>NC_048597.1:106623434-106923434 GCF_003668045.3 Cricetulus griseus | reverse complement strand
GGGGAAAGTAATTGTAACATACTTTAAGTCAAGATGAAAGCAAGACTTTATCTCATACGCAGGCTTGGATTTTCTGTATTTGTGCGGATAATTGAGGTTTAGTCCTACACAATGTAGAAAGGATAATAAAACCTCTAACTCAGGGAATTTGGACAGTTAACGTAAATATGAAGTCTGGATGTGGAAGAATAATGCATTTATCTGAAAATGCAGCACCTAGCACATTTGCTTCATCTCAGGAACCTACCAGTCAGAGAGGAGCCCTGAATCACTGCCTAAGAGCCTGAGCAAGACTCTAAGATCCAGTGAGCCAAGATGAGATGGGCCTTTAGCAAATTCCATGTTCTCCCTTCCTGACTTAGAAGGTACATCTCAGTTACCTTCAGCATCAGCTCTGACAGGAGGGTTTTCCTCTCTGTGATTTTATGTTGCAGACAGAAAGTGCCCCACTTTGTGACAGCTGTGAGAAGAATCATTTCCCTCATTTTTTTTCCCCCATTACACCATTACAGTTTCACAGTCATCAGGCCTCTTTGTGCAGCCCAGCTTTCTCTCTTTGCTGCACACATGTTAAACTGTGAACACTCACCCCTCCACAAACTGCTCTTGGCTTTGCTATATGTGCTTTTATAATCCTCTAAAAACCACCAGGAATAGCACCAAGTCTAAAGAGTACCAAATCTCTATCATGAGGCTATAGGCTTTGTGAGACACTTCAGTGAGCCTTTTGGGTGTGTCTCTTCCATGACAGTTGACTCAGGGAGATACTTACCAGAAACCAATTTGACTAAGTTGAAAATCAGCAGGTGTATTAGTTAGCTACAGCTGTGTAACAAACAAATCAATTCCAAAATTCATGTTTCAAAATGATACCTGCTTGTTTCTCTGTGAGGGGCTAATCCGGAGAAAGTAAAGGATAGTTTGCTTGGTTTGTACTGACTTGGCTGGGCATTTTGAATTCTTTTCCTTTGTTGCCTAACAAGAGCCAAAAAGGTGCTCTGTTGTTAGCTCTCCCTCCCTGGCCCAGAATGTGCAACATTTATTACTTGGATGAGGTTACATAGCAACTGTCTTGGAAGCAGGTTAGACAGAAGTATCTGTAGGCTTCTGAGCTGCTATGGAGATATGGAAATAAATTAAGAACAGAAAGCCACCTATTCATATATAATCCCCTCTTGGCCACTTTCCAGCTTTGAAATACTGCACAGGTATTGCACAGGCTTCCTTGACTATACAGTGGACAGCACAGGCTTTGTATACTAGGGAGCCCTCAGGATACCTTTGTGAAATCCCATATGTAGCCCTGTTTCTGTATCCTCACTATGTTCACTCTGAGCATAGTGCTCAATATGAGCACATATCAAGTGCTCAGCAAACAAGAAGATGAATATTTGTATTGGTTATTTTACATCACTATGACAAAACACCCGACAGAAGAGAGGAGAAGTTTGCTTTAGCTCAAACTTCAGAGGGTTCAGTTCATCATGGTGGAGGGCTTGGCCCATGGTGGCAGGAATTTGAAGCCTGGCCTGTTCATTTCTCAGTGGACTGGAAAGCAGACAGCAGGATGCAAGCAGAGCATGGCTACAGCCTTGGAGTCCTGCTCTTAGTGGCCTGTGCCTGCCATCTAAGCCCTGTGCACCAAAGACCCCACAACTTCCCCAAACAGTGCCACCACATAGTGACTCAATGGAAACACAAACCTTTGGGGGGACATTTCACATCAAGATATCACCTGTAAGAGTTGAAGAAAATTACTCATGCCTGTCCTTACTCACACTTTGTGTCCTCTGCTGCTGAGATGACCATAAGTACACCCTTAAACCTGAAAAACTCTGTCGTATAACACCATCCTCCCAGCAATGCAGCCACCATCTTCATGTTTGTGGGAGTCCATCATGATGGTGCCTGTGGACTGTTGACGTTAGAAGGGACTGGGGAGGGTTGTGGGATTCTTTCTTGGGTATCCAGCCACTCCTCACAGTCATTTGTATGCAACTCTGCCCTAACTGCATGTGGCCATGAAGTCTAGGGGAGGATTAGAGTATATAACCCAGGGAAGACCAGGGGAAAGACCTCCATCTATACAGCTATGTGTATATCATCATCCATGCAGGGGGGGAGAATTTCCAGCGAGGATGCTTTGGGGTTACTAACACCACTGCCAGAAAACCCTCTACCACATGCTCTGAATGTGAGCCTAATAAACTAAAGTGGTACCCAAGGGGAACCTTGGTAGAATGATGCTTTGGTTTGTCATTGGGAACTTAGGAAGAGTGGAAAGGAACTGCTCATATCTCTCACAGGGAAGGAATTTCCACAATAAACTTTCACCAAGAAGTACACTGATTCTGTGCTAGAGAGATAGTTCAGGCTACTCTATCAGAGGACATGGATCCAGTTCCCAACACCCACAGGGCTGTTCACAACCTTCTGCAACTGCAGTTTGAGAGTATCTGTGGCTATCTTCTGGTTTTTGTGGGCACTGCATATATACAGTGCACAGACATGCACACAGTCAAAATACCATACATGTAAGAGAAAAATGAATCAAAAGGTATAAACTGTGTGCATTAACATATCATCATCACTATGCTCTGATTCTAAAACTTTCTATCAGCCTGAAAGAAACCCTGTATCTGTTAGCAGCCACTCACGTTTTCCTCTCTCTCCAGCACCAGTGGCCAATCCCATTCTCTCTGGCTCTGATATTTGACTATTTTGGACATTTTGTTAAGATTTAATTTTAATTATGTGTATGTGGGTGTCTGCATTGTGAGTGTGTACCCCTGAGTGTAGTGCCCTCTGAGACCAGAAGAGTGTCAGAGCCCCTGGAGCTGGAGTGACAGGCAGATGTGAGTTGTTTAACACGAGTGCTGGGAACCCTCTCCCTAGCCCCTATTCTGGACATTTTGTATACAAATGGAATGGAAATAACTACCATGTGTGGCCCTTTGAGTCTAAGCCTGAGACAGTTCTACTCAGAAAAAATGCCAGTAGCCTCCTGGAAGTCCACTAATGACTGTGTGTGTGTGTGTGTGTGTGTGTGTGTGTGTGTGTGTGTGTGTGTGTGTGTGTGTGTGTGTTAGAGCGCATGTGCATTGATCTCATTGTGCCACTGACCACATTGAATTATGGGAAAAGCAGGTGAAAGCCTCATATGGTCCTTTCAGCAGCCACTTTATAGAATGGCTGCCTGTCCCATACTTTCTTCCATGTGGCATCATTGTTGGACCCCTGAACTGAGGGGACAGGTTGCTGGGTAAGTCTTCTGTACAGACAATTCCAAAATGGCTTGGTGTGAATGTCTGACGTCTATACACACGCAGAAAATGGGAACACAGCAGTTCCTGTGCTTTCTACCAAGTTGTTGCTTTTGGGAGAGGTGGTGACTGGTGATTACTGAAGCTTTCTGCTCTGTGCCTCCTTTCAGAGACCAGCATTCAATGAAAGGTCCTGGTCTGAGACTTTATCACAAAGATACAGGATTGCACAGAACCACACAGACAGTCTATTCTTGCAGTTCCTACTCCCAGGATGCCAGAATGTTCCGCACACCCTGAGCATTCTCACAGGCATTCTAAGCACTGTGAGAAGTATCAAAACATGATACCCGCTGTTTCTGTACATTTACTATGAAAGCATGTTTGAGTTTAGGAAGTGTGGCTCTGCTGTTTGGCTGCAAAATAAATCCTGCCTCCATTGAAGTTATTCCAGCTGGCAGTTGGCAGGAAACTCCTGTGGACCAATAGCATCCTTGGGTGTGATGCCTTTTGGGAGCATCATGGTGGATGCTGAAGTCAGGGAGGCCTGTGCATAGCCATTTAGGGAGCTGGCATATAAAAAGGAGTATAGACCACCTGCCACAAGCAGTCCCAGAATGCTGGAAATTTCCCTTTGGGCGGGGAACCAACAGCTGGGTACAGAGTCCAGCAGAATAAGCTTTTCTTAGGAAGCATGTGTGTGTGTGTGTGTGTGTGTGTGTGTGTGTGTGTGTGTGTGTGTGTTCATGATGGTTGCAGTCTAGAGATCAACCTCCTGTATGGTTCCTCAGGTGTTGCACACCTCATTTTCAGAGGCTTTTACATGGGTGCATGGTATCTGAACTCAAGTCCACCCACTTGCATTGCAAGCACCTTACCACCCCAGCAATCTCCCCAGCCCAACCTTGAAGTTTCCTGGAAAGGCAGATTCCCTGGCCATCCCTAGACTTGTCAGACCCAGTAATTCATGTTTAACTCGGGGGGATATGAAGCCCTTCAGGAAGACTTGGGTACCACAATGCAGTTTAGAAGCCATAGCTGCAGAGTTCTATGACAGGGTGGTGCACCCAGGACCTGACCTGTCAACCAAGACAGTCAAGTTCAACAGGAAAAAGGGTTTTCAAGACAACAGGGCCTAGAGTGGGATGAATGACGACCCTCCTCCCAAAATTGTGCCTATATCTAGAAACCAGGATGTGACTGCATTTGGAAAGGGCATTTTTGTGGCTGTAATTACATCAATGAAGCCAAGACGCTGTGGGTTGTCTGCAAGGCCCTTACACCATGGACTGATCCCTTCTAAAAGATCATGGAGTATGGCCCAGCCCCTCCTCCTTCCAGATCTGTCCAGCGTTGGCTCTTCAATGGCCCAGTCCCTTGCTACTCAGTCTCCAGTGCAGGTATAAGCCCAAGGCCTTTCTGGAGTCTTCTATCAGCCTGGCCACTGCATCCTCAGGGGATCCAGCCAGAAGTGGCCCTTTGGTATTTGAAAACCTTTACTACTCAGACTGTGGGGCTTCCCTGGGTCCAGTGTGATTATGACATGTGCTTGAGATTCATAGCATGGCTAAAGCACACACTATCAATACAAGAAACAATTTATCAGGGGCTGCCGGACAAGGTTCAGTTCCCAGCATCCATACCAGTCAGGCAGTTTGCAGCCACCTGTAACTCTAGTTCCAAGGGGATCTGACACCCCCTGCTGTGGGCAAATGAACACAAATTCATAAATGTACACACACACACACACACACACACACACACACACACACACACACACTTAAATAAGCCCATAAATCTTTTGAAAAAGAGCTAAGGAAAGTAGAGATGTCTCCAACATTTAGTGGGGAGAGGCCAGAAATGCTGTAAAAACCCCTGTGTTGCACAGGACATGTTCCCCAACCCCA
Organism: Cricetulus griseus; assembly: GCF_003668045.3. Taxonomy (NCBI): domain Eukaryota; kingdom Metazoa; phylum Chordata; class Mammalia; order Rodentia; family Cricetidae; genus Cricetulus; species Cricetulus griseus. Next base: position 106,918,264 of record NC_048597.1, on the reverse strand, counting down.
ACTCATCCATTGGGCCAGTTTGACAATTCCTGTCTCAGAGACTTCTTGCTACGTGGCTATCTTACAGAAAAGCCAGAAGAATGGAAGAACTATAAGGGCAGAAAGATCCATGATCAGACCAGGGGTCTGCAAAGCTGGTCTTCAAGCCCAGTCTCCTTGTGACTGTTGTAATTAAAATTTTACTAGAACACGGCCCACTCATATCCTTGCATTGTCTGAGGCACAATAGAATAAGCATAACAAAGACGTCCTGGCCTGCAGAGATGAGAGTATTTACTTGAGAGTTGTTTACACTGAGAAGTTAGCTGACCACATGCCCCCCTGGAAATACAAATACATTCCTTCTGCAATGAGAATTCAGCTTAGCTTCTAGAATCTGTTTGCTCCCCTGGTGCTTGGTTTGTGTGACTTGTGGTGTCTGTGGGATCTGCCTGGCTCATCTGAGCAAATGCCACTGATTTGGAGGATCGTCTGTTGTATTAGTTTTGTTCCTTATTGCTATGACCTAATACCAGACAAAAAGCAATTTAAGGAAGGATGGGCTCATTCTGGCTTACAGTTTGAGGGGATGCATCCTTTTACGGAGGGGAAGGTGTGACAGCAGAAGCACAGGAAATCTGGTCACATGAGATCACTAGTCAAGAACAGGAAGGAGAGCTGAGACATAAGACCCCAAAGCTTATCCTCAGTGACCTACTTCTTTCAGTGAGTCTATCCACCTCCTAAAGCTTACATGACCTTCCCAAACAAAGCACTGGCTGGGGACCAATTGTTCAAACACATGAGCCTATGAGGGACATTCTACATTTAAACCACAATACTTATTAAATAAACCTATCCTCTCCCTATATTCTTTGTCCCAACATCCTGTACATTTTCCTTCCAAATCAGAAATGACCAATGCCAGGAATATTAGAGAGATGGGTGACTAGCAAGTCACTAGATGTTCCTTCCACCTCTGTCTCAGCAGAGCTACAGGGAGGTCAGTAGGCATGACTTTTGTTTTCCTGAGACTACAGAAGGTCACAGGGGAGGGAGACAGCAGTAGTTTGGGGGTCAGAAGTTACCCGGGAGAAGTTGTCCATCATGGCAGAGGAGTGGACAGTTAGCATCCTTTCTCTGCTTCAGCGGCTGACCCGTCCTATTTGCACCATTTGTCAAAACTGAAATGAATGGCCTGGTGCCAGCCTGGCATCTTGCCCACACACACTTCACTGTGGCCTCTCAGAGTTGCTCTGCTTGCAGTGGGGTGCTTTCAAAGCAGGGTTGCTTCAATAGAGCTCGTGGGCTGCCTTCGAGTGGTTAAAATCAACTCAGCAGATCTCAAGCTGCCTTTTGTAATTCATGAAGAAGACACACAAAAGACCAGTTCCCCATGCCAAAGTAAATATGCTCTTGGGAAACTTTCGGATATAAATATGCTCACACATATGTGTATGTGTGTACACATGTGCACATCCATCTGGCAGACACATATGTAAAATATACTTTGCAAGATACTGAGTGCTAATGTGTGTGCATAGGGTCTGAGTTGTCCCACAGTGCGTTTCTGCAAGGGAGGAAGGATGGAAATCCTACTGTATAAGTCATTTTTCTTGTTGCTTTGACAAAATATTGACCACAGCAATTTGAGGGAAGCCTTCTGTCTGACAGCTCAAAAAGTTGATCAGGGTCCCCACCTGTGCAATGTGACAGCATGGCAGCTGGTCACATTGCATCCACAGTCAGGAAGCAGAGGGAGACGAATGCTGGTTGTGATGGCTACCATTCATTGTCAACATGACAGAACATAGGATCACCTGGGAGGTGGCTCTCTGGACATGTCTACAGTGGACTGTCTTGATTACCTTTGTTGAAGTGGGAAGCCCCATCTTAACTGTGGGCAGAGCCATGCCTCAGGCTGAAGATTCTACACTGCACAAATGGAGTAAGGGGACTAGTTGAGCTGCAAGAGTGTATTCACTGCTCTATGTTCCTAGACTATGGGTGCATCTTGACCTTCCCCCTGAAGCTTCTGCTGTGACGTCCCTGTCACAATGGACTATAACTATAAACTGAACTGTGAGCCAGAGCAAATCCTTTCCTGTTTAAGTTGCTGTTCTTAACTATTTCATCATAGTAACAGGTAAAGAAAACAAACTGGTACCCAGTTTGCCTTTTCCCTTTTGTGTGGTGAGGGACTCCAGCCCACCTTTAGGGCAGATTTTCCCAACTCAGTCAATCTTATCTAGAATCTCTTGCCCAGACATGCCTGGAGGTTTGTCACTGAGGTGGTTCTACATCCTTCTGAGCTGACAATTAATCTAACCCATCACACCTGCTTTAGTGGTACATCTGTCATCTGAGACCCCCACACTCAGTAGCCAAACAAGCTATGGAGGATTCGCCTTTCCAGCACTGGGGTTAAAATGAATGTAGCAATGCCTGGATTTTTTAAATGGGTTCTGGCAACCCCACTTATTGATCCTCTTTCACAGCTAGCATTTTACTGATTGAGTTATCCCCTTAGCCCCCAATCTCAAGTCTCTCTCTTTGCACTCATTGACCTTTGCAGTCACCTACAGATTATTCAGTCAAACAGCGAAGGTCCTGAACCCATGAGGCCAACACTGAGGCTGAATCCACTTCATTTTTTTTTTATCAGAGCATCCCTTGACCCCCCACATCCAAACTCTATTCTTGCTACCGGGAGATTTTTCTGAGGCTGGAATGGGCCAGATTTGTCGCAGTCTACAGACTCAAAACAAATGGAAAAGAAAGAAAAGAAAACAAAACTTAGCTTCCCCCGGCTGGCAATCATTTGGAACAATCAGCTTCTGATTAGCCGCCTCGTTAAAACATAAACTCATTTAATTCAATCACTGAAGCAATAGCCCAAGCCGACACAGCCATTATCACAGAAAACTCTGTAATGTTCACTCTGTGAGACATGACAATTTGGCATCTTTATTAGGAATACGGATCTCTCACTGGTATGGAGGACTTTCCAACAGCTGTGGTTCTTCTATTATCCCTGGTCACTGGCAGCATCTTTCCCCAATCCCCCACACAAAGCAACAAGGGAAGAAAACACCTAATGCTCCCAGAGAGTGAGTTGACCCCTTACAATTAGTTTGCAAGGATGCTTTTATTCTTAATTTTTTCTCAACTATGTGTGCAGTGGGTGTGTGTATTTGAGTGCAGTGCCTGCAGAGGCCAGAGGGTGGCACCAGATACCCTGTACCTGGAATTGAGACAGTTGTGAGCTGCCCAGTGTGGGTGCTGGGAACTAAACTTGGGTCCTCTGTATATATATTCTTAACCACTGAAAAGTCTCTCTAGCATCAAGGAGGATTTTTAAATTAGCAATGTTTCATGCTAATGGATACAGCAATTGCCCCATGGATGGGGGCTTCCAGAAGCAGATGGGATGAGGACAGGACAATCTCTCTGCCTAGGCATCCTGACCTGGTACCTTCCTCCCACCAGCTTACCTTCACTGACAAAGCTCCTCTTCCTTACCATCTACAGGTCCTAGTCATTTCAGTGTGGGCTCATAAGCACCCCCAAGTCATCTTCTGGTCTCTCAGGATGAACAGTCCCTTCCCCCAGTACATCTCAAGGTTCTTCTCCTTGCATGTTAGTTATCCTCGTGCAGATGAGGAAATGTGTTATTAAGACACATGGCTGGAAGATGCAGGTATGGTCATTCATACCTGAGAACCCAGCAACTGGTGGGTGGAGGCAGAAAGATTGCTAAGCCAAGGCTGGTATGCCTATATAGTGGGTTCCATATCATCTCTAGCTACAGTGAGATTCTGTCTCAAAACACTAAGACTTTTTTTAAAATCTGTGATGTATTATTCCTTATTAAGTTTTGAATTGACTTTCAAATTTTAAAATATATTATAGTCTTGTCTTTCTGAGTAGACGCTAGAGGTTCTATACATGTTATGCTAAATGTGCCACTTACCCTGTTCTCTGCCTGTCCCCACTCTTACCATCACCTCCCCACATCCAATGGATACACCTCCTCCTGATCCAACTCTCCATGATATTACAGTATAAACCCAGCAGCTGGCAGAAGCATGTGTGTCTGATGCATTTCCCATGTGATTTTCTGGGGCTTGCATCTTAATATGATCATATTTGAATGGGCAATGTGGAGTATGGTTCATCACTTCACAGCACTGATGTTTATGTGTGGAGCATGCATTCAGAATGTGCAGCGCTAGACATCCCCAACAGTTCCCACCATGAACTTAGCAGAGGACAGAGCCTTCTAGCTTCACCTTGGGGCTCTGCTACTGATGGCTGTTGGGTGGCCAACAGGACCTGGCTATGAGAGGAATGAATGGAGCGGCTAGACTCAAACTCCTGGATAGTATAAGGAATCAGCAGGATGGAGACAGAAGCTCAATTAAGGCCAAGTATCAGAGATGAGAGGAAGCCATGACAAACACAACAACAGAAGCATGCATGAACCAGAGGGACGTGGAAAGCTGTGGGTGTTTGGACTTCCTACTCTCTCTCTCTCTCTCTCTCTCTCTCTCTCTCTCTCTCTCTCTCTCTCTCTCTCTCTGCCATGCCTCCATCTCTGTCCATCTCTCTCACCTCCTTCCTTTATGTTTCTCTGTAAAAGTCAGTTTTTTTCACTCACTAATTTACACATGAACCTTTAGGGTTCATGGTACTCAGTGCTCTAGCCCCTCCAGCCCTGATGTCCTGGTTGGCTTTACCTGTCAACTCAACACAGCCCAGATTCAACTGACAAGGGAGTCTCAGTTGAGAAATGGTCCAGGTCAGGCTGACCTGTGGGCATGTCTGTGTGTGTGGGGGCATGTCTTGATTAATGATTGATGTAGGAGGGTCCAGCTAGGCAGGTGGTCCTGGGTTGTATAAAGAAACTCACTAAGCACAGGCCTGTGAGTGAACCAGCAAGCCACAGTGCTCCATGGTTTGGGCTTCAAGTTCTTGCCCTGACTTTCCTCAATGCTAGACTATAACCTATAAGCTGAAATAAACCATTTATTCCCTAAACTGCTTTTGGTCAGAATGTTTTTCTCACAGCAACAGAAAGGAGACCTCAGTAGAATACCATCATAGGGAACCTGGGAGCCCAGGTTGGTCCAGTCATCAACTTGTCATCAGCCAGGGCTCAGAGGCCAGACCATGTTGCATACCGAGCTGGGAGTCCACTAGGGAACTCATAAATGGACAGCCATGTAAAAGGGTATCCCTGCCTCATGTGAGTGTGTAAGTATCCTATTGTTTCATGGGGGGCTTTGGAAGTATATTCAATGCACAGGCTGCATTTGCAACTTTGCCATCAGCTTGTGAAATCTGGCAGTCATGGTGACTTGTGACAGAAGTGTGGGGTGGGGGAACAATGGATGAACAAATGCTGAGAGCTTATTGATTGTGGGGATAGTGGTCCACACAGTCCCTGCAGCCTCCTCATGATGGTAGAGATGGCCATTCACAAGGTCCCTGGGAGACTGTGCTCAGCCAGGGACTATATTAACTGGCAATGCTTGCGTTGGTGTGTGGGGTGCCATTAAGCAAGCAGAGTAGAGTGTCGGCACAGAATATGGTTAGGGCCATTGTTGGCAAGTACAAGCTCTAGGCAGGGTCCTTCCTTTCCTGCCCAAATGTCTATCTGACTTAAGGCAGTGCTAACCCCTGGGAGGAGTACATGTCACAGTGCTACAGCACAATAAATGCTTGTTTAATGTTCACATCCCTGACTAAAGCAGGCATGTAGTCACAGGGCAAGTGTCCTGAACATGGCCACCAGTCACTCTAGAGTCCAGGCTGCCTGCACTTGGAGCATTCTGCCTCCAGACCAGTGTCTTTGCATCCAGATATTGGTCAGGGAGGAATGAGTGAGAAGGGAACACTGATTAGTTTGCAAGGGACACTGGGCAGTTCTGCTTGATTAATGGACACCCCCCGTCCAGGCATGCACTGCTGAGTAATAAAAGTCCATGGCTGGGCAGTGTCTCTCTAAGACAAGTTACATCAAGAAAAAGAAGGGACAGAACCTTGTGGACTGCCATCTATACCATTATTACAGAGGCTGGAGGGACCTTGTGGACCACCATCATCTGCATCTGTATGAGGCTGATGGATCGCCACAGCACGAATCCTACATGCACAGATGTTATCTAAGAGCAGGGATTTTCAGAGAGGTCCAGATGGGCCTTTGCTTCCCTGATAAGAGTGAGTCACAGCTCTGTCAGCCATGTCTCATTCCCTTCATGAGCACCCACCTGTCACCAGCAGCATAGAGGGAAGACTAAGAGGAATGCAAACTCCTGTCTGAGCTTCTATTATTTAGGTATTCTGGTACTTGTAGTCCAAAGCATTCCCAAGAATCTAAACAGAGGCCATGTTCATCTTTCTTCTCTCCCTTCATGCCTTCAACATTTTTTGCTCTTCTGATAGAATACAGCTAGCTGGTTCCTACTTCAGGATTTTATCTCATATGTACACATATATTATATATATATATATATATATATATATATATGTGTGTGTGTGTGTGTGTGTGTGTGTGTGTGTGTGTGTGTGTGTGTGTGTGTGTGTGTGTAATTTGAATTAGAAACAAGATTGTTTTACATGTCAATCCCAGTTCCCTCTCCTTCCCCTCCTCCCCAACCACCCCCCACAACTAAAACCCTACCTATCACATATCCTTTCTGTTCCCCCCTGGATGCTGAGGCTTCCATAGGCTGTCATCAGAATCTGTCGTATCCTTTGGGATAGGGCCTAGGCCCACCACCATGTGTCTTGGCTCAGGGAATATTCCTCTATGTGGAATGGGCTCCCAAAGTCCACACCTATGCTAGGGATAGGTACTGAACTACTACAGGAGGTTCTGTAGATTTCCAAGGTTTCCTCGCTGAAACCCATGTTCCTGGGCTCTGGATCAGTCCTATGCTGGTATTATTTCAGTCTGGGGAGCAAGAGTTCCTGGATGTTCAGGTCAGCTGTTTCTGTGGGTTTCACCAACCTGGTCTGGACCCCTTTGCTCTTCACTCGTCCTTCTCTGCATCTGGATTCCAGTTCAGTTCAGTGAATAGTTGTGGGTGTCTGCTTCTACTTCCACCAGATGCTGGATGAGGGCTATCGGGTGGCATATAAGTCAGTCATCAATCTCATTATCAGGGGAGGGCATTTAAGGTAGCCTCTCCTCTGTTGCTTAGATTGTTAGCTGGTGTCATCTTTGTTTCCAGATGTTTCCATAGTGCCTGATTTCTCTGTAAACCTAAAATGTTTCCCTCTATTATGGTATCTCCATTCTTGTTTTCTTCTATTCTTCCCCCAACTCAACTTTTCTGCTCTCTCATGTCCTCTGCATCCCTCCTCTTCTTCCTTTCTCATTCTCCTAGCTCCCTGCCCCCTCTTCCAGTTCTCCTCTTGATTTTCACTTGGCCCCAGATCTCACCCATCATTCTTATATAGTGTTCTGTCTGCACATATGCCTGCATGCCATAGAAGGGCACCAGACCTCACTATAGATGGTTGTGAGCCACCATGTGGTTGCTGGGAATTGAACTCAGGACCTCTGGCAGAGCAGTCAGTGCTCTTAACCTCTGAGCCATCTTTCCAGACCCATTCTTATTCTTTTCAACTGTCACCTGCTGAAAAAGGATCTGTTGACAACCCAACCCAAAGTGACCAAGATCACAACCCCACTCTTCTGTTCCTTATGGGCACATGAAGCTATCTTATTCATTCCCATTTCATTTTGCAAAGGGGTGTGTGTGTGTGTGTGTGTGTGTGTGTGTGTGTGGTGTGTGTGTGTGTGTGTGTGTGTGTGTGAGCTCTAGTGCATGAGTGTGCACAAGTACATGGCGTGAGTGTGTATGTATGTGTCCTATACAGAGTTTTGAGACCACTCAAAGGACTCTAAAATGTCTTTATCTGGGGTATGTATGCACACACATCAGTGGCCACAGACCCGGCCATGGCTTAGTTAATTTTTCTCTCCCCAGCTCGGAATCTCATGTTCCCTGACTGGCCTCTTGGGTCCCCTGACTGAGGGAAATCAGAACACGTGAAAAAGATTTTAGAATTCCAGTCGCCTCTTTTTTCTCTTTCCAATTAACGGCTGCCAGGAGCAAACTTTCTGAGGTAAAACACATCCAGAGAAGATAAACGGCTTTTTAATTTGGGTCACCCACAAGGTCAGCGGCAGAACTGTGTTATTGTTATTTTTCCCCCCAAACATGCCTTCATTAACTTTCTTTGAAGAACCAGTACAAAGAAGTTCTGGGCTTTTGATGAGCATATTTCCTCTCCTTAGCTACCAGTTTCAAATGAAGCCATTGCCCCCGGGCCTGAGCAAGCAGGGGCACCCTTGCCTGCTGCTATCCCGAGCCTCTGGCTGGCTCTCCATCAAGTTTATCACCACAAGTGGCTGACCAGACGCTCACAGAGAGGGGTCCCACAGATGATCACAGAAGAGGGTGGACGTCCCTGATGCTACCGGGGCCGAGTGGGAAGGATGGCTAGCCCAGCAATCCATTTCATCAAAGTCTACTTGCTGTCACATTTCCTAACAACCCCCTTGCCTTCTTTGGTTGTGACTGTCTCTATAGATGTTCAGTGAGGTTTGGCTGGGACCAACCCAGCCTGGATTCCTGGAGGAGGGCAAGATACTCATGCTGGCTAAAGTGATCTACTGTGACTGGTTCAGAAATAATCACCTGGTATTATATGGCCTGCTAGGCACCTGCCAATGAGTTTGACTTATCTGGACTTGCTGGAAGGCATGTTGGGGGGAAAAGGCTGCACGAGAAAGAAGTCATCAAACATAGGGAAAGCAGATTGTATCGGTGGCACACGCCTTTAATCCCTACACTCTGGAGGCAGAGATAGGTGGATATTTGTGAATTAAAGTCCATCTTGGTTTGCAGAGCAAGTTCTAAGCTAGCCAGAGATACACATTGACAGACAGACAGACACACACACACACACAGACCTACAGACAGACACAGAGACACAGAGACACAGACACACAGACACACAGACACACAGACACACACACACACACACACACACACACACACACACACACACAGAGAGAGAGAGAGAGAGAGAGAGAGAGAGAGAGAGAGAGAGAGAGAGAATGAATAGAACTCAGCCATGTCATTCTCCCCAATCCAGCCATGCCTAAAGCTCCTATCTCCTTGACTTTTTAGTTAGAGAATCCTTTTTATTTCAGTTTCCAGCATCTGATTTAAGTTTCTCCACTTATCAGGGAAATGGCCCTGACTACCACACCCCCAACAAGCAAGACTATTCTGAATTCAAAGTGGAACCCAGATTCAGTCACCTCTAAAGTTTGGAAGTTCCAACAGGATCTGGCCTCCATCTGGGATGGCACACATTCCTTTCTTGGAGTCCTTGGCCTTATTTTTAGCACTTGCTCATGACATTCAGACATGCTGATCCTGTTTCCTATTCATATCGAGAGAGAATTCACCATCTGACAACTTGGATCTCCTATTGTTTTTATTTCAGCCGATGACATCACTGCCATTCACGCCTGGGACATGAGTGTCCTCTGTGTTCCCACGCATTCTAGACTGACACTCACAACAGCATCTAATGGCCCACATCCAAGAGCAGAATCTTTATCTGGAATCCTCCAACCACAACTGCAGAGACCTAATTCAGCCCTGCGGACCACAAATTCAGTCTTAAAGTATTTACCCTCCATTGCTTGTATAAGTCAAAAACCCACTGCTGCTGGATACATGGTGTGTGGCTACTTTTTCCCAGCCTGCCTTGCAGGTGGCTGCCTCTACCTGTCTAAGCTTTGAGGGGTACATGACCTACAAGTCATCATCCACTTGGGGTGGGCAACACAGCTGCTTTTGAGTCACACACACTCCTGGAAATCACTCCAACATGCCTATCAATTAAGTACATTGTTCTTGGATAGGTTGTTTCTTGAATCTGGTACTAGGGCCCCATCTAGGATACAGACACATGAGTTGTATTTCCTTAAAAAGGGGCATTTGTTGTGAAATACCCCATGCTGTGAAAAGTCAACATAATCCTGCATTGTTTACCCCTGGATCTTAGATGAGAAAATAAAAAAAATAGAGGCTGTGATTTTTGTTGTATTCTGGTTGCTATTATTTTGAGCCTCTGTTACAGCAGTGATCATAATACATACTAATATGGATACTCACTATGGATATAGGACATGGCAATTACATGTACCAAAAAATAGATCCAATGACAATCCAGACTTGTTTTAGTGTGTCTCCTGTTACTGTGATAAATACCATGACCAAAAGTAACTTGAGGAAGAAAGTGTTTATTTAGCTTACACTTCTATTTCACTGCTCATCACAGAGGAAGTCTGAGCAGGAACTCAAGGAAGAAACCTGGATACAGGAGCTGATGCAGAGGCCATGGAGGGGGGCTTCTTATTGACTTGCTCCCAATGGCTTGTTCAGCTTGATTCCTTCCTTCCTTCCTTCTTACCTTCCTTCCTTCCATCCTTCCTTCCTTCCTTCCTTCCCCTTTTCTCTTTCTCTCTTTCTTTCTTTTTTGTTTCTTTTTTGGCTTTTCAAGACAGGGTTTCTCTGTGTAGCTTTGGAGCCTATCCTGGCACTTGCCCTGGAGAACAGACTGGATTCGAACTCACAGAGATCCGCCTGCCTCTGTCTCCCGAGTGCTGGGATTAAAGGCATGCGCCACCAAGGCCCGGCTCATCTTGATTTCTTATAGCACCCAGAACCACCAGCCCACAGGTGGTGTCACCCATGGTGGACTGAGCTCTCCCACATGAATCATCAACCAAGAAAATGCCACCATAGACATAAACACATGCCAATGTGATGGAAGTGCCTCAAATCTGAACCCTAGTTCTCTACTTAGCTGCTGTACGACCTTGAACTAATCATTTCACTTCCCAAGCCCCAGTTTCATCCTTAGTAAGTTTCACACACATCGCTAGAAACCCTGAAACCACAGTTTTAACTTTGGTGTGGAGTAGTTTAATAACCTGAGCCTTGCTGGTGAGCAGCATGGAATGCTTTCACCACTTTGCAAAACAGCCTGGCAATATCTTACAAAGGTGAAACACTCACTTGCCACATGACTTCAATGAAAACACAGATCCACACTTATGGGTATTCATTGATGCTTCAGGTACTATAGCATAAGTCTCCAAAAGAGGAACGAACAAACTATCGTCTATCCCACCACGGGAAAGAGCCAAATGGAGAAAAGGCATGGATGAGGTGCTGAGACTGCTGAATGGAAGCGTCTTCCCAACACACTGAGCTTAGGATCTGGTTACACGGAACCTCATATAGGAGCCCATTTTCATGAAGTTAAGGTGTGGAAAGAGGAGACTCAAGGTGACAGGTGTTGTAGTACAGGTGGCCTCTGCACCAGGACAAGGTTAACTGGGAAAGAGACACGAGGGATATGTTTGGGGTGAAGGAATTATCTCCACAGTAATGAGAGTTAAGTGGCTGTTGATATTTATCAAAAGTATTCAGGACACATGGTTAAGATCTATGCACATTAATATGTTATGTTAATTAAAAAAGGAAGAAAAAAAAGAAAGAGAGGAGAAGGAAGGAAAGAAGGTTTGGAGAGATGGCTCATTGGTTAAGAGCACTGGATGCTCTTCCAGAGGCCCTGAGTTAAATTCCCAGAACCGACATGGTGGCTCACAAGCACCTTCTTCTTGTCTCCTAGGGTACCAGGCACAAATGCAGTGCACACACATACATGTAGACAAAAGACTTACACACTTAAATTAAAAAATATATAAGATAAAAAAGAAAAGGAGATGAAGATTAGATTAGGAAAGAAAGGAAATTAAGTGCTCGAAAAGCCATCAGATGTGTGGGGATGGCCCTGGGATTTAGTCTCAGTCAGTCTGCCTGGTTCCAATGCTCTCAGAGACACAGAGCCGGTCCTGAGAGAGGATTGGTATGCATGCTGTGTCTCTATCCCTCTCATCTATAGTAGACATTGTACTCAACTTCTGATTCTCCCATCCACTCAGGCACAGCTTCGAATTCTCCTCAACAACCTTGCCGACATTCCCTGCAAACTGATGAGAGCCATCTCATCCCGAGCCTGGATGAGAGTCATCACATCCCCAAAGCTCCCAATGGTCAAGATCAATACCCTGATCATCCCGATTTAGCCAACACTCGGGACAAATCCATCACAGATGTTCATTGACTGAGCAGTGATAAAACCCCATAGTTGCTGGCTCAGAGCCTGAGTTAGATGGCTAGTCAGACCCCAGTGCCCACCCCCATCACCCAAGTGCTGGCATCTATTGCCCCATCCTTATCTCCACCTGTTTCTTCTGTGCTCAGGGCCTTTATCACCCAGCTCTGAGAGTACACAACCTGGCACTTATGAACACCAGCTCAGGGGTCATGTGGACTTGTCCCTCTCAGAACAAGAGCTTCTATGTCTGCTCTGCTATGAATGGTGCTTGATGAGACATAATCTTCCACAAGCAAGTGAGGGACACCAGTTACACAGCACATATCTACGGGGGTGGGGCAGGTTTGGCTCTTTTACTATGAATAAGCCAGTGACTGTCTTTCCTGGTTACTTGTTTCCTTGTTATTATGAAGGACCAGAATGCAACCTTGGTATCTGGACTCAGCCTGATCCCAAGAAGGGGAGGTGCCCACACACACACCTCATACCTTTTTGCTTCTGTGGTTTCTTAAATGAACCATCTCCATGTAGCATGCGAGTCCAGGTCTTGAGTGAAACTCAATTCAGGTGGCAGCCTGAGTCACTGAAGACCCACCTAATTGGACTTGACAGCCATGATTTATTTACTGTGGCTGTCTGTGCTTGGAACTGTAATCACTTCTAACACTCATCTTATTCAAGCCTGTTTGGAAGACCAAAAATTCAGATTTTTTTTTCTTCTTATAACATCCCACAGCCCCAGTAAAAGAGCGAAGGAATGGAAGAAACCATCAAGGGATTCAATTTTGTTTCTATTATGTAACCTTGTTTTTATTGGTGATAGTTTATTTGGGGGCATTTAGGGACACGTGAAGGAAAGATGTCAGTTTAGAATATCCTGGACACAAGCAGGGTGGCCCTACCTCTTCTTTGCCATTTGGTTACTTTAAAAATGGGACAGGGGGCTCAGTGAGTAAGCGTACTTGCCTCACAAGCATGAGGACCTGAATTCAAACCCCCAACACTCAGGTCAAAAGCTGGACATGGCTGTGGGTGTAACTGCAACCCCAGTTCCATAAAAGGCAGAGACAGGAGGCCCTCTGGGGCTTGGTGCCTGCTGGCCAAGTTCAGTGAGAGAACCTGTCTCAAGAAAATAGATAGGAGAAAGCTATAGCATGGCATTCATGTCTTCCTCTGGCCTTTGCAAGCTTGTATGCATATACATGCACCACACACAGAGAGAAACATGTTTATCAGTTGGGAGGCAGGTGTGACTGTATGTGCACATATGTAGGAGCATGTGTCTGCTCACGTGTGTTGGGGCCAGAAGTCAAGCCAGGCTGTTTTTTTTCTCAGCTCTACTTTGCTTTCTGACAAGGTTATTCTCACTGGGACCTGGGGCTTCAAGATTGGGCTAAGCTGAAGGCCAGTGAGCCCCAGGGATCTGCTTGTCTCTACTTCCCCAGCCTGAGGCTTATAAGAATGCACCAACACACACTCAATATTTAAAATGTATTCATTTGTTTTCTTTTGTGTGTATGTTGCATGTGCCCATATGAGTTCACTTTGGTGAAGTGCCTGTGGAGGCTACAAGCGGGCACCGGAGTCCCTGGAACTTGAGTTATAGTTTTAAGCTTCCATGTGGCTGCCCGGTCTTCTGCAAGAGCAGCAGTGCTATTAAAATGCTGAGCCTTTTCACAAACATGCCCAATTTTTTATGTGGGTTTTTGGAAACTAACTCATGTTCTCATGCTTATCCAGGGAACATTTTACCAATGTATCCATTACCCGAGGCTCCAAATATGCTATTATTAACCATGTCTTTTCTTTTATTATTTTTACTGTTGATTTTTTAGGTTAGTATACCAATTAGTGGGCTTCATCGTGGTGTCTTCATGCATGTGTCATTATACTGAAGCACCTGTCCCTTTCCTAAGGGTAAATCACTAAGTACCAAGACCCAGCAAGACATACTCATATCAGGTTGACCACACAGTCACACCTGCCTCCCAACTGATAAACATTCAGTCTTTCAAAGTCCACATTTATTTAGAATATGTTTGTTGGATTCAGATCTACTTTAGACCAGATACAGTGAATGCTACAGATGTCAGAGGGTGATGAAGTTCTTATAGTCATTTGGGTCCCTATTTAAGATAGAAAAACAGGTTTTCCTTTTAATTTCTTTGACCTAAACCCCTCCCTGCCAGCAAGAAGCATGTTCACCAGAAATAGCGCATAACCTTCCCAGCACTTGGCAAACCATCATCGCATGCATGGCATCCATAATGTGTTCTAGCCCAAGAACGCCAGGCTTCCAACAAAGTACATGGCGAACACTCAAAAAGACCTGCGGGCATTTCAGAACATCAAAGTGAAGGAGAAGAAAGTCGTGGCAAGATGAACTAAATGGAAATGGACTCAGGTAGGGAAGAGGAGGGAAAGAATTCAAAGGCATGCAGAGTGAAATGAACAAAGTGCTGCTTGGCTCTGGTATTTTCAAAGAGCAAACTTTACACCATACAAGGCAGAAGATTAACACGGAAGTCTGAGGTCAAACGCTGGAGAACTCAGCAAAGACCCAGCGCTGAGCCGTGGGCTGTGCCTTTTCAGGCTAGTTTCTCTCCCTTCTCTAATGTCAAAGGAATTCTATGTCAAAGTATATTTGTTAAGCTGACAGTATTGTGTCCAACTTAGTTGTTTTAATGAATAAAGGACTGGGGAGACTGCTGTGTTGGTAAAGTTGTTGTCATGAATGCATGATGACCTAAGATGGATTCCCAGCACCCAATACAAAAAGCTGGGCATGGTGGCCTGTGTCTGTCACCTTAGCTCTAGGGAATGGGACAAAGAAGGATCCTTGGAGACCTTGGCCAGGCAGCTTATACAAATTGGTAAGCTGGAAGCCAGTGAGGGATCCTGACTCAAGAAAGAAAAAAATCAACAAGGTGGAAGGCATTTGAGAAAGACATTCCATATCAACCTCTGGCCTCTACATGCATGCATCCACACATGTATGTGCATCCACACACATATGTATACACATGCATGCATGCGTGCACTTGCAAATGTGCTCGAGCACATGAGAGTAGAAACTCGAGTGTGTACACACCCACACACACCCATACCCGCCCCCACAGGCATGACAACACCTAGAGAAAGAATAAGGATTCATGACTCATATGACCAGTGCTCACTCTCAAGTCAACTGGTAATAAAGGGGATAGCATTGTCATCAGGTCTCTCATGGTAAATTTAGCCTGTAGTCCCAAATTCTCTTATGTCCTAAATTCTGGTTCTGCTGTCTGTGTTCACTCTCTGTGAATCTAGAAGGCTCATTCTACCTAGTAGAGATGGCAACAGGTAGCTCTGTGCACCCCAGTACTGAGTCTGAAGATAGGGAAAGCAGCAGCCATGTTAAGAATCACTCCCAGAGTGCCTATAGAGACTCTCTGAAAACTTCAGCACCTACCGACATCTCTACACGCTCACATAAGACCTGGAGTGATAACTGTTCAACCACACCTTGCCCATGAGGTCAATAGCAGGGCAAGAGGAAGTGATAAGCCTACATTATAGAGTAATTTCCATGCAGCAGTAACAAG
Organism: Cricetulus griseus; assembly: GCF_003668045.3. Classification (NCBI taxonomy): domain Eukaryota; kingdom Metazoa; phylum Chordata; class Mammalia; order Rodentia; family Cricetidae; genus Cricetulus; species Cricetulus griseus. Next base: position 106,902,479 of record NC_048597.1, on the reverse strand, counting down.
GAGAATCCCAATCCTATTAGCTTCCAGAGCTGGTGTGTGACTGATGTTCTGTGAGGCTTGTGGATGGGGAAAAGGAATCAGTACACTGGACTGAACTTAAAAAGGGGTGGCAGTGGGGGTGATGCTGACACCAGCCAGACAGCTATAGTCTTTTCCCAAGTGTTGAAACATTCAGTATATTAGCCTGAGAATTAGTATGTACAAAGTGTTAGCCATAATGGTTGTCATAAAGCAAGGATGTGATAAATGGCAGTTGTTCCTATTACTATTCTGCATGCAAATTAAAGTTTCATATATACCTTGTCAAGGAGTTCATAAGGAAAAGTTGGTTACCTTGCCTCCTTTCTTGGTGATCCAGATAGGGAAAATATGCCAGGGCAAAGATAAATCTTCATTAAAATAAAAAGGACTCATGGAGGCTGGGGAGGTGGCTTGATTGGTAAAGTGGTAAAGCAAGCTATATAAGCCTGAGGTCCCGTGTTCCATCTCTGGCAGCCATATAGATCAGCCATGGTAGCACACAGGTTTAATCCCAGCACTCAAGAGGTAGAGGCAGGTGGGTCTGTCAGTTTGAGGTCAGTCTGGTCTACATAATGGGTTCCAAGCCAGCCAGAGCTAGATCGTGAGCCCTTGTCTCAAAATGAAACATAACCCAATCCCACCAGGCATCAAGGAACACATTTGCAGTCCCAGAAGGAGAGCTGGAGACAGGAGGAACTCTGGGGCTGCTGGTCAGCTACATCAGTGAGCTCCAGGTTCAGTGACAGACTGTCTTAAAAAGTAAGCTGGAGAGTGAGTGATACGGAAAGGCAGGTGACACTGACACTTAGCCAGTGTCTCTCTTAGAGACACACCAGGAGGTATGCCTCAGTCTCTGCTGTGATTACAGATCTAGCCAAAATGACACTAAAGAGTGGATGTCCTACCTCTTGAATGTCTAAAAAACAAAGCAACAACAACAACAACGTGCTAGCTGCTCATGGGGACTACTGTGTATCTTGGCTACAGACCCTTTCACACCTCTAGTTTACCACTTCCATAACATAGTCAGATTTCCTTGCAACAGTTGTTCTTTTTGCCTAAAATTTACTAGAAAACAAAACTTTATAATGGATAGAAAGCTCAAGACACCCTATACAAATGGAAGGGATAATATTTCCTTAAATATGCAATCATTACCATTTTTCTACTAGTTATTTGTTTATGTGTATGTCTGCCTGTGTAAGTTTACATGCACTGTGTGCATCCAGTGCCCACAGAGGTCAGAAATGGGCATCAGATGCCCTGGAACTGGAGTTACAGGTGTTTGTGAGCCTTTGTGTAAGTTCTGGGAACCAATCTGCAGTCCTCTGCAAGAGCAGCAAATACTCTTAACTGCAGCCCACCCTGTGTTTAGTATCATTCAAAGATGAAGATCCCCGGAAGACAAGCAGGGAAGGAACCACACTCTGAAAAGCTGCCTGATGCACACAGAGAAGCCATTCACTTCGCTGCTTTGTTTTTTTCTTTGCTTCTTCAAGGCATTTCTAGATACAATACCTGCCAAATTATACTTGAAAATTAGTATTTATTCTTTGCATTTATTATCACATTTCATCAATGTCTTAGTTAGTTTTCTATTGCTGTCATAAGACACCATGACCAAGAACTTATAGAAGAAACAATTTATTGAGAGCTTACAGCTTCAGAAGGTTAGAGTACATGGCCATCATGGCAGCAGGTGGACAGACATGGCACTGGAGAAGTTGCTGAGAACTTACATCTGATTCACAAGCACATGGCAAGGGGAGAGCTAACTGGAAGCGGCATGGGCTTTTGAAAGCAAGGTCACACCTCCTAATCTTTCCCAAACAGTTCTACCAACTGGGAACCAAGTATTCAAATGTATTAGCCCATAGGGCCATTCTCATTCAGACCAGTACAATTACACTTACTTTTAAATTTTGTGTGTACATGCCAGGGTCTGCACATGCCAAAGAACATACATGGAGGTCAGAGAACAACTAGGAAGAGTCAGTTACCGTCTTTCACCATTTATGACCCAGCAATCAAACTGAGGTCCTTAGGCTAGGCAGCAAGTGACTTTCTTTATCTGCTGAGCCATCTCATGGGTTCTTGTTATTGTATTTTAAATCTTATTTTATTGTCTGATGACTGTCCAACCACAGAGAGGATGCAAGCTCCACTCTATGAGGTGTCTTCTTTAGGTCTGTTCCACTCACTCACAGATCCTCAGTTTGTCGAGGCTATGCTTAGTAGGTGTTGATGAAGTTTTATTGACTGACTGACTGAATGAATACATTTCTGACTTGTGGGTAAGTGCTACCTCTAAGCCAGTCCGAATCTTGTTTGATCATCAACACATCTCTGAGATTCCTCCCTTGCCTAAATCAATATTGTCTGTACAGATGCAAAGTGAAACACTTACCCTAGGTAGTTTATTCTGTGTCACAATACATTTTTAATGGCGTATTTATTTTCTGCCAAGCATCAAGAGGTCTCCTGAAAAATGGGGAACCCCAAATGGCTGGGATTCACAAGGAAGAATTGAGTGTTTATTAATCAGCCTCATAAAACATGCAGCCATCTCTGCTGCTGAGGCAGTGGGGGAAGAGGCACGGAAATTAAAAATGAGGCGGATCAATTTTCCAGAAATTAGGAACCCAAATATGCCCTAAGATCAGAGGCAGATTTTGATTATAAATGCCAACTTATTTTTTCCTCTTACATGGCAATATAAAACAAAACAGTAGTTCTCCTTTTATCATTCATTATTTCATCTTATCTTCCCGTGGTGGTCAAGGAAAGAAAATGACAAGATATAAATTCAGTATTTTGGCATTTTTCTCCAGGAGAGCAAAACTGTAGAAGCCATCACTGCATTTTCTCAAATGTAAGTGACAAACTTTGCAGACCTCTGGCCCCATCCTTTCAATGCCCTGACTGTTGAGCCACCAATGACGACCTATGCATCTGTTTTAGTTTTCCATATAAAGCTTATTTAACAGTACCGTGAATCCTTGTGGTTTCCAAACAAAAGCGAGAGAAACAAAAAGGAACAAGGGAAAGAGAAAAGGGAGGGATCCCAGGTCCACTGAGATTTGAAGGACAGAAGTTTGTGTTTTTCCAGCATGTGTGCTTGTTGTAAAAAGAAAGGAAGACGAAAAGGTAATAATTATAGCACAAAATTCACCCAAGTCTATGTGTGTAGTTCGTAAACTCATTCCTCTGGTGCCATCTAACTTATTTTTTGGGACAGGGTCCCTTACTGGTTCAGCTAGGTTAGGTAGGAGGCCAGGGATCCTCTTGTCTCTGCTCTCCCAGTGAGAGGCCATCATGACTGACTTTTTATGTGGATTCTGAGGATGGATATTGGATCTTAATGCTTGTAAGACTTTACCAACTGAGTTATGGTCCAAGCCTTCATTTCTGTTTCTGGATATCAAATACATACACTTCTTCCCCTGGTGGATAATTTCCATGTGTAAATGTGCAGTTCTTTCCATAGGAAGCCTCTGCCTTACATACTTTCATCCCTGTGAAGCAACAGAGCCACAGACCATAGACTCATGACTGTTCCAGAAACAATGGGATGGTTGAGGCATTATCACTCTCTCCACTGATGGTTGATGGTGCAGGATGTGTGCAGTAGAGCCCTGAGCAGATTCTGTGTTCACACATTACATACTGGAAAATCATTCCTTGCTCCATAATGGAACCCTGATAACATCAAAGTTTCATCTTGGCCTTCATCCAAATGGAGAAGCCAGCCTGAATGGTTCACACAGACCCAAAGCAGATGAATAGAAGCTATCTAGTTGGCTTGTTCCCAGAAGATTAAACACAATTAACTTAATGTGGCCCAGGACATAAGCACTGTAACACTGAAGTGGAAAGTGTCCACTGACGTGCCTGAAGGGATCAGGAGGTGGCCCAGGTGAGGAGGTCAGTGGGTCTGTGTGGCATGAAGGATGGGCTATGGCATGGTACAGAGCCCAGAGCCCCACAGCACAACCACTGTAGACTCCACACCCTTTCAGCCAGAAAATAGGTTTAACTTTCAGATCTTTGGGCTTATAGGAGAAAACCAAATTCTTAAAAAGAACAGCTTAGTTGATAGAATATTGCATGGGTCAATGAAGCACTTCTACAGACCAAACAGACTCTGGGCTGGTACCTGCAAGTGTGTCCATGATTGATGGATAAGGGAGAAACAGAATCTAATGTGTATTTGGGCTAGTGCTTGTAGTGGATGACAGAACAGGTGTGTTTTTTCTTTCCACAAGTCCCTTGGTGATGTGACTAAGAAGTGTGTGTGGGGGGGGCCCTTTCCTCATTCACAGAACATGGATGACCTGTGCTGAGCAATGCGGTCTGGTTACACTCCTGAATAGCTTCAAGGGCAAGCCCAGGATAGCTCCCCAGGTTATGAGATATTTATGTCCATCTTGTGAAAGCCTGTCAGACCTTGGAAGCCATGTGTCCAGCTGAGAGGTAGTTGATCTTGGTGACAGGAGCTGGCTTTTTCTGTCAGAAGAATTGCCCAGCTAAGCCCAGCACAGATGCAGACCCATAGAATTGTAACAAAAAGTAATGGTTGGTCCAAGCCATGGATAATCAGGTGATTTCTTCTGCATAAAGTAGTTGAAACGTTAGGCTTGAATTCCAGTTATAGCAACCACCACCAACCCAAGATTCCTCTTCTGTAACATTAGAACAGGAAGACTCCCAGGGATGGTACTGCCCAGTGACGCATGAGTCTAGAGTAAGTCCTCAGTGGATTACCAACACCTAACACCTCCAGTGTCTCTCTTAAAAAAAGTTCTTCAAGAGCTGGGTGGATAGTTCAGTTGATAAAGTCCTTGCCATTCACATGGCAGGACCTGGTATGATTCTTAGAATCCTAACACTAAGGAGGCAGAAACAGATTGACCTCTGGCCTGTACACACACACACACACACACACACACACACACACACACACACACACACCATAAACACACACTTGAAGTCATTAGTTTTTTATCAGTGATAAATATAATAAACCTAATTTTGCCAACTCTAACATTTGGCAGGCTCCATATCTCAGAAACTGGAAGGAAGCAAATTAGGCAAAACCACCCACCGAACAAATGTGTTGGACCTGACTCTTATTTGAGAATTGTCAAGAACTTGGCAAGCTCACTGGTAAGTCGAAATTGCCATTGTGTAAGCACTGATACCAGAGAAATTTCCAAACAATACAAACAAAGGCTGCCTCTTTCCATTGCTGGAGGCTAGTTGTATTTATAATTCTTGGCATGCCACCTTTATGCATCAACCAAGCCATGATGCATAATTCCCTATGCAATAAAGACTTTCTTTTTGGTGACACCAAATCACATTGAGGGAATGAATTCCATCTTGATTAGTAAGTCTTGGCAAGAGATCTTTCCCCCTTCATTTATTTATTTTCTGAGAATTTTATATATGTAGACCATGAAATATGGTCATAGTCCCCCTGTATCTCCCATCATATCCCCCCAACATCTCCATCTCCTAATTTCATGTGGTGTTTTTTTTTGAGACCCCATTATGTACAATTAATGCTGTGTCTATGTACACAATCATGGGGCCATCTATACCACTTAAAAAGTATGTCCATCCCCCCCAGCAGCCATCAACTGTCAATAGTTCCTCATAAATGAATGGGTCCTAAGGACCTCCTCCCTCATCCATGCTGAGATCATTGACTGGCTTGATGTGGTATGGGTCTTGAGCAGGTAACCATGACAGCTGTGAGTTCATGAATGCAGTAGGCATGCTATGTCCTGAATACATGATTTCATAGCTATCCTCCCCATCCTCCTGATCTTACACTTTGTCTCCTCTTCTGTGATGGTCCCTGAATCTTGGCATGGGTTGATATGTTGATAAAGTCATCTTATTTAGGGCTAAGGGCTCAGTAAGTAAGGGGAAATCTTTTTTTTTTTTTAATTAGAAACAAGAGTGTTTTACATGTCAACCCCAGTTCCCTCTCCCTCCCCTCCTCCCCTCCAACCCTCCTCCCCCAACTAAAACCCTACCTATCACATATCCTTTCTGCTCCCTCCTGGATGCTGAGGCCTTCCATGGGGGGGGGTCTTCAGAGTCTGTCATATCCTTTGGGATAGGGCCTAGGCCCACCCCCATGTGTTTTGGCTCAGGGAGTATCCCTCTATGTGAAATGGGCTCCCAAAGTCTACACCTACGCTAGGGATAAGTACTGAACTACTACAGGAGGTCCTGTAGATTTCCGAGGTTTCCTCAATGAAATCCATGTTCCTGGGTCTGGATCAGTCCCATGCTGGTATCCTAGCTGTCAGTCTGGAGAGCAAGATTTCCCCGATGTTCAGGTCAGCTGTTTCTGTGGGTTTCACCAGCCTGGTCTGGACCCCTTTGTTCTTCACTCATCCTTCTCTGCATTTGGATTCCAGTTCAGTTCAGTGACTAGTTGTGGGTGTCTGCTTCTACTTCCACCAGCTGCTGGAGGCTATGGGGTGAGGGCCTGACCTTATGGAGGCATTTTCTCAATTGAGTCTCCCTCAACTTTGATGACTCTAGCTTGTGTCAAGATGACATAAAACTAGCTAATACAGGGACCAAACCATCTACTCTTTTACCTGTCCCAGGACAGTCATGGCTAGTTCATGACCCAGGGCTTCTTCCTGGGAGAATTACATCCAGTGAGAAGAAACAGGGTCAGGAGAACTCTGAATATCACGGCTCCCTTCATGGCTGTTCCCGAGCCCCAGCTTTTAAGAAGGTTTCCTGAGATGATCCGCATTCCTCTCATTCACACTCTGCCCAGCATATTTTCCTTGATTTCTCTCTTGCTGAGGTCACTTCTCAGTTGCCTCCTCCCCCTGAGACTGACAAGCACAAAAGACCGATGTCAGCATCAGATCTGAAGAGTTCGTCCTGGGCCTTACTCGGTCCTTCAGACTTATGGGTCTTGAATGATCTGTATTCGTTCACATAGGGACCCATGTGCTAGAAAACCATACTGCAATCAGCCTCCAGCTTTATCTGAACTCTTAGTTTTTAAAAGGGCCACAACTAAGCACATCAGTTATTAAGTAAGTCCTGAATGTAGCGCAGAGTACCTCAAAACTGCAATTCCCTGAAACACAGGCACCAGGCCCAGTAGTGTGGGAGATCAAAGTAGTCATCAGTAAAGCCAACTATGAGTTCAGAAACTGGCAGAACTCACTATCCTCCATGGTGCTGACCCACACTGTTTTCTTTTGTGGTTAGTAGACATTTGATTAAGTGAATGGGGTTCAGAGATTTAGACACTTCTGGGAGAAATGGCAGAATGGACCCCTGGTGGTCTGGAGCATGGAGTCTATCTGAAGACTTGGTCCTTAGGAGCATGATCATCTGGTGCTGGTTCATGAGCCCCTGAATCATAAAGGAGACCCTTCATGTATACAATGTCCTCACCCAAAGGCTGGCTGGTCTCCATTTGTTGCTCACAGCCTGGTACTCATCTTGGTCCTGGGACTTAAGCTGAGCAGTTAAGAGTAACACAGGAAAGATGCAGGAAGTTATTACCATGGGCACTGGGCACTGCCAAGTCTGACTGCTCTGTGACTGCTAGTGATTTGGGCAAATCAGATGCTCGTGTGTTCAAAGCACATGGCCTCCTTAACATATCTGAGAAGGCAAATTGCTTTAGGCAAAGACGGTGGCATCAGCCCATAGACTCAAAGCACACCATCTATGCTGTCCTTCATTTTGCACTCTTCAGTGTAGATGAGCAAAGACCTACAGAAAGGGCTGTATTATGAAGTCCTCAGCGGCTTGGAAAATGACAGATTAATCATCTCACACTCAAAAGGTCTCAGTGATTGTCACTCTGTGTTGTTTTGTGGCCCTTCCTTTGATGTTCTGTAAATGGGCTTGGCTGCTTGTTTGAAGACAGAGCATTCTAGAAGCCAGTTTGTAAAATTCCCATGAGGGAGGTTATATATATATATATATATATGTATATTCACCATTATGACTCCATTATGGAACACTTTTTTTTCTTATTCCATGTGGAGTTCACAGTGAGTGCTAGAGCACACAGAGAGGTTTTCCCTGGAGGTTCTGTAAACACAGACACTGGGACAAACCTACCATTAACTAACAGCCAAGCAACACCTGCCAGGGGGACCAGGGTTGGAGCTGAGATGAAGAGGAAGAAATGGTCTCCTTGGATGGTCTAGGCTGCTTCTCAAGGTTCCTGGCCTCTATTCTGGGCACAGGGTTATCACACGTCAAGCCCACACCCTCACAGGGATGGTTCTGTTTATCATTGGCTGGAAGAACAGAAAATATATATAAACATACAACTGTAGGTGACCTGAAAGGGGAGAAAAGAGGCCACTTGAGCCTTCAGAATTGCACTCTTCTAATCTGCTTGTTCAATTCTGTTCGAATGTGCATGCTGCTGAACTGTTTAAATTAGATGCCAAAATGATAGCAATCTGGAGGGAGGGGGACAAAGTTGTAGGTTTTTTTTGTAATATTTTCTGTAGCTTTTCTTATGCAAGAACAAAACACATACAACAGTAGACACTTCCATAGCAACAGCTCTGCTCCTGCTTCCTAGAGACTGCTCTAGGAAGGATGGCGGGTGGTACAGCCAAGCTAGTCCTGGATCTCCAAACCCTGTGTGTGGGTTCTCCAGAGGCAGGTCACTTCAAATTTTGTTAATTGTTCTGGGGCTGAAATGGGTGTACACATGCTAACCAAGTGCTCTACCACTGAGCCACACTTCCAGCTCCGATTCTTTGAAGAGTTTAAAGTGGCCTCAATTAAACGTTAAGGAATGAGATCCCAACAGCATGGATTTAAGTCCCTATGATTTCCAAACATCTTCACCTAGTCACTTCTATCTCCAACATAATGTCCAAACGCATTCTTGATTGTGACTGGTGGCTGTTTCCTAAGGGTGCCCCAAAGAGACTTAATTTGAAGTCTGCTTTGCATGTGTCCTATGGGTGGTGAATAAAGGGAAACTTAAACAAATGTTGTCTATGCTACAGCTGCAACCAAGGCTCTCTAAGTCTTTATCCCAAACAACAGGGAAAATGAAATTATTACTGAAACACTCAACAGCCAAGAGGAGAGTTTTGTTGTTTTGTTTTTCTAGAAGAGTCATGGAAGGGTCCAGTATAGACTTTTTCTAACAGATTTCAAAATATTGACAAATCTATTTTGAAAAGTAGAAAAACATATCCCAGAGTCCTATTTAATCTCTATCTGATTACATATACTGTAACATTTTTACTTTTTCTTCTCTCCCCTCCTCCTTCCTTTTCTCTCCTTTGTTCCTCTTGAGTTTCCTGTACTCTCTCTCTCTCTCTCTCTCTCTCTCTCTCTCTCTCTCTCTCTCTCTCTCTCAGGCACACAGGCTTCCTGGGGAGAGAAGGGGTGGGGGAAGGGAATTTTCTGAGCTCTGGAGCCATTTGCAAGAAAGAAGCAGACACCAAGATAACTTGACTCAGTATTCCAGACATACATTCTTGGAAACAAGAATCTCCAATCCCTAAAACAAGACAATCCCTAAGATACTTCAACAATATTAACAACACCATAATACAGAACCAAGCATGGCTGTATGGCTGTTCATGCTTATAAACCCAGCACTTGTGAAGTTGAGGCAGGAGGATTACTAGTAGTTTAAGGTCAACCTCAGTAACACAGTTCCAAAATAGCTTCAGTGAAACCTTGTCTCAAAAAATAACAGTGTGTGTGCCTGTGTATGTGTGTGTGTCAAATTTCAGGTTCCTGGGCTAGAATGAGATGAGATGGGAACTAAATGGTCAATGGTTGTGAAGTCTCTCTGTGAATGGAGATGGAGCTGGGCTGTCTACACAGTATGTCAGTTCAGCAAATGTAGTAATACAGGGTTAATTTTGTGTGATTTCCGCCTCAGTACAGACACACTTGCTTCCAGAATCACAGGTGACATTTCTTGACAATCTTCTTTCCCTTCCTGACATGCCAGCCCATGGGCCTTCCCTTTGGTTCATTTTCCAGGGCACTCATGGTGTCAAAGGATCCAAACCAGTTTTCCCTGGAGAATAAACCCCACCAAGTGGTTGTGTGATTAGGTTCAAATGAGACATTTTTTTGAAAGAACACATTCCAGTTAGCATCAACTATCAATGAAGCACAGCCTAGGACTTACCTGGAAAATGTTACAACTGAGTAACTGTCTTTATTAAGTTGATCTGTAGGTGTGACTGCAGGGGATTGTCTCAACTGTTAATGGATACAGAAGGGTCCAGCCCACTGTGTTTGACACCATCCCTAGGCAGCTGGTTTTGAGCTGTATAAGAATGCTAGCAGAGAATGAACCTGGGAGTAAGCCAGCAAGTAGCATCCTCCATGGTTCTTGCTTTCAGAGTCCTGCTTGATCAAGTTCCTGTCTTGAGTTTACCCAATGATGGATTGTGAGCAGGAAGTATAAACTAAAAAACCTTTCATCTCCAAGTTGCTTTGGTCAGAGTGTCTTATCATAGCAACAGAATAAAAATAGAACAGAAGCCATGGGAAGAAATAATAAACTGGGACACCAACAAGAACTCTACCTATGAAGGGAAGAGAGGAGTGACAATAGGGCAAAGGGGGCAGAGGACACGGAGACTTCAGGATCTTAAAACTAGGCTCTCCATTTCCACATGGGTAGACTGAGCCCCATGAAGGCTCAAAATTTCCTAAAACTGAAAGTGTGAGCTAGGATGAGCCCTGCTGCCCAGCCTTCACAGTGGTTCCATGTGGGCCTCATCAAGGAGAAGGGCACATAGGTCATGTGAGCGGAGTCTCAGATGCCAGTTGCTGGAAATATCACCTCCACATTTACCTACTCCTTATCATTTCATAGCCACCAAAGCAAGCCACAAGACAATGTGCTGTCCTTTCTGCAGGAGGTACCCACAGTGACACTAGGTTTCTTGGTTTACCTCTTCCTCTCCCTTCTGTGGGAGCAGTGTCCCTCCCCCTCCCTCCATAGCCAGGAGCATCCATGTTATCCCAACAGCAGCAGCCTATGGAACCAAGTTAATCTTAACAGAGGCACAATTGCTCCTTTCTTAATCACTGTGTCACCAGACACAAGGCTGGAGGGGAAATGGGTGTACCTAGGCAGGCAGAAGCAGAATATTATTGAAGGTAACACATGAGCTGGCTCAGATGCATGACCTGGAAACTCTCCACAGCAGCAGTATAAGCAGCTAGTCTGAGGGAGGGTGACCTATCTGGATGGGTGAGGTACATACTGGTTTGTGGAATCCACAAGGGCCTACTACACATGGGTCCTGAGTCAGCAACTAGGGATGGGGTTCAGTGTGTTTACATAAGCCCTTTAGGGAGCATCATTACCATTTGCAAACCTGATGTCAAAGCTGTTACTGGTGGGAGCTTAAGGCTCATGGTAGCATCAAGGGCTTGGGCATGGTTCTCAGGTGGGTCACTTTAACGATAAATCTTTCCGCCACAGCCACTGAGCCCTGCTGCCAGGTGGGCACTTTCCACCAGGCTGCCCCAGGTCTGCCCGCTGCCACGTTAAGGTCCCAAGTAACACATAGAGACTTATATTAGGTACAAATGCTGCTTGGGCAATTGACTAGGATTTCTTATATGCTAGTTCAGTCTTAAGTATCATAAATCTATATATTTAATAAGATTTTTCTTATTGGATGCCAGTGGAAGCATTCTATCTTCCTGGGCTCACATGGTGACTCTGCCCTTTCTCCTACCTTTCCTAGAATCCTCCTTGACTGCTAGTCCCACCTATCTTGTTTTCCTATTGGCCAACAGTACTTTATTTATCAACCAATAAGACAATCATATACACAGAAGGACCTCCCCCATCAGGTCACAACATGTCTCCATTACTATGGTGACAATGCCAGCTTTGTCTTTTAGTTGTTTCTGTGTCTGTTTGCCCTGTACAAGAGGTGCTGGAAATAGCAGAGGCCCAAGGCCCTTTTTTTTCATCGAGCATCCATCTCCATCTCACTGCCCTTTCCTGACATGCCGGGTGCAAGGGAGCTCAGATGTCTTCTTGCTTCAGAGACAGAGACAGCTTTCATCCCTTTCGGAGTTCCCAAAGGTCTCAAAGTCCCTCTGGAAGTGAGGCTGCCTGGGAGGGTACCAATAACTCTTCTTTCTGCCAAGTTTAATTTGACTCACTTTACTGCCAGCTTAGAAAAACTTTATTTGAATAAGAACAAGCCTAAATATCTTGCCAAATTTAAAAATTAAAGGTGCTGAGGCCCGTGAGGTGGTTCAGTGGTTAGAGCACTGGCTGCTCTTGCAGAGGACCCAGGTTTGTTTCCCAGCATCTTTATGGTGGCACACAATCATTTGTAACTCCAGTTCCAGGGATATGACTCCCTCTTCTGGTCTCTAAGGAAACTGTACACACATAGTACATGGACATACATGTAGGCAAACACACAGAGATAAATCTTTTTAGTTAAAGATGCTAAATAGACAACTAAATTAAAATGTTTTTCTTTGAGCAAATAAAGAGTCCTGAACCAGACAGGAAGTGTTTGGAGCCATCTACAGGAACAGTGCAGGTGGGAGGAGCTTTCAGGAGATAGACAGCAAAGAACACATCATTTGCTATAGATGCAGAGTGTGTCTGATGTAGTCTAAGTAAAAAGTTCCTCCCATCTCCCAATCTTGAGAAGAATAATGATATGGTAAGAACCACAGCGGGGTAAAAATATCATTCACTGTATCAAAATAGCATGCCCAGTATGAGGTGAGCCATTAAAGAGTTACATTCCAATAGTAGGCTTGTTACTGGAAGAACGTGGGAAGAAATACTCTCCTGAATTCTTCAGGAACATCAAACCATATGCTTAGGAAGGAGGGGCCAGGGTGCTTCCCTCCCCTGGCACCTACCATCCAACAGCCCCACTGAGCCAAAACCTGCCCCACATTCCCATTTTAACTCAGCAACCACGTGTGACTCATCTCCCCACTGTGCACTTTGGGATGATGTAATTGAGTTTGTCATCTGGACTCCATCCTTTAAGTCTTGCATCTCAGACACTGTGACACAGATCCATCAGTGGTAAGATCAGTCATGTGACCTCAGCCTTGTTCCAGGAAGTGTTCATTAACAGATAATGGAGGGACCTGAGTGAAGCACAATCCCCTTCCCACTGATGCGATACCAAGGTCAGGCTCCATCTGAATGATCCAGATTATGCTTTGTTTCAGATGGACTCATTATAAAGTTTTGGACTAACTAGATGAGGCCCCCCTCTTTGGTAAACAGGAAAATTGGCCTTGATTTCAATGGCTCGTGGCTACATTACCTTCAGCCAACATGTGGGAAACAGAGCCCTCGCTTGTCAGGAAGGGATGCTCTGTTCTTACTGGGAGGCTTTTAAAAGACACAGAGAGTGCAATCATGAGTCTCTATGGCACATATGAGCTCTGAAGTCTGAGAAGCAACTGTGTGTCACTCTCCCAGTGGTGGTCATGAACCTGCTGAGCCAGTCTTTCTCCTCAATGGAGAGAGAGGCTGTCTCATGCACTGCGATGGACCTAACACCCTCCCTAGCTTCCACTGGCCAGTAGCAACTTTTTCCACTCCCCAGTCAACAGCTAAAAAGATGCACCTAGACATATCTCTGGGGAAGTGGAGTAAAACCAATCCTTGGTTGATCTCAATGAAAGCAAGGACAATTGTCTTCCCAAAGAAAGTTGACCCTGCATCAGAGAAGGAGGCCTCCAGTCGGATGCTCCCAGATTAATTCCTAGTTCTCCATCAGAAGGCCCGATGTGTCATGGGACTTTAAAACAGAGTGCATACCTATGGCTAGCTCTTGCCCCACCCACCAGCTCTCCTTCTTCTAGCACCTTCTTTTTTGTTTCTTTCCCAGATGATCCCATACACACATCGCCTTAACATGCTTTGGTGAGATTTATCCACCTCTTCCAGCTTTAAGAATAGCCCACTTGCATTTGCTGGCCATTGTAAATAGATTAGAGATGGCTGTGTGGCCCAAACAAAGTCAAGGCAACTCAATTACAAGCCATTTACTGGACTCATTATAAGAGAGACATCTACTTTAGACTCTACGCAGGGCAAGAGGCAGGAGCCACTGGGGCTCCCTGAGCAGAAAATGAGGGAGGTAATGATAATTTGTGCCAAAGGGATGTCATTTAAGCCAGAGGACTCTGGATCCAAATTCCCCACCAGTTCTGTTACAGGGGACAAAAAAAAAAAAAAGCTTTTTTTTTTGTTTGTTTGTTCAAGTCCATTAGAGTTGTAACTGAACTGAATGTGACAGACACATGCCTCCCCTCTCAGTGGCTCTGTAATTGTCATCTGTAGGATCGGCTGTTGAGAAGACAGTGGTTTGTTTTTTCCAAGTGCAGGGAGACAACTGTTTAGGAGCTCACAAGGACCGCCCAAGCCATAGACAGCATCCAAGAGGAGCTGGACTTTTGGCTCTTGGGACCCACAGGTTCCATCCTGGCTGTATTGGGCAAGATGGGCAGAAATGACTTCACACTCCTTTGTCTGTTTGTAGCCAGTTCTATTTTCAAAGACTTTGCTGGAAAACTCAAGAGAAGAGAAGCCTGTCTGCAGATTGCCATGTCACAGCAGTGTGGCAGTGGGCACAAAGATTTTAGGGAAGGTGAGATGTGGCCCCTGCCTTCTGCACATTCTATCATGGGTGTTTCTATCTGGGTGAGGGCATCCTGGCCTCCCAGCTAGGTGTTCTCCAGGGAGAGGACAGAGGGAGAAAGTCCTAGCTTGTATAAGATGCATGTAGAGACCATGGATTCCACTGGAGGGAGAGGGGAAGAGAGACAGGATCCCAGCCCTGGGGGAAGGGAGGTGAATGAAAGCTGGAGTGCTGAGAGCTGAAGACACCTCCTTTGTCTCAATGTTGTATAGTTTCCTTCTGTTTACCTCCATGTCCCCATGTCACCATACAGAGGACCTGCCTTTCCAGAAAGAGTTTCCCCTGCCTCTCAAAGTGGGCTTTAGCCACCTGTCTAGAGGGAACTCCAAGACACACCCTCAACGCCTCTAAGAACACCAGAAACAGGCTGGAATGGCAGCCTGACTCTGGGAGCAATCTTAAAGAGGCAACGCCATCAGGAAACTCTCTAAATGGCCCTTTCCTCTCAGGTCAAAATTTTGACTTGGCTAATAACTCTTGGGGGAACAAGATACATGGTTCAGCTACCTAAAATTCAGGAGCCCCAGAGAACTGACATCAGATATATAGACCAGCTGTACATTAAGACCTGAAAAGTCTCAGAACATTGTACTGGGCACAGTGGCATACATTGGTCATTCCAGCCACCCCCTAGCTGAAGCTGAGAACTGTAAATTTGAGACCAGCCCATACTACATAGTGTGTTAAAAGCCAGCTCTGGCAACACAGTAAGAGTCAGTGTCCACAAACAGAAACCAGATTTTGGAAAAATGCTTTAGTCGAGAAAGTGCTGAGCATGCAGTAATGAAGCCCTGGGTTCAAGTCAGCACTCACATAAAACACTGGGCATGGTGGTACGTGATTGGATTCCCAGCATTGGGCAGCCAGAGATGAGTGGATTCCTGGAGCTCATGGTGGGCCAGGCTAACCTACAGGGTGAGTTTCAGGTTACTGAGAGGCCCTGCCTCAAAAAAAAAAATTAAAAACAAAAACAAAAAACAAAAACAAAGGAAGAAAAAAAAAACAAGCAAAAACCCCTCCAAACCAAAACCCACAGGTGGATGGAACCATCAAAAAGTGACATCTAAGGTTGTCCTCTGGTCTCCACATCTCATACACAATAATACAATGCACATATGCATACAACAGATATACATATATAGATAAGTCACCCACACACAATGCACACACAGAGAGACACTCATAATACAAACATATACCCACACAACTCTACAATACATATACACATACATGCATACACACATATATGCATGCATACTAACATGCTCACATATACATGTACATATATATACATACAAATAATACATACTAACATATACATATAAACATAATATATACATATATAACACACTAACATATGCATGTAAACATTCATATATACATATCTAACGCATGCATCCTAACACATACATACACACACCACATTTGCACTCTAATACACAAAAATATGCAGACACATACATATACATGCAACACACACATGCCCATACAGATACACATGCACACTAACATAGACACATGCTGGGCAGTGGTGGCACATGCCTTTAATCCCAGCACTTGGGATGCAGAGGCAGGTAGGTCTTAATGAGTTTGAGGCCAGCCTGGTCTACAGAGTGAGTTCCAGGACAGCCAGGACCCTTGCACAGAGAAACCCTGTCTCGAAAAAACCAAACCAAACAAACAAGCCATACATATATGCACACACACGGCAACACATATACACATGCACACCAATACGTACACAAACATATATGCACACACATACATGCATATACATACACACCACGACAAAGAAACCAAAGGCACAAAGGACAGATGAGCCTTCCTGCTACAATTACAACTTGGTCCTTCTAGCACCTCTGCTCGCTGGAAATTTCCAGAAAGACACAAGACACCACAGGCCCATTCCTTATGGGTTAAATGTTACCACAGTCAAAGGCATAATTTGGGGAACTTGAGAGCCAAGATGACTTTTAAGTGGGTTAAAAAATGTGGAGCAAAGGCAGTGAGTGGTGGGTCAGAAGGGCTCTCTGGTTCCTCTCTGTTCCGAGCTGGAGTCAATTTGCTGTTCAAATGTTTCCCACAACAGCAAATAGCTCTGGCAGTCTGAACCAAGCCTGGGCTGCCTGGCAACCCAGATGTGTTTTGGGGGAGCTGGGGCAGGGACTAGGGCTGGAGCAGGAAACTACTTCTTTACTTCTTCTCAAGCAGAAAGAAAATTGTTCCTTTTGTCTGTTCCAGGAGAGTGCATTTAAAATGACAAGCCAAAGAAAATGAAAACAAGCCCTTGCCTTTGGAGGCATTGGATGGGGAGAATAACGGACATTGGGCAGAGTGAAAAAAAAAAAAATTCCAGAATTTTCTGACTTTTCTGAAAATGTGCCATTGATGCAAAACTTGACTGTGTTTTAGGGTCTCCTCTGATAATGGGGAGCCTGGGAACAGACCACCCCTTCCTTGACCTCACAGCTTTATGGTCAGTTGGAAATGTAGGTGCAGAGATTACCAGGGTGAGCCAGGTATCTGGAAAATGCCTTTGAGGAGGAGTTGGGTTTTTTGTTGTTGTTTTTTTTTTTTTTTTTCAACTCTTCAAACATGAAAGAGATCAGAAGAAAAAAGATGACTCTGTGAAATTGAATTATAACAGCATCAGGCTGTCTGTGCTCAGCAATTAAGGGGAGTGGATTTGAGCGTGCTGGGCTGGATGGGGGCAGGGAAGGGAGAGACCTACTTCATCCTCTGGTGTTTCCCTATGGGGAAACTGGACATTTCTTCCAAAGTTTGCCCATGGCAGCTGGGATATTCCCCTTTGAAAACTTTCTCAGTTTTGAATAAACTTGGAGGGGATAATGTGCCTTATGACATGAGTTTTAATCCAAATATCACATGCAACTTGCTTAAGAGTGTCATCGTGTGGCCTTGAAAGTAAGGTACTGATTGGGACACTGAGTGACAAAGTTGGGAGAAGGTACATGGGAATGACTCGGTGATTTCTGAAGCTTGCCACAGGAGTATTGTTAAAAAAAAAAAAGAGTTGCTTTTTGTTTTGTTTTTGAGATGGGGTCTCATTATGTAGCCCCAGCAGGCCTGGAACTCTCCATGTAGACCAGGCTAGCCTTGAACTCACAGAGAACCACCTGCCTTTGCCTCTGGCATGCTAGGGTTAAAGGTGTGTACTGCCATGCCCAGATTTTAAAAAGATACATAGAAGAGGCAGAGGTTAGAGAATAAGGAGGTAGGGGGAGTTGAGATAGGGAACAGGAAACCACGGAATGAAATACCACATGATGTGTTGACCAAATGGACCAATAGGCAACTCAAAGCCAAATATCAGAAAATCCACAGATGTTTATATGGTCCATAACTCTCTCCTCACTTTGTGCTATTTTGTTTTTCATGTTTCACATAGTTGTGGCATGCATGCATGTGAATACATGCTTCAGCCTCTCTCTCTCTCTCTCTCTCTCTCTCTCTCTCTCTCTCTCTCTCTCTTTCTGTGTGTGTGTGTGTTTGTGTGTGTGTGTGTGTGTGTTTGTGTGTGTGTGTGTGTTGTGTGTGTGTGTGTGTGTGTGTGTGTGTGTGTGTGTGTGTGTGTGTGTGTGTGTCTATATATTTCTGCAAATGTGTGAGCACATGGAGGTCCAAGGTGGATGCTGGGAACCATCCTCCATCTCTCTTATACCTTGTTCATGGAGGCAGAGTTTCTCAATTAACCCAGAGGTCACAGATATGGCTGTTCTCCTAGTCAACTTGCTCTGTGGCTCTCTTATCTCTTCCTTCCAAGGTTGGAATTACTGGTGGGGTGGGCTGCCCTGGGAACCTGAACTCCACTTCCCACTTAGCATGGCAAAGGTGTGACTCATTGAACAATAACTCCCCAGCTACCTTACACCTTTTAATAAGTATGTGTGTGTGTATGTATGTATGTATGTATGTATGTATGTATGTATGTATGTATGTATTGTGTATGTGTGAGTTTATATGTACCCATTCATGTAGGAGTTCACAGAGGCCAAAAAAAGCCATTAGAGTCCCTGGAACTAGAATTACAGGCATTTGTGAGCCACTGTGTAGGTTCTGGGAACTGAACCTAGGTCCTCTGCAAAAGCTGTAAGTGTTCTGAACTGCTGAGTCATTCCCTGCCCCTTATTTTAAGAATTCCCTCCCCTGTTTCAAATGGTGAAGTTGGGTCTTTGCAATAAGAGTGGATCACTCCAAGACAGACCCTCAGGCAATGCTTTTCCTCCTGGTTACTGAGTTCAGAACTGAGACATAGGCAGTCAGTCTCTGAGTATGCTCTAGACATAAGCAGTGGGTCTCTGTGTATGCTCTGTGTCTCCTGTGCTGAGGAACTTTGTGTCAAGTTTAAGGTCAGAGGACATGAGGCCTTTTGAATGTGAACAAGGCTCACTCCTTGCATGAGACCTGTTGTGGTTTGTGATCAGAAGGGTGTGAGTCAGAGAGTATAGACAGAAAGAGACTCAACTCTGGTTACTCTATCACCTTCCAAGCTCTGAAAGCCCTGCTTTCTAGAAGTCCATTCTTTCTAACACACCAGGGAGAATTGTCAACCAGTACAGCTTGGGGGACAAGCCTGGGCACTAGGGGATTCACAGCACAATGTCCCCCTTCTGCTAAAATAGAAGTCAAGGAGGTTTCATACTTTTTAAAAATGTGTTGATAATGTTCAATCTTCGTATGTGCTAGACACTGGTATAAACACCCATAAATACAGAATTGTCACAAACCCACTGAAGCAGCTAGTATAATTGAATTCATCTTTAAGATAAGGAAATTGAGGCTGGGAAGAGAAACTTGTAAGTCACCCAGGCTATGTGTGGCAGGAACAGGACCAGAACAGGGGTCCTGACTTTGGGATGAAACATCTAGACATCCTCTGCAATAGATAGGCCAGAGCATCTTGCCATGACCATACTGCCTGGTCCTTAGATTCAGGTTGCACATGGAGATCTCAGATTTACCCTGTAGAGGGCAGAGGCTGCACTCTCTCAAGGGGAGAGCTATTTCACACAAAAAACAAAGGTGCCTCTGACATGTCACAACTCCCTCCAAGTGTTGCAGCTGCCTGCCCTTCTGTCCCCACGTCCCAAGCCAGTACCGCATGTATTCAATTTACAAGATCTAAAAGCCCCAGGCAAAGCAATTAATCAGATTTAAACTCAGAACTTGGGGTCAGTAACTTTCCCTGCTCAGCTGGCGGAGTGGGGGACAGGGTGGATGGTGGTGATGATGAATCTCCACCATCTTCTTTCCTCAATGATAAGGTGGTGACACATTCAGGAACCCACAGACACATTACCAGAGAGTATTCCCTCCCCTGCCATCCATTTCAACCCTGTAAAAGACATGGGCTTACCGGGGGTGGGGGTGCATTTTAAGTCCTTCAACCACAACCAAAGCAACTGACCATCAGGACCTATAGTATCAGTCCACTCATGAATAGTAAGAAAGAGCTGAGGGTACAGCTCAGCCACTGAATATTCAGTTAATGCACACAGACAGGACCAGACTGTGGATTTGATCAAGGTTTGGTTCCTGAACACCACAGACACAGGAAAGTAAGTATATTGATAAGATGGAGTCCTTGGCAAATAATTATTTGAACCGGGGGTGGGGGCTAAGAAATACCTTAAGAAATGTATGAGAATCTTGGAATTTTAATTCTTTATGTGACACACAAAAAAGCAAAAGCATTAAAAATAACCATCCCCACAGCCAGGCTGCAAGAATAAGACTGCACTGAACTGTGGAATAACAGTCTGGCATTCTGTTTTGAAAACATTTTTCCCCCGAAGCAAATCATCTGACAGAATTATATATATTTTTTTCCTAAGAAGAACAAAATGTAGCTAGGGAAATTATAACCCAAGACTTTTTGACTCACAGTCAAAATCCCTCTATTTGGATGATCTCACTTTTCCAGCTTTACTTGAAGACAAACCTCAACTATCTTTCCCTATTGTGAAACTCCTGGGCGCCTCTGAAGAGGCTCTGCCTCATGGGGCTTTCCCTATACATGTCAGAAAGCAAGTGCCACTGAGTCAAGTTCAAAAACCCATAAAGTGAGAAGCAGCCCATGAGAGCTCCACCCAATGACCTATGCCAAGCTCACAGTGGCGATGGAGTTGAGTGCCCCAAGATGGAACCTGTCTGCTGTTTTGTTAGGCATACACCTTGAATCACTGAGCTGTCCTAGATACCAAAGGGAACCACTGGAAAGAGAGAGGTAAGATTCAAGACCCTTTTCTTAGATACAGCCCATAGGCATCAATACACCTGGGCTGGGGATGGAAGTACAAGCTTATAACACAATCCACAACCATAGACATTCAAAGAAAGATCAGGCTCTTTGTCCAGTCTCATGAAACCACGGGGCCAAAGACCCTATGCCTGCAGCATTGGACCTCTGCAGCTTTGCCCTCCTAAGGCCATGGGCTCCCAGGATGGTAAAAGGGCAAATGATAATCCCAGCTGTGAGGTTTTGGCATGGCTTTCGGCCCCTAGCGACAGGCAGTAAGTCTCCATTTCTTTGTGGCCTTTTGTCCTCAGCATGAAGTTTCCATTTCTCTGAAACATAAGCCAATCACCCTCACTTGTGGTGGTGGCTGGTCACTATGACTGTTGAGGCACCCACAATAAGGTTGGGACTCTCACCCCAGTCCATCAATATTACAGACAAAGCCAGTCTCTGCTGTAGAAAGACACATAAGCTTTGGTCAATGGAAAATGAGGAAGGAACGATCACTGGGCAGGATACCCTAAGGCAAAACAAAAACTCCAAGCCTCTTAAGGTGGGTGATCTCTCCAGTTCTGGGGGCCCCTTCTTTATCTGAGATGTTATAACACTTGCAAGTCAATTCACTGATCTTGCATGGGGTTGTTTTCTTGAATTTTAATTCTTTAGCTGGAGGAGAAAAAGAGGCCACATACTAGCCAGTCTCACCTTCCTCCCACTCATCACCTACAACAGACAAAGCCTAAGAACAGTTTCCTAGCATACCTCAGCTTGAAATCACTGGCTTCTGTATTATGGGGCAGGTCCATTGGGAGTTGGCAATTACCTTACCCCATGCACGGAGTCACACTTCACTCTAGACACACCATGGCAGGAAGCCAGCCTGGGCACCTACCTCAGAATGAAATGGTCCACAGTAGAGTTATTGGAGATGGTGACAGAGGCGGTGACAATGTCTCCTTGCTTGACGGGCTGGGAGGGTAGCCAGATGACCACATTGCCATCTAAACGCAGTTCGCTGAGCTGGGTGCTGTCCTGGGTGCGGTAAAGGCCAATGCTGCCAATCTTCTGCAGATGGGATGTCCTGTCCTCCTGTCCATCCTTCCCTTGACGGATGGCATTGTCCTTCCTGGTGTCACCTCCGGTGCAATCCCCTCGCTCACCCCCTGAGTGTATGGTGTAGTACAATTCCACGGGATTCCCTTCTGGCTGCTCCATGGGCCTCCTGCGCCCAGAAACAATTGTTGGGGGACTGAACCAGCCAGGCAGCATCTCCAGCTGGGCCACACACAGCCCCAGCACTCCACCCAGCCGGCAGCTGCCCCGAACCTCCCGGGTATCTCGGAAAGCAAAGACCCGCAGGCAGGGCAGGTTCTCGGTCACCCTGTGGTCATCCCAGTCTCGACCCACAATGTGGAAGAGCACCTGCACTTTGGGCCGACTCAGGTAGACTTTGTCCCGGAGTATGTAGGCCTTGAGCCTCCAGTCAAAAGGGAACTTATTGGTTGGACCTAAAAAGTTGGGGTTCAACGTTAAGTCCAGAGGTACGATCTTTTCCGCAGAATATGGCCCATAGCTGGCATTTAACACTGGGGGCTGCCTGGCCTTATAGGTAAAGAAAGACTCTACCCTGGACTGCAGGCTGGCATTCCGCATCAGGTCAGGGTTGGCCTCCTTTAGGAAAAAGGAGGTTTCAGCTCTGAGGACGTGGAAGCTCACTGGAAGGTATGGCGGCAGTGAAGACAATCTGTGCATATTATCATTGATCCCACGGCCTTCTGTCACTAAAGGGAAAGAGGCAAAGAAGCGAAATCAGTAACAGGCTGCTGTATTCTGGCTGTTAGTTCAGGGAGCAATTGAGAACAGAGGGATAAAAGTTCTCAAGTCTGGGAGACAGAACCTATGAAGAGTCCTTCCGGAAGTAGCCGATGCTTCCGGATGGTCGACGAGTTACAGAGTTACTAGGTTCAAATATGTAAAGTAGATTTAAGTATGCAAAACTTGGGAGTTGGGGGACTAGCTTAACAAAGTACTTGGCATGCAAACTTGAGGACCTAAGTTCGGATCTCCAGAATCTTAAAAAAAAAAAAAAAAGCAGATAATGGTGAGACATGTCTGTGGTCCCAGCACTTAGGAGGCAGAGACAGGAGGACTACTAAGACTTTCTGGCCAGCTAGTCAAGCCAAATCAGTGACCTTAGGAGTAAGAAAATGACCCATGGAATAGAATAAAATCCACAAATATGCCCTGAAATAGAAAGGCTTAGTTTGAGGTAAGGATGTCACCTCAAATCATGAGGCAAAACTATAGACTTTAATAAATACTGCTGGGACAGCTGGGTAGACACTTGCTTTTAAAAAATTAAAATTAAATAAAATTAGATTCAAATCTTTTTTCAATGTATTTATTATTTTATGTGTATTGATGTTTTGCCATGGGTGTCAGATCCCTTGGAACTGGGATTACAGTTGAGAGCTGCCACATGGGTTCTGGGAATTGAACCCAGGTCCTCTGGAAGAGCAGTTAGTGCTCTTAACCATAAAGCCATCTCTCTAGGCCCTAGACCCAAATCTTATAAGTAAGATTAAACCATATGGCCAGAGAGGTGACTCAGTGGGTAAAGTAGTTGCTGTGTAAGCCTGAAGATCCAAGTTCAAATTCCCAGAACCCATGTAAAGGTCTGCACCAGGAAGGCAGAGATGGGAGGATCCCAGGGGCTCTCCAGCAAGCCAGTTTAGCTGCATTGGTGAGCTCCAAGTTCCATGAGAGACTCTGTCTTAAAAATAATGTGAAAACCAATAGAGGAAGACATTCAATGACAACCTCTGACCATCACACACACCTGCACAAGTACAAACCCTCATATATGCATTTATATGACTACATCACACAGAGAGGCATTCACTTACACTTACAAATTATAATACTAAACTTTAAATTCGTCTATGAAGAAGTAGAGGATAGTTGAGGGAGAAGAGAAAGAGAAAAGATATGGAGACACGAACAGAGACAGAGGGGAAGGAGAAGAGGCATCTGGGGAAAGAATGAATGGAAATAGGGGCTAGAAATATGGCTCAACAGCTAAGAGCACTGACTGCTCTTTCAAAGGACTGAGGTTCAATCCCGAGCACCCACAGGCAGTTTAAACCTATCTGTATTTCCAGTTCCAGGGGAATACATTGCCCTCTTCTGGCCCCTACTGGTACTGCATGCATTCAGTACATAAATGCAAACACTTATGCACATAAAATATACTAAAAAGTATACATGGAAATTCTTTTTACTATGTTTGCAATTCTTCTAGTCATTAGCAATGTCAAAATAAGGAAAAACAAAAATATTCAGTGAGACAAAAAATAAGGTGAGTAAGCCATATAGATTTTATATCCTTCATGTCCTATGTACAGATATTGCCTGCTTGTTAGGAAAAACAACAAGAGAACTCCCCTTCCATTATTCAAAAACAAGGAGCAAAATCACTTGTACTTATATCTAAGGACTTCAAGTCCTCTGGCAATGTTGACCACTTAGGTTTGGTAGCTTTAGTCATTAATCACTGAAGGCCCTGCTGTCACCCCTGTCTTCCTTTATAGCCGAGGACAGAGTACTAATTATCAAAATGTGTAAGAGGCTGAATAAGTCAACTATCCTCTGCTTAGGAGGGAGCCCTTCAAGGGCCCCAGGCCCTTTTGGTCCCCTTCAAGATTCAGCTCACATAGTGGCCAGTACTCCTTGGTACCTGGAAGCCTACCTTCTGCCCCTTAGTCTGTTCGGATCTGACAATGCTTGGCTCCACCTGAAAATTGATTTTGCTCAAACCACAGCATCTTACAAGATTTCTACAAACTGAAACAACATCTCAAAAAGCTGAGAGTCTCTGGGTCTCCAGCTTCTGTCTCAACACAGTGAGAATGGAAATGGTGGGGTTTTGTCTGCAACTAGAACAGAATAAGTGATGGGTGTTTGCGCCCAAGCTGTTGTCTGGTACTCAGCCCTTGCATCCTGAGCAAGATGCCTGCTAGATACTCAGCATGGACTTAATGTTTACAAGCCTAGATTTAGAATCATTAGACAGTTGAGTCTGTGCTCATTGGGGTTGCTCAGATTCCCCATTAAGTCAGGAATGATCAACACAGATGCCTCCCTCTCGTGTTCCTCTATCCCTCCCAGATGACTTGATCAGCCAGTCAGTAGGCTGATAGCCATTTGTTTGTCTGCAATGAGATCCCCATGAGGGCATTGACTTCCGCTATTCAGAACTTGGGCTATATGCAGGGCTCAAGATCATGAATGCCCAATTGCCACCTTGGCAGCCTCAAGTTAGCCTCCCTCCTTGCCTGGTCTTTATGAATCTCAAGAGATCCAAACTACCCTGTTCATAACAGAGAAACTGGGAGATCTTTCTCTTCCTCTTTCTTTCTGACCTCCCCCACTCCCTGTCTCTCCCTCCAACCAGCAGCCTGAACACCCCCTGAGCATATGGGACATCCTGCTTGCTCTCCTCTGGAAGCATCCCTAATCCCTTCCCGGCAGGGACACTGGCAAGCAGATCAAAGCTGCTTTTTGGTTCTGCGTCCAGATGAACTTGGGTTGTCAAGATGTCTCTTTAAAGCAATAACACTCTGTTCCTAGCCCAGAGGCCCTGTGCTGAGGTCACCAGTGACAAGGGCACCTTCATTCCTGTCTCATTAGGAATGGCTGAGCATCTCAGGTTTAACCCACTCAGTCCCCTTCCAGCTTCAAAGATACCAAAAAAACTCTGCCAAGGTACCACATTCCAGGAAGAGTCCTTGGAAGTATCTCAGTTGACTGTTTAAGAAACTTACAAAATTTCACAAAGTACCAAGAGGCTAATTGCCACATCTAGTGACTTTTATTTTTTAAAGTATTTAGCCCTGTCCAGAATGTCTCTTAAGAACTTAGAGAGATTTAGAGACACTTTTATTTGGAGGATATAGTGAGCCAAGGCTATGCAGACAAAGCAGAGCATGGGATTGTAGGATCCATCTGTCACGGGGTGTGCCGGGAACATGGAGCTTTGCCAACAAGTTTTTCTATCATTCTTCACTCTTCCTGCACAAAGTCTCTCTCTCTCTCTCTCTCTCTCTCTCTCTCTCTCTCTCTCTCACACACACACACACACACACACACACACACACACACAGACACACAATGTGCAAGTGTGTGGGAGTGTATGTGGACATCATAGGACTTATTTCAGGTGTCATTTGGGAGACTCCATCCACCATTTTGTGGGGATGGGGACAGGATAGGTTTTTACATTGGCCTGGACCCTTCCAACTAGCCCCAAGATTTGCCTTTTCTCTGCCTCCTCCACACTGGAATTATAAGCATGCACCACCACGCCCAGAATTTTAAATGTGGGTTCTGGGGTTCAAACTCAGATCCTCAAGCTTGCAAGACAAGCACTTTACCAACCCAGCCCTCTCCCCAGCTACAGAAGATGGGTTATTTTTCCTGCTTTTTAAAACAACAACAACAAAAAAAACTAAAATAAGTCTACAAGTGGCCTTTTTGCTTTTGAACAAATGTGGAATTTAGTTCCTACAAGATGAAGATGGAGTAGACTTCCAGCTCAAATTCTCAGAGCTGGGTCTCTTCATCTTCTGGGCTCACTCTGTATCTTCAACATACAGTCTAGGGTCCCAGGTCTGGTCTCTGTGTTGACTGTAGTTCAGAGCCCTTTTAGTCTGCGTGATTAGAACTAAGTTAAGTTTGGGGGCTTTGGGTAAAGGCTAAGGGCAAGGAGTTTGAATATGAAGATATCCACATCTGATCCACTCATCAGACATATGGTATTGGGGACATGTTCACTTTCTGTAAGCTTCTAGCAAGATGGCTCAGCTCATAAAAGCACTTGCTGCCAAGCCTGATGCCACAAGTTTGATCCCCAGGGCCCACATGGCAGAAGGACATAACCAACTCTCAAAAGCTGTCCTCTTACTTCCAGGAATACAAAATAAATGAACAAAATGAAAAAAAAAAAAAGAAAACATCATTCGCTCCAGTCACAGTTATGAAGGTGTCAAGGCTGAGTTATCACGGTCTTTTTTGGTTTTGGCACCCACAAAGGAACAAGGCTGGGGTGAGAACTGGAGGCTGGAATATATGAGAGATCAGGGTCATCCTACTGGTGACACATGAGCCAACTATGGCTGAGCCATCAAGTGAGGTGGCTCATTTTCAGTAGGCCAGACCAGGTTAGAAAAGCAACGTGAGACCAAAGCTTATTGCAGCCTCCAACTTTGGGGGTGTTCTGTTGTGAAGCCACTCCTGAAGGAGAAGGTAGTCTTTGACTGCCTTCTGGGGCAGGATTTTAAATGATCTGGGTTGGAGCCTCACCTAGATCCTGATGATGGTTCAAATAGGGTCATGTTTTATTACCTACTAATTTAAGTGTATACATTCAGGTGCATGTACACATGTGTGTACACAGTGTACACTTATGCATCTGTTTTCTTTTTTTCATTGAGTTCTGGGGATTGAACCCAGGTCCTCATGCTTGCCTGGCAAGCACTTCACTGACTGAGCCCTCTCAACCAGACACTTCCATGACAGTAGCCAGATATATGCATGTACTTTAATTAGCTGAGAGGTTAGTAGTTGATAGCTTTACTGATTGAAATAAACGATACATTAATACCAATGAACTGATTTTTAAAACAATCCTTCCAAATATTAAAAAGAAAACACAAGATCACATGACCCAAAAAGCCCAGGAGTCTGGGCTTAAGGTTTACCATTTCTTTCTTTCTTTCTTTTTTTTTTAAGATTTTATTTATTATGCCTACAACATTCTGCTTCCATGTATATCTACACACCAGAAGAGGGCACCAGATCTCATAATGGATGGTTGTGAGCCACCATGTGGTTGCTGGGAACTGAACTCAGGACCTCTGGAAGAGCAGTCGGTGCTCTTAACCTCTGAGCCATCTCTCCAGCCCCAAGGTTTGCCATTTCTATATTAAGAGATTATCATCATTTGTTGGTAAAGACCCAGTATACTTTCTCATGATAGAATTACTTAAAGGGGGTCTGGAGACATGACTCAGTGGTTTAGAACACCCACTGCTTTTTCAAAAAGACCCTGGTTCAGTTCCCAGCCCCCACATTGGCTGGCTCACAGCTACCTATAACTACAGTTCCGGGGATCTGAGGCTCTCTTCTGGGCTCTAGGGGAACTGCATGTACTTGGCAATACACATATATGAGGGCAAACACTCATAGATACAAAATAAAAATAAATAAATCTTAAAAAAAGAACTATCCAGAAAGAATGAGAAGGAACCAGTCCCCTGCTGATGTGCCTAGTCTCTTTAATTCCCTACCCAAATGTCTGCCTATGACCCTGGTGACTGGAGACATCCACCTCACTCTCAAAGGCTTCAACACTTTGTGTGTTACCCAAAGACATCACATGCTTGGGGAAGTTTGTGCCTTGCTAATTGGGGAGCTAGTAGTATTTGCAACCTTTGCTATACTTTCTTCCATCTTCTGACTGCATGGAATACATGCCACATTGCTGTGAGCCCCTGAGCTCTGACTAATGTCGTCACACTCATTCTGGCTCATTGGTGCCTGCCAGCTTCTCTAGGGAAGACAAGACAAATGAGGGATTATGGGGGTCTGCATTGATGTCTCAGACAGGCCAATGCTGGCTCCCCAAGGCCACGCAGAGAGGCACAGGGAGCCGCTGACAGCTGTACCTTTCCATCTGGCCTCCATGCCACAGACAGAGTGTCCACTTGCTGTCTCCCTCCCTGTTTATCCATTTGCTTTATCTGTGTTTGCTGTCAGCATCAGGGATATTGTGTCCTCCATCGGTTGTTCATCAGAGAACTCCAGTGCAAAGTCACCACCGGAAATTGAGTTTTTGAGATCCTGAGATAGTGGACCTAGTGGACTAGGTCGTGTCATTTAGCACCCAGACATTCTCTCAGGGGAAATGACCCTGTCAGTCCACATGATGCACTGCCATCACCACGAGCCTCACTCTCTGACATGCTGACAGAATGTGGACTCTTTCCAGTTGATTCTCTCGGAGCCAAGATGGGAAGGGCGGGCAGGCTCGTGCAGGTGGAAGGGGATGGGCTAAGGATTCTGGATGGGAGGAGGATGATGACAAGCAGATGGAGAGATCACTCAGGACTTGGGTAAGGAGGGGGCTTTGGTCTAGGGTTGTGGAAGGAGGCAGATTTGCCCTGAATGGGATAAGCCATGGGGACCCAAAGTGTGACATCATGAAAGTAGTCCTATACCATGGCAAGATGCCCCAGTCAACACACACACACAACATGGAACAGTGACAGAGTACAGTTTCAAAGTCCCCACGGCACAGTGATGTCTCAGCCACTGTGCAGTGTAACATATTACTTAGACATCTGTGGAGATTCCAGTGTAGACAAACCTTCCATGAGGCAGTCATACAAAAAGATGATGTGCCCGATTATGCATAATGCACAAAACTTGATAATAACCATCATACTCCTGGCTTAGGGATTCTTAGGAACCTCCTTACAATGAACTACTCACTATAAAGTGAGTTCAGGAGAATGCTGGCCACTGCCTCCTGACTGCACTTCCGAGTCTGTTCATTGCATCATAAGGATGGCCCAGGGCTTGGCATATGCCACCCAGTCCTATAAGCTCCCACTGTGATATTCAACCAGCAGGGGAATCCCTCAATGGCATAGGATTCTCAGAAGGTGCCCATGTCACTAAATCGCAAACTATTTCTAGGTCCTTCCTGCTTCAAATCTGGTAACACTGAAATGGAATCTTCTAGAATATATATGACCAGGTTAAGTGAGGTTGTTTTAAGGTGGGTAAGGACTTCTGCAAAGAGTGGTGAAGGAGTTTCCACCAAGCATAACTGATTATCTGCCCAAGGGAGTGCTGGCCATGCTTGCAGGTAAATCCCCCCCTGTCTCCTTCCCTCCCTTTCTCTCCCTTCCCCCTCTCTCATTATTTTGCATTTAATTATTTTCATGTATGTTCCCTCTATATATGTCTGTCTCTCTCTGCATGTACATACATGTGCATGCCCCTGCAAACCATATATTGATGTCAAGAATATTTGCTCCCTACCTTATTTTTGAGACAAGGTCTCTTGCTGAGCCTGGTGCTTGTGATTTGGACAGAATGGCTAGCCAGCGACCTTCTGTGATCCACTTTCATAGTACTGGGATCATAAACACACATCAAAATACCTGAGTTTTTATGGGGACATGCTGGGGATCAAACTTAGGTCCTCATGTGAACATAGCAATTGCTTTTCCAGCTATGCCATCTCTCCAGCCCCTGAGGACATTTCTGATGGACAGAACTAAGAGGTGGATGCTCCTAGTGCAGACCTAAGTGCAGGTCAGCAATGTTAATAAATACTCCTGATGCACAGGGCAGCGCCTGCTACAAATTTCCATATTGTCACAGCAGAGAAACCCTGATGCAACAAGGTCCCCTAGCAGGAGAGACTAAGACATGAGCAGTTACATCAGTAAGAAGTGACAGGAAGAACTCCAGCTGGAGCTTTCTCCAGCCCAGAAAGAAGAAACACATCATGGTGACCATTGTTGAAATCAGACAAAATCCTTGGGGATTTGGTGAACCCCTGAGCTACTGGTTACAACAGGGGCATTTTTATTTCTTGCAAATATTTGAAACTTTCAAGGCTCAGGATTATCATCTGTATAGAGAGAATCAACTGAAGACCCTGGGAGCACATCAAATCCTCATGGCCTCAACAAGTCTGGGTAGGGAGCAAGCAGTTATGAGACTGTTACTGTTTTCTTTACCTCTTCTCCTTCCTCCTCTTTCCTTCTTCTCTTTCTCCTCCTCATTCTTTTTCTTTCCATTTCTTTTTCAGACAGGGTCTCATGTAGACAGGTTGGCCATGAACTCACTATATAGCTCAGGCTGATGGTTGAACCCCCAGATCCTTCTGCCTCTACTTCCTGAGTGCTGGGATTATAGGTGTATCAGCACACCCAGTTTATACAATGCTGGGTAACAAACCCAGAGGCTCATGCATGCTAGGCTACACCCAGATCCTTTCAGCTCCTTTTCCACCCTTACTTAGATTATATTGATAGACTACACTAAAACTTTCAAGGTTTCAGAAGGAGATATATAGACACAGGAGGGTGAGGGCAAAAAAACCCAAAAGCACAGATAGAGGAAACAAAAACAAAAAACAAAGCAAAATTAAATGAAACATTTGAGTGATATTTATATAAGAAGAGGTCTCAAGTCTTGGAGGGTGGACTTGCCCAGCATAGTCTGCATCAGGTACTGGCTGCCCACCCCCATTCTCCTAGACACTTGCAGAAGAAGGCTTGCTGGACTGTCCCAGCGTGCCTCAAGGAAAACCAGATCGGGTGCACCTGCCAAGTCACTGCAGCTTGCTGGAAACATGAGCCAATTTGAATTTTTCCCCTTTCCCATTTCTGATTTATTAACATTCCTCGGCGGCAGGACTTCTCTCTCTGCTAAATATGGCTCATTGTTTCCTTTCTCCTGAAACAAAAGGTACCTTGATAAGCGGATTATTTGATTTCAATGCTGCTTCTGGGGGGAACCCGAATACCTTTTGCTGAAATTACACAGTGGGGTTTGCAATTTCATAACACACCAAAACTCCCCTTGAAAGGCATAGGTTCTTTGATTCCTGTCGGGGCCCCTGAGGGGATATCCCCCTCTTTTTGTCTCAGAGAGAGATGTGGGATCACTCTCAGCTGCCTCTAGTTTAGGTTCCTAGAAACAAGCAAAGAGTTTTGTTTTTCAAAAGTAATGCTCCAAAGACACCCAGGGTCTCAGGCTTGATGGGCATGGAAACAGTGCTTTGAATAGGGAGGGGGAAAAATACCCACAGGTGAGTCTTGGTGTGATGGAGAGTTGCAGGCTATAGGTACTCCTGTAACTAAACTTGTGGTGGCCCTCACTGTGGCTGTGTTGTGTGCCTACATCTTCCTGTCCTCCTTACTTGACACCATGACCAGGTCCCAAACCAGCCTGTGGATTCGAATGGGCTAAGGCCCAGATTCTGCAGAGAGGTAGAATGTCACTTTCTCCTTACTTCCAGAACAAACCACCACCAACTTAGCAGTTTCAATGGACAAAAGGGCATTTTTGGTTACCCTGGAAGTCAGAAATCTGAAGTCTGAGTGCAAGTGTGGCTACAATCTGTTTGGTTTGGCAGTCCAGGAGAAAACCTATCACTTTCATGTCCCCACTTCCTAGGGACTATCTGCCTTCCCCCTCTTGGGGACCCTTCTCCATCTGCAAAGCAAAAAGCTTACCAGCTTCCTCCAGCTCTGACCTGCCTCCCTCTTTATGGATCCTTCCTGATGAGTCTGGGCATCCCCCGTCTCTACCTCCTACATGTATAGAGTGTGTAACCCAATCTGCACTTGTGTTCTGCATATCTGAATTCCAGTTCTCCTGTTTGCCCTACAAGTACTTTACCTGCTGAGCCATTTCCCCTCCCCCCACTAAAAAGGTTGCCGACCCTCTCCGAAAATTCTATCTATCACCAAAGAAATTGTTCTTAGTGTTCGGTCCATAGAAAAACAAATAGCAGTCAGTCTTTGGACATTGCTTCACTGATGCTAGCATAGGGGAAGGTTTCTGAGCTGGGTTTCACCCACAGTTGGAGGCCACCAGCCTCTCCTCCAATGTGCTTTATAACCTGAATTCCCAGACAGGCTTACCTTGCGGAGCAACAATGTAAACATGGCTTTCACTATGCATTTGAAACAGTTTGGAAATGGGGGGGGGGATACAGGAGGAAACTGGAGTTGCATAGCCTGAGTGGGATTTAAATAACCACCCTTGAGCTCGCACAGCATATGGTTGCAGGATGCTTCATGGAGTCTATTCAGAGAGAAGCACATCATGAATGGCAGATGGTATCATTATTTATGTGGAACCCAACATTAATCCCGAGAGTCCAAATTATCTCGATTCATGTCAATAAAAAGGAACAGCATCCCATCTTTATGGTGGCCTTTTTCCTCAAAACAAGA
Organism: Cricetulus griseus; assembly: GCF_003668045.3. Lineage (NCBI taxonomy): Eukaryota > Metazoa > Chordata > Mammalia > Rodentia > Cricetidae > Cricetulus > Cricetulus griseus. Next base: position 106,869,447 of record NC_048597.1, on the reverse strand, counting down.
CCAAAAAAGGAGCTTATTTTTAATATACTACCCATATTTCCTTTCCCCATAATTACAGCTAATTTTTAAAAAGTCTATATCCTATTGAGGCATTTTCTCCCCCCTTTCCTGCTCCAACATACACACATGAGTCTCATTTGCCAAGTAAGCATCTGTAAGTTTGTTTGGTTATATCGGAATTTAGGATGATTACATTAACAAGAAGTCATGGGGTCTGAGGTAGAAAATGCATTCTTGATGGTTGAGTAAATATAAGAACGATCACCCCTGAAGATGAAGGCCATTTTCTCTTTCATCACATACTCTTTAACTTTCTGTATTGTGAAAAGAACATTTAAAGTGAAATTTCGGAGAGGGAGAGGTAAATTACAGGGCTGGGGTGTTGAAAATCAAGTTCCCTTTTTTCTTTCTTTTCCTTCATTTATCTCTTTCTTCTCTCTCTCTCTCTCTCTCTCTCTCTCTCTCTCTCTCTCTCTCTCTCTCAAGTGGAAAGTAAATGCCGAGGCCCACAAGCCTGAACTACAAGGCAGCAAGATGTAGGAAGTGACAACATACCCAGATAGATGACCCTTGTTGGCACCAGAAATGTACATCAAAAATCAAGCCCTCTGGCCCTAAAAAAAATCACTCTGGGATGAGTACACATCTGGGTGCATGCATGGTGTGTGTGTGTGTGTGTTTGCCTCTGCTTTCATTCCCTGTGATGTCTTACACCTTGTTTAATGAGACAGGGCCTCTCTCAGCAGTGTGGAACTTATTGATTGGGTTGGGCTGGCTGGCTGGCCAGCAAGACCCAGGGATCTTCCTATCTCTACAGCCTCAGTGCTGGGATGACCAGTATGAGCCAACACACCCTGCTGTTTTATGTGGGTGCAGGTAATCAAAGTCGGATCCTCCTGTTGCCATGGGATGAGTGCCTCTGTTGTCTTTGTTTTACTCATAATTAAGGAAGTGAAGCCCAGAGAGGGTCAGGTTTCTATGGGGACCACTTGTCTGGAATCAGGGCTTGAACTTAGTGTTGGTGTCTCTGTTATGGCCTAGGCTTCCTGTCTCTGCCATTTTGGGCTCCCATCTCACTTCCACCTTGTGCTTCTCATGGAGAGAGAGAGAGGGTAAGAGCTTGATGAGTGATGGCATGATCTACTTTGCCACCTCATGCTTGGGTCAGTCTGGGAATCAGGAGACAATCTGTCTGTGTCTGAGGTTGGGGAAAATCTATGGGGTTTGTCTCTTTGAGGCTGAGGGAAGTCTGAGATGCTTTCCTGCCATTTTAAATCAACAGATAACCAGCATTCTGTTTTTGACAAATGATTCCCCCTAGCTTATGCCTGTGCTTAAGACATCAATCTCAATGCTGTTTGTGCTAATCTCAGAGAAACTAAATCAAGTGAGGTTGCACAAGGAAAGGTCTTCATTCAATATCCATGAACCAAGAGGCTCTTCTGTGCCCCATGCTGCTCTGCTTCTGAAAGGAATGCACAGATCATCAATCCACATTTGTTGAGCTTGCAGGATGCTTAAGCAGAGGAGGGGATGCCATCTCTAGAAGGGGAGAACTCAAGATAGGAAGACACAGGCGTCAGGCTCTCATATGATGTTATAGGTGGGAAGAGCAGGAGGTGGCTAAGTTAGGATCCTGATGATGGATGGAAGTCAGAACATCTAAGCTGTTTGGTGAACACTCTATTGCCCTAAACTGGAAAAGGTACCATGAAAATTATGGAGTGTCAGGACACAGCCAACTGCAGAATGGAATGCTGGGAAGGAGGATAGAGATGGAAGACAGCCCTGAGCCAGGCCATTGGGTTCTATGTGTCCCACCAAAGCACATCCTAGCCACAGCAAGCTGGGCCTCAGTATCTCTAACTACACAGCAATGTTAGTGACAGCACAGGCTCAAGGAGCTACTTTGAAGATGAAATGACTGTCAGAGGTAAGTACTCAGCCTTTACCTGTCTATCTTCGCACACAAAACCATTGCTTATTATTTTTTTTAACTATTATTAGGTGATACTTGCAAAGGAGAGTTACATTTTTTTTTACCTAGAAAGATCTCCACATATGACTATGTGAAAATTAAATTGAAGGAAAATATTGTTTATCAGAAGAAGGAGAAGAAGAAGAAGAAGAAGAAGAAGAAGAAGAAGAAGAAGAAGAAGAAGAAGAAGAAGAAGAAGAAGAAGAAGAAGAAGAGGAAGATTAAAAGCAAACAAAAGGGGCTAGAGAGATGGTACAGTGGCTAAGATCACTGTTCTTGCAGAGGACCCAGGGTCAGTCAGCTCCTAGCAGCCATGTCAGGTGTTTCACAACTGCCTGCAGCCCTGGCTCCAGGTAATTTGACACCCTCTCCTGGCCTCAGTGGGCATTGCACTTAGGTGCACATATACATAAATAGTTTTTTAAATCTTTAAAAAATTTAAACAACTAGGAATACTTGTGGAGATTATAGTGTTTTTTTCCTTCAGATTTCCCTATCCAGATTTTGTTCAAATGCTCCATGAAATCATTAAAGACCCAAGCACCATTCATTTTTTTGTCCCATCATCTCCCCTGAAAGCCTTCATTCTCATGACTGAAATATAGCTGCTGACCATCTAGTCATTACATCTGAGTTCCAGGAAAGAAAAGTTAATAAAATGCACATGAGGTGACTATGCCATCTAACATTGGAGAGTTTATTAGATGCAGAAAACTGACCCAGGGAACTTCAGCTACATGTTCTTATTGGAATTGGCATCATTACACAAGGAGGAAATAATTTATGCTAAAATATTTGTTAAATAACTACATTGGTATTTTAAAATATTAGTACATGTGACATAATAATTGTTAAGATAACAAGGTCCGGAAACCAGCACCATGTTTCCACCTATTTATATACATATGTACACACATACACAAATATTTAGAAACAATTTTTTAAAAAGCGTTCTACTTTTAATTAGGTATATGGGTGCTAATGTATGGGTATGTTACTGCAGATGCCTATGGAGGCCAGAAGAGGGCGTCAGATTCCCTCTGGAGCTAGCACTACAGGTGGTTGTGAGCATTCCAACATGGGTGCTGGTAATCAAACTTGGGTCCTCTGCAAGAGAAGTCTAGACTTACAGGCTATTAACTGCGGATCCATTAATCCAACCCTTAGGAAAAAACCAACAACAACAAAAAAAAAAAAACAAAAAAAACAAAAAAACAAAACAAAAAAAAACTTTGAATGCCAACACCACTCCTTCAACAACTACCTAAGAGAAGAAGTGAAATGAGAGCTTCAGATCGTTACACATATACTTAACCCTATTCTGCAAAATAAAACATATGCACATCAGTTATGTGATTAAAATGTTGTTTTAAGAGGACTTTCCTTGGTGAAATGGCTGCTGTTATCTTACCTGACAGAAAAAACAAAGCAAAACCAGCATCTTCCCCCCAAAAACAGAAACAAAAACAAAAAACCCACACAGAGCAGATGAAGCCCTGCATGTACTCAAAGGTACAAATATCTTTTATTTTCTCCTGTCTGTTTTTTGCTATTTTTTTCCTACTGTCTTTGAAGGAAGGAGAAAGTAATGAGCTTAATGAATGTGACACTATTTGGTTTTGCCCTGAAGCAAGAAAGAGAAACTAACCGGGTGGTAGTGGCACATTCCTTCAATCCCAGCACTCAGGTAGCAGAGGTAGGCAGATCTCTGGAGGCCAGCTTGGTCTACAGAGTGAGTTCCAAGACAGCCAGGGCTATGCACAGAAACCATGTCTAAAAAATGAGAGAGAGAGAGAGAGAGAGAGAGAGAGAGAGAGAGAGAGAGAGGAGTCACTAGATACTAGGATCAAGGGAAGGAGATTTTCCTTCTTCAGGTCTGGGATGGAGAGTTTTCTCAGAGGTTAAGTGTGCTCCATGTGTAATCAGGAGGACCTAACTTTGGATTCCAGCATCTACATAATGAACTGATATCCAGCACATGTCTGTGACCCCATCCCAGAGGAAGGTGGAGACAGGGGGTCATTGGAGATTGTTGGCTTCTAGCCTACCCACAAATTGTGAGTCTCAGGTTCAGGGAGAGACCCTGACTCAAAGGGAGCAAGTGGAAAGTGAGGAAGGATGATACCAGACATTCCATTCTGTCCTCTAAGTGTGCACACCTGAATACACAAAGTCACAAATACACACACACACACACACACACACACACACACACACACAAATCAAGGTTCTACTAAAGCCAGATTTGCACAGTTGTGTCTAGTTCTATAGTTCTCCGATGTTCCCCCTTTCCCTAACTTGTTATGACATTAAAAGTCTCATTTGAATCTTCACTTTGGAGGAAGCCACTACTGTATCATGGGGACACCTGAGCCATGAAGATAGCTGCATGATGGAGAACCCAAGGACTCTTGTGCACAGCCAACAGTGTTGGCCATCTTGAGGATTGGTGGGACTAAGCATGGCAGTACCTCTCAGTAGCATTCCGAGATGACCTCATAAGAGGCCAATCCTCAGGATCACCCAGAAACTATGGGAAATAAATATCAGCTACCACAAAGGACATAATGTGTCTAATGACCACAGCAGACAAGCAATAGCCTGTCTTGTGTGTTGGCTTCTGGGCATTGGTGAGCATAGAAGCTGAATTGTGCAAGGTTGTGATGTGAGATCAGTTCAGGAGAATGCTGGGGATGGCAGGACCTAGGAGGTCCTCTGTTGGAGTTTCACACCATAATTATTTCTGTTTTGACAAATGATCTTCCATTTCCTTTGATGAGTAGCCTGTCTTCATTTCTATCCATGGATGTTTGGATGCGCTGCTCCTAGCATGAGGTCCAGGTGTAGACCAGCATCTCAGTTTCAGCTAATCATCACACAGCTTCTACCAAATCTTCAAAAGGCTCATAGTGTTGTTTCGGAGCTTCCTCTCAACTTAGCACTTTGCTGAGCCCCTGCTAAGCCCTGAGATTTATTTATTTATTTATTTATTTATTTATTTATTTATTTATTTTTATGTAATTGAGCCCCAAGGAAATAAAGTTCAAACAAACAGCTCACATTCCAGTGGTGGCATAAGAGGAAGCCATCTTTTCTTCATCAGAACACAAATTTGTTTCTGGAGCAGACAGATGGATGGGCAAGTGAGATGCATGTTTCCAAGTATGTGTGCATGTATTTATGGACGTGTGTATGAGAGAATGTATGTACATGTGTGTGTACACACACACACACACACACACACACACACACACACACACACACACACACAGAGAGAGAGAGAGAGAGAGAGAGAGAGAGAGAGAGAGAGAGAGGGACAGATTATTCATGGATGGGTGGATGGATGATGGATGGATGGAGGGCAGAAAGATGGGTAAATTCATAGATGAAGGAATGGATGAGCAGATGGACAGGAAGATAGATGAACAGATAGATGGAAGGATCGTGATGGGTGGATTCATGGATGGATGGATGGATGGATGGATGGATGGATGGATGGATGGGAATAGTAAACAAATCAATACCCTGTGTGCCTCTGACTATCAGTTACCGGGGTTCTCTTTTTTCACAGGACTCTTTGGACACACTAAGGGACCATATAGAGCTGACAGAGAATGGTGGCCTCAAGGTGACAGCAGATCAGAGGCTCTACCGGGCTCAGGCACCTTGAAGTGGAAGGAGCCTGGTGGGAGGGAGCCCATTTCTGGCTAAAGAAGTTTGGGTTTCTGGGGACCTTCTTGGCCCAAGGACTAGGGATACTTCTGAGCTTTGCCACCAGATGGAGCTCTGAAGGGGCCAGGAGAGGCCAGAGCAGACTCAAACAATAGTGTGGCCTGTGTCCAGCCAGGACCAGCACTCCTCCCTCCATAAAGTGCCTCTCTAACACTCAGATGCCCAGCAGTCATTTTTGCCCCTTGGTATTCATTTATTAAATTTTATTTTATTTTTATGGTTTTTTTTGAGACAGGTTCTATGTATTCCTGGTTGTCCTGAAACTCACTGTGTAGACCAAGCTGACCTCATATTCATAGAGATCGACCTCATGAGTGGTGGGAATAAAGACATGTGTCACAATGCCTGAATTAAGTTTTACTTTTGATTGATACATAATAAATACATGTTAACATTATACAATATTGTGTGTGTGTGTGTGTGTGTGTGTTATGTAATAGTCAAGTTAAGTAAATATATTCATTGCCCTAAATAGTTACTATTTTTATGAGGGGAACATTAAAAAAATTCTCAAAAATTCTCTTTTGTTTTGTTTTTGAAACGGGGTCTCAGGTATCCCAGGATGGTCTTGACTTCACTACATAGCTGAGGATGACCTTGAACTTCTAGAACATCCTCCCACATGCTGGGAGTACAGGCCATTGCAGGTATACACCACCATATTTGGTTTGTACCATGCTGGAGATGGAACCCAGGGATCCCTGAGTACCAGGAAAATACTCCATCCACTGAGTCCCATCCCAAGCCCTCTAGCTTTATTTCCTTGTTTTGGGGAACTCTACAGTCCTCTTGTGACACCAAATCTTACAAAGACTGTACCCATCCTTTGGACCCACATCCCTGTACGATATACCCATATAAGAAACAAACTCCAAAGGGAAAGGCTGATGTTTGGGTCAACACAGACATCTTCTAAGCCAAGTCTAGTTATTTATTTAGCTTTCCAGAGGTGCCTGCACTTTCTCTGGCACAAAACCCAGATCTGGGATGGCAGATGATACAGTATTGGTTCATGGACAGAGCATTCAGAATAAATCACTCTCCTATGGGTCCCTGATCTGGGCCTTGCTGAGAAGAAGTGAGGTAGAGCATAATCCACTGCTCCCTCCACAGCCCACACCATACCTGATACGTTCCAGCTACACTTCTACATACATGAATTTGAGCATCAACTCCGTGCATGGTTCTGGGTGTGCGAGTCAACAGGAAGAGACACCCACCATGCTTACCCAGACAAGAGGCTACTAAAACATGGAGAGTGGAAATGAGTCATCTGCAGCCTGTGTGACAAGGACTGGGTAGAGGCAAGTACAAAGGGGCAAGATGAACACGGGGCAGCCCACCATGAGCAGGGAAGAGGGGACTTAGAGCCTTGAGGGGGAGAACTACCCGTCAAACACATGGATAGGTAAGACTACATTAATAGTCTCAACCTGTGGGTCGAAATGTCTTTGTGGGTCCAACGATGCTTTAACAGGGGTCACCCAAAACCATTGGAAAACATTATGATTCATCACAGTAGCAGAATGACAGTTATGAAGCAGCCACGAAAATAATTTTATGGTTGGGGGTCACCACAACATGAGGAACTGTATCAAAAGGTCACAGCATTAGGAAGGTTGAGAAGCATTGAGCTATGCCATGAGCTCTAGGGCCCAACTGGTCCTGAGGCTGGATACTGACAGACAGTGAGTGACTAATACAGGTCTCCTTACTGAGCACAGAGGGACATAAAGCCTCATGTGTACTCTGGGCTTTGCTGCCACCAACAGGGGCATTCCCAGAAGGGAGTGACCCTCCACCTGCCATTCCAGTTCCTGGAAATATGTATGACATATAGAAAGGAACCAGATGGGCTCATGAGAAGGGTGTTCAAAGTACCTCCTTGGGGAACCTGAGGCAACTTCTGAGATGGGAACTGTGGCCAGAGTCCCCAAGACAATGAATGCAAAAGACTGCACCTTGCTCACCTCTGGTGCTTAGCTTTGTACTTTGTAAGTTTGGATGTTTGATTTTTAAGGGAAGGAGTTCTTAAAACACAAGTGATAGAGAACAGTTAAGTCCTGTCACACTTTGTCATCAGGCCAGAAGTTCCCTGGGGATGGGCACTGCTCACCCCATCTTGGCAGCATCTGCCTCCTAAGACATCATCTGGAAAGGACAGACTCTTTGTTCTTCTTCCTTCCCATGACATCACACATGCTATCATTTCTCCATCCAATTCCTAGGTTATATTCCTGCTTTTCTAAGTTGCATCCTGTCCTAGTTAGCACAGACCATCAACTTGACACAGTTTAGAATCTCATCCAAGAGAGAAATTGCCTGTGGGCATGTCTGTGAGAGTCTGTTAATTGATGCGGGAGGGCCCGGTCCACTGTGGGAGGCACCATTCCCTAGGCAGGCAGTTCTGAGCTGCAAAGGAAAGTTGGCTAAGGATGAGTCTGTGAGTGAGCCTGCAAGCAGTGTCCTCTAGGGTTCCTCCCTCAGATTGCTCCTTCAGCTCCTGCCCTAATTTCCCACAGTAGTGGGCTGTGACATATGAGTTGAAATAAATCCTTTTTCTCTCCTCTAAGTTGCTTTTGGTCATGGTGTTTGTCATAACACAGAAAGGGAACCGGAATACACGTCTTTCCTTCAGGCAGGAAAAAGTCAGATTTGTGTTTTATGAGTGACAACTAAGCTTGTTCCTCTGGTGGTCTCCATGTGTTCTCTAGGGTGATATTTGTTTGTTTGCATTTGTTTTTGTTGTTTCTTTTCAACTGAGCAGCTTAGCTGAAATCACATTTTGGTTCTGCAGTCTGACCAGAGCATGCCAGCCAAACAAGCAAAAGCAATGCTCATACTCTTCATGGCTCAAGGGACATAGCCCCTTAGCTAATCCACACATATCGCTGGGGGTGAGAGAGCAGGCATTTATTAGTGAGAGAGGGGTTGAAATCCAAGGATTCTCGAAGCACAGCGGAACTATGCGAACTGTTAAAGTGGGAAACTGGTTTAGCCTTCTCTCTCCCTGGGAGCCTGAGTCCTTCCTGCCTTAATTGTGTCTTTATGAGAGATTTTTCTCCTGGAAAAACTCATTCAAGCAAGCCCAGGATACACCAATGGGAGGGGTCAACTCAATTCCACAAAAACAAGGCCAGGGTGTGTGTGTGTGTGTGTGTGTGTGTGTGTGTGTGTGTGTGTGTGTGTGTGTGTGTGTGTGTGTGTGTAAGGGGGCGGGTATGACAGAAAGCCCCTGGGGCTAGAGAGAAAAAAATTCCTTTTGAACTGAGGAATGATAAGGTGATTATGGGGACAGGGCGCCTTTGTGTTATTAATCTGACCTGCCTTTATCTGGCCCAGAATCCAGGGACACTAGGGGATTCCCAGTCAACACAGGGACTCTGCACCATGGGAAACTGCTGGGGAATTCCTTCTGAGGGCCTGGCTTGGAGCTCTGGTACTGGATGTGTTCCAGCTTTACTTAATTTCATTGCTGTGGAAAAAAATTTACCAGCAAGTAGCCAACAAAATGGACCGACCCTACATGTACAACCACATGTACTGTACATAAACACAACACTCACAGACACACAATGATATGAACATATATACAGATACATGTACACACAAAGATACATGTATACAGATGTATGTATACACACACACACCATGTTCATAAGCGCAACACACATGTAAACACCTGCATACAGACACATACAACTCATGCACACAGACATCTACACACAGGCACATATGTACATGATTATACAGACAAAAGTAATATACATATGTAGACATATACATATACACATACAAGCACACATGAAGATAGTGTACACATATACACATACATGGATATAGAGACACACAGGTACATACTGACACATGTTTACACATGCACATATGTGTAGACATAATGCAGATATATGCAGGCATACATGCATAGGCACATATACACTCACAATGTACACATATATAGACATACACACAGATACACATAAGCACATACATATGTACAGAGACAGATACACATATGCACACATATAAACATAGACAGATACACACACATACAGGTTTATGTGCAGACACACACATAGAGACACTTGCCACCTGTCCGAGTTACTTTCTTGTTACAGTGGTAAAGACACCCTGATAAAAGCAATCTGAGAGAGAGAGGGGTGACTTTGGCTCATAGTTATAGAGGTAGCAGGCAGGGAGGGCATGGTAGCAGGAGGAGGAGGCCGGCTGGTCACATTTTATCCACATTCGGGAAGCACAGAATGACTAGGAGATGGGGCCTGGCTATACAACAACAAGCTCTCATACAAGATCTGAATGACCCACTTGCTCCAGTGAAGCCTCACCCCTCAGAGGTTTCCAGAGCCTCCCCAACCAAACAGCACCATCATCTGGGAGCCAAGTATTCAAACATATGTGCCTATGGGGGCTGTTTCACACTCAAATCACAGCACCACAGACGACACCAAAAAACACCCAAGGAGAATCATGCTCTCACACATCTTAGCAGAAAAAGTATTAACAACACAGCTATTACTGTCAATGAAATCGATGCTGAAACATAATGGGATCATTTTTGCAAATAATTCTTCAGCATGGTTAAGAGGAGGAATTTAGATGGGAGACTGGCAGTGCGCCTGTCATCACTGCGGTGATAATTAGCGGGGTCAGGGAAGGAGCTGCCATCCTGTTCTTGGTGGCTCTTGGAGGACTTCCCACAACCAAAATCAAACTGAAAGGGATGGAGAGGCAGTCCCGTTTGTTTGCCAACTGCTTTCCAGGAAAGCATGAGGGCCTGGGTTTGAATTCCCAGCAGTCACATAAAAAGTGAGGCATGGTGGCATGTCCCTCTAATCCCAGTACCCAGGGCACAGAGAGAGGACTCTTGGGGCTGGTGGACCAAGTAGTCTAGCCAAAAAGTTAAGCTCTGGAGTTGAAGAGAGACCCTGTTTCAAAACACAAGGTGGAGAGCAACATAAGACACCCGACATTGACCTCTGACCTCCATACACACCTGCACAAACTCATGCTCGCACAAGTGAACTGGAACACAGTGGGGCTGGTGCAGATTGGTGCCACTGCCCCAGTGGTACGCACCAACCACAGGCAGGATGGGAATTTAAGTCACCTCCAATTAACTAAAAAGAAAACTTTGGTTCCCTGGGCATTCAGGGCTGCTGTTGGGAGTGGGCATTCCCGTCCATACAGAAGTTCTCTGATGAACAGTGTGTGAGGATTGCATTCAGACACACAGATTTCAGATCCTCTCTCAGTCTACAAAGCAGCAAAAAAGAAAAAAAAATGACTTTGCCCAGAGCGGCTGCAGTTCTCAAGGAAAGCTTTTACATAACTTTGTAAATTTGAAAAGAACGCCCTGCATTTCCTACAGGCACACACTCATGTGTGGAGCTTGAAAAAAAAAAAAAGAGTCTGGGGGCTGGAGAGCATCTCAGAGGATTACAGCGTGATGGTGGGTTGCCCAGCAACAGGGAAGGCACTTCACCAAGACAGTATTAGCGCATTTAACACATTATTTGGGTGCCTAAACACACACACACACTCTCTTAAAAATGAGTGGGGAAAACAAAAACTGGTGTCTTTGGGGGAGGAGTATTGAGACAGGGCTTCACCTAGACAAAGAGAGGAGAGTGGAGAAAGTCCTTCCTTCAGAGTTGTCCAAGAACAAACTCCCTTTCCTCTAGAGAGGTGGGGTGGATGAGGCGGGGGCGGGGCGCTCCTAAGAGCCTCTCTGAAGCTGGTGTCTTGCTGCTGGCATTCTTTCAAGCTGACAGATGTCTGGTCCCTCAAAGCTGCTCTTTGTGACTGTCCTGGTATGAAACCCCCGGCCAGCCTCCCAGCTGGACAGACAGCTCCAGGGACTGTCTGTCTCCCGGAGTCTGCTGGGGACTGTGCCTTCAGATAGCAAATCCTGAGCAGCACTCCTCACAGGGTCCTCTAGAAAGTCACTGCTCAAAAGGAACTAAGAGAAAGTGCCTTGCCTTACACACATGAACACACACACAGCATAAATACACGTTACTATCGATGTGTTTATTTATTTGAAGCCTTTCAAAGAACACCCACAGTGAACAGATGAATCCTTTGAGGGCTCTGATTAGAATCTTGAAGGCTCTTTTTCCACAACAGAAGCCTCAGGTGACTTCAACTGCTAAATTCCACTGTACCCACCAGACAGCCTGCCCTGGTCTCTCACAGGTTCTGATGGCACAGATCCATCTACTTGCTAAAGTGCACCACCACTCCAGGGGTGAGAGGGGATTTTTGATGGTCATTCTCCAACTAGGAAGAAAGGGGAACATCTTAAGCCTAGAGACACTTGTGCTGTTTGTTCCCAACTAGCGTCAAAAAGGTAGTATTCTGCTTTCTTCCTTCAGCTCTCACCCTGGATGCAACCGGAAATTCTTTTGGGGATCACTTTAAAGCCAGGACTCTTTTTTTCTTTTTTCTTTTTTTTTGTGCCTTTATCTTTTTCAGTACTAGGGGCAATCACATGCAGAGTTCTACACATGCTAGGCAAGCACTCTATCATTGAAGCCCCTTTTCAGTTTTTAGTTTGAGAAAGGGTGTCACCAAGTCACCCAGGCTATCTCTGAACTCACTTGGTGGCTGAGGCTAACTTTGAACTTGAGATCTTTTTGCCTCAGCCTCCTGAAGTATTTCTGACCACTGTGCCACAAGGCTTGGCTTCTATGTGTGCTTTCTTGGTGTATATGTGGGGGCCAATTTTCTTGTTTAAAATACTCCCAAATACAGCTCTGAAGTGTTGGGACTCCTCCTAAGTGCCAGGAGGATGTGGTATATTCCACAGAGAATGCAATGGAGATGATATCTGTTCAGTGACAGGCTGAGATAGCTTTTCTGAAGGTTCAGTATAAATGAATCAACAGAAAGTAGTAACTCAGGTGACTTGGAACATGGAAGTAAAGACAGGAAGGTCAGAAGTTCAGGGTCAGCCAGCCACAGCTATACAGTGAATTGCCAGCCAGCCTGGGATACAAGAAACCATGTCTCAAAACACCAAAAACAAAAAACAAAAAACAAAAAAACAAAAATGAAAACAAAAAGCCCCAAACAGCAAAAACAGCAACAAAATCACTGAAAAGCCAATGACAAAATAAATGGGGGCAAAGAACCATTAATATGTATATAGCTAGGGTACGTGTGACTGTCGTTGATGTCAAGTGTATTTTGATTTCCCTGTGTAATGTCTCCACTGGCTCCCATGTTTGAACACTTGATACCCCAATGGGTAATGTTGTTTTGGGTGGCTATTATTTTAAGACTGTGGGTTCAGCTAGAAGATATAGAGGCATAGAAGTGGGGCTTGAGAGTCACAGGCTCTCTCCACTTCTGGCCTGAGCTCTGTATCCTGAACAGCCCAACTGTGAGCTGGCAGGCTCCTGTTCCCATCACTGTGCCTTCCAGGCCATGACAGACTACATCCCATCAAAGCATGTGACCAAACAAATCCTTCCTTCCTTCGGTGTTTCTATTGGGTAAAGGAACTATACAGAGTTGTTGGCAGACAGGGGCCTGACCCTATTTCCCTTGGAGCAATGACTCCATTTTCACCAAGTCATCTTTCACATGGATGTCTGAGAACAACCTACTCTAAATAACCACAGCCACCATGTTCTTCACTGGTGTGTCTGCACCGGACCAGATGGGGGATCCAAACACTGCATTTTTATCACTATACAGCCCCTTGTGATACATGACCTTCTGTAAATGAATGACACCCAAAGCATCATGGGTACAGTACAGAAGTAAAGGACACCCAAGGCATCATGGGTACAATAAAGAAAAGCAATTTGGGAAGTGAAGCAGGGAGCTTTATAGGTTTATAAGCTCTGTGCTGTGACTTTATGTATATTTTCATTATCTTCCACACGCTGTGACATTCCACATGCTGGCCTGTTATTCATTCACACCTCTGCAGAGTCCCCGAGGACCTACTATGTGCCAGGTACTATTCCAGGAATGGGAGAAGTATAGCAAACAAACAGAAAACCAAAACTGTCTTTTCTGAACTTTCCCTGTACTGGAAGAAGATAAGACAGTGGGGCAGAGAGTTGATTTAATTTCAACATGATCATCTGAGAAAATCTTATGTCGAACACGATGATATGTTTCTGGGATCTGAAACTATCATTGACCTCCATAGGTATCAGGCACACATGTGTGCATACATGCCAGCAAAATTCTCATTAATGTAGCGTAAAAATAAATAAATCATAAAAAAAACACCAAAACATGAATATCTGAGCTGGAGAAGTAAACTGTCTATTTTCTATCCCAGCATGCAATAGTTAGGAGAGAGACATTAATCCAAAGACTCCTTCCTTCCTTCCTTCCTTCCTTCCTTCCTTCCTTCCTTCCATTCTCCCTTCCTTCCCTTTTTTCTCTGTGTAGCCCCAGCTGTCCTAGAACTCACTCTGTAGAGCATGTTGGCCTTGAAATCAGAGATTCACCTGCTTCTGCTTCCCAAGTGCTGGAATTAAGGGTGTGTGCCACCACCAGGCTTAGCTTTTAAATTCTTAAGTATATCCCATGGCTTGAAGCATCTTCATCATGTTTAAGGCACATGTACATTTACATATCTAGTCAAGATACAAACACACCTACCTACACACATACACAACACTTCTAACCAAAATTATAATTTCTTAATGCAGAGTGCTCTGTGTTTCCCTCTCACTCTGTGAAATTCTGTTCCATCCCATCCCTCTTTTCAACAAGCACCCATTACATGGATCTCACCTCCATCCACCAAGTCTCTACTCTGTCTACAGAGTATCTGCCCGCAGCACAATGCAATCACATCTCTTGTACTAAAAATAAAATTCTAGTTGGTTGTTTCCTTGGGCCATTATTCTCAGGATCTATATGGAGAAGGGTAGAATGTTCCTTTAGGTCTGTGAGTCCCACAAATAAGAAAGACTGAAGCATTTTCCATAGCTGAATGCCAACGCCCACTGGCAGGCTTGGGAGCCATACTGGAGCAGCACTGAGATTCCTGAAGCAGCCAACGCACATGTAAAGGAGGTCAACAGAAAGGAGACCAGAGATGGCATTTAAAGCAGGCTCAATGCAGGGCCGAGCAGGGAAGGGGACCCTCTACAAAATGAGCCTGTGTTACTTTTCTCCCCAGTGTAAATGCACACCAGACAAGAAGGGGAGTGATGCTGGGATGCCTCATGTCACAGTGGACCCAGAAACAGAAAACTCAGGCTGAAACCAGAAATCATCTTCAAAGACCTATATTGGCCCATGGCTGGCTACCAAGGTCCCACATTCTTTCTAAAGATTCTGAGACCTCCCTGAACAGCACCACCACCTGGAGACCAAGTGTTAAAACTCATGGGTCAATGGAGGACCTGATGATAAATACCCTTAGCTTCACTCATCATTTAATAAGTTGTTTTGAATGCCTCTCTGGTCAAAGGGTAATTCAACCTTCCAAATTCCAAGAAGCTATGGCTAACTTCACACTCTGATCCTCTCTGTAAATCAAGTCACATTTGGCACCCAACCTTGAGGTTTCTGGAATCCCAGAGTTACCCCAGTGTTTATAGCATTTCTCTCAGCCCGTGGCTCACTCTTTCTCTTTGGTAGTAGTAAATATTACATAATTCCTTGATATTTAAAGTTGAGGGACCAGAGAGAGGGCTCAGTGGGTAAAGGAGTCTGCAGGCAAGCCCGATGACCTGAGTCTAATCCTAGATGCAACTTGTCCTCTGATCTCCATAGGCATGCTAAGGATATGTGTGAGTGTGTGTGTGTGTGTGCATGTGCGTGTGCGTGTGCATGTGCGTGTGTGTGTGTGTGTGTGTGTGTGTGTGTGTGTGTGTTTCTGTAAGTAAATTGATACAGAAACAAAAAAATCTAGGACACTTCTTTTTAACTTGTCAGAATTTAGAGAGAATAATTGAGATTTTTTATCTTGAGATAAGTAGAAAAGTTTCTTATTCTTACGACGACGACAACTAGAACTTCATTCCCTCAGCACTTTCAAAACTCAGACCCCAAGACCTCCATAAATCAGAAGAGGAAAAATAATGTCTTCAACCGCACCTGGTTTCTTTAAGCCAGGAAATAATTAGGGCAGGCTATCTCAGGATTTCACTTACTTCCAAAAAAACAAAATCCTTAACTGATGATTTCAGCCATTCTTGCGGTGATTATCGCTTCCTGCCAATTAACAGCTGTGGAGCCAACGCTATGGAGACAGCATCCTCCAAACAGGAAACCAGGAAAAAAAAATACAGCACAAACCCCACTCGGAGCTCTCAAGTCCCCATACTGCCCAAGACTGATGTGCTCCTGGCCACTTTCTGAGGCATGTACCTGGCTTCCTAGACCATCTTTCCTCCCCACCCCATACCCCCTACCCTGCCTTCATTCCCTTCCCAGCAGGCCCAGTGCTTTTCCTTGCTTTCCCTGGAGCCATCGTACTGGTTCATGCCTCAAAAATCCTTCACCATCACATTCATTACCTTCTTTAGAATGTCTGCCCCAACCACACTCCAACGTTTTGCTTGGGTCTCATTCCCTGGGCTCATTGCTCCTTATAAAGGCTGTGTACAAGTCCTAAGTTCTGGTACCTGTGAATTGCCCTTGTTTAGAAATACCACCTTTGCAACACACACAATCAGATTCAAATTAGGAAGTCAGACTCCAGAATCAATGTTTCAGGCATCGTGTGTATGAGGGGTGAGGGGGGTCGCATGTGTGTGTACGTGGGTGAATGAGCATGCTCTCTCTCTCTCTCTCTCTCTCTCTCTCTCTCTCTCTCTCTGTCACACACACACACACACACACACACACACATACAGAGACAGACAGACAGACAGACACACACACACACACACACACACACACACACACACACATATATGCAGGCTAGATGTTGACATCTAGTGTCTTCCCCAATTGATCTTCACCTTATTTATTTATTTATTTATTTATTTATTTATTTATTTTAAAGATAGGGTCTCTTGCTGAACCTGGAGCTCACTGATACAGTGAGGCTGGCTAGCCAGCAAGCCCCAGGCTCCTTCCATCTCCACCCCTCCATGCTGGGATTACAGATGTGCACCACCACATCCAGCTTGTTATATAAATGCTGGGAACACAAACTCAGATCTTCATGTATGTGCAGCAAGAAATTTACCCATTGAGACATCTCCCCAACCCTAAGGCTTTAGTTTTTAACTCTAACCACTTGCCTGATTTAAGCTAAATCACTGAGAATAGAGGCTAAGCTGGAAGTCCCTCATGCAAGGCTAACATCCCTGTGTTCTGTTCCAGTCCCTCTTAAATCCTCAGATTTAATGTGGGACCTGGTCAGAGCTCAAATCCAAGCTTGTGAGTCCTTTGTATATTGTCTGATACTCTGGAATGAATCTTTGATCTTCCTTTATGAAGAATGTCAGCAGCCAACAAACTCGAATCTCTGCTTCTGACTCTGGCTAGAGGTCACCTTCTTTATTAGGGGTTTAGCTCATATCCCTCTATCCTGTGTACAGACAAGTGCCATCTTCTTGGGACATACAACAGTCTTCCATCCTATGCACAGATTGAGGGGACAATTTCCATAATATAGTACCCATTCCTTTATCCTATAGACATCAGATGGGCAATCTGCCTAAGAGATGGTTCCCCCGCCCCCTATCCTGTGTACAGAGAGGAAGCCATTGCCTGAGAGATAGTCAAGCCCTTATCCTATGCACAGGAAAGGGAGCCACCTGCCTTGGAGTCGGGGCTAATCATCACTTTCCCTCTAGCAGATATTGCCAGCTCCTGACCGATACCCATTCCTTCCTTCCTCACCCAGAGAATCTGATTTATCGAGTTCAGCAGGTGATGATAATTGCCCTGCCAGTCATGAGTACTATTTCCTTTAAGCAGGTTCTGCATTTCCAAGTCCTCCTTGAAGTTAAGGGCAAACCTGATCTGGCCAGATACACTTAGGGGGTGACCTCTATGGAAAGGCTTAACAAGAATGGATGAAGGAACAACCCTGCTGCGTCTTCCTTTCTCATCTCAGTACGTGGTGACACAGCGGCCAGAATAAGTTTTTGATTTTGTGAGGAAAGTTAATTACACAGATATAGGACTTAAGAGGACACTGTAGAGTCGTTCTGCATGAAGCCCAGACCCTTCCCTGGAATTCATACTATTATGGCTGGCTGCGAACCTTGGTGGTGAGTCCCATGCTGAGAACACCCTTGACAGGTCCACTGCCCTTAAAGCTGATCACATAGACACACACACACACACACACACACACACACACACACACACACACACACACACACACACACACACGGGGGGGGCGCGGGGGCTGGGCCACAAGACTGAAATCCAAGCCCATGTGGATGGGTGTTGCAAGTCAATACGGCCACTGGGGGAGTGGGCTTGAGAGATGACTTGGAGGTTAACAGCACTGGCTGTTCTTCCAGAGGTCCTGAGTTCAATTCCCAGCAACCACATGGTGGCTCACAACCATCTGTAATGAGATGTGGTGCCCTCTTCTGGCATGCAGGCATATATGGAGGCAGAATTTTGTATACATAATAAATAAATCTTAAAAAAAAAACACAGCTACTGGGAGTGAGCTGCACTTGGAGGCAGCTTGAGAAAGACTTAAATGTATATGTGTCATGATTCTAGAAGGCAGCCATGCTTCCTCTAGCCTTGAGTACTCCAAGGCTCAAGTAAGTACCACAGATCTCTTCTTCAAATTCAGCATCTCTTTTTTCAACTTCATCATATATTTAAACCATATAGTATATCATATAGAATGTATTTTGAACAGTTCCACACTCTCTAACTTCCCTGGTATTCCCTAACATGTCTTCCTCCTAACTTTATGTCTTTCTAAGTAGAAAGCATAAAATGGAAAATTTATTCAATGTGGCCATATTGGGAAGAGGGACAGAGAGATCTAGCCACCATCCCTAAATGGGTCCTGAAGTGAGATTGGAGTTTAAATACAGGGCCAAGGTTGTACACATCTAGGCAGTCCCAATCAAGGTGTGGTTCCCACCACCATGGACCCATTACTGACTGGGTAATGGGTAACTTTGATCTCATCCTATAAGATGTGTTGCCTAGCTGCCAGAACTGTGTGAAATCTCTTTCCAGAAGACAAGTTCATCTCTGGTTGGAGCCATTTCCTTTCTCCCAACACTAGATTCCCAGGGAAATTCACATTTCTTTGGGGCCCATTGTTTCAATAGTCTGATAGTTTGAGAGGCACCAAGTATCTCTTTAGAATATCTTCATTCCTGCTTTTTAAAATTTGCAATTTCCTTTTTTTTTTTTTTTGAGACAGGATTTTTCTGTGTAGCTGTAGCTTTGTAGACCAGGCTGGACGAACTCACAGAGATCTGCCTATCTCTGCCTCCCCAGTGCTGGGACTAAAGGCATTCACCACCACTACTGGGCTGCAATTTACTTATTCTTAACCCACTGTGTTCAATTACCATGACCTTTATGTGCATGGGTGCCGCGTCACCCACAGGGTCTTGAGCAATCTACCAGGGACCTCTAAAGAAAAATGACTCTCCCTTTCCAGGGGCCATCCACTTCCAGTATCTCCTCAGCCAGGTGTGTGGCCTTGGTAGACCCTTCCCATCTACATGGGAGATTTTTTTAACTGGCTTGCTCTTGTTCAGGTAATCATGGCTGCTACAGTTTGATGTGTGTAACAGCCCTGTCATGTCCAGAAGACAGTATGTCATGGCTCTCTTCCCCATTCTCTGGCTCTCTCATTCTTTCTGCCCATCAATGTTCCCTGAGCCTTGATGGAGGAGGGGGGTCACCATCTATCAGCTTCCAGTTCCTCTCCTGTCTGAATTGTCCCCCTTTCCTCGTTTTCTTATTTGCATACACTTAATTGTACTATGCTCTCAGCACCTTTGTGATTTTTCCTCCGGTGGAACAAGATGGTGCTTAAGGAGTTAATAACCAGGTACTGTATCCCACAATGGCTGCCAGCACACTGAATCTTTGCTCTTTCTCACACAGGTTCATTTCATTCATTGTTCTCACCTACTGCATGTGTTTTCTTCTCCCTCTCTCTGTATCTCCACATCAAACCCCGCTGCCTATAATTTGTTATTGAATATGTGAATCAAAAGAGGTACATTTGCACAAGACCAAAATCTTCGTCGAAATTAAGCCACAAATTCACAGGTGCACATACACATAATTTTCAAGATAAGGGTGTGTGTCAGCCCCTGGAGATCCCAAGAAAAAGCAAAGATGACTCCTGGGTCTCAAACAATGTCAGCGAAGTTGGTTTCTCTGCATCTCTTCATCTCACTCCAGTCTCAGATGGGACCTTTCCTCATGGCGTTAAAACAGTCACCAACAGCCAGTAGTGTCAAAGATGAAAGTGTCTCTGGGCTAGGGTGGATCCAATAGGACATGATGGATCTTACTGGACTAGTGGACCACTTGAAATCAGAGTCACAGTGATGTCTACACAAAGCTGGGAAGTTACTAAAACTCATTAAATAGCTCACACAATAGGGTGAAATTATGGTACATGAATCATGCTTCAATAACATTGTTTAACTAACCCCATCACCAACCCCACAAGGGCCCTGTTACCAACACCATTGCTGTTTTACAAATGGAGAAACAGATGTGAAGGGTTTCAATGAGCCGACTTCCCGAGAACAAGCATCTGCTCCCTTGTTGTCAGAACTAGATGGATTCAAGCATGCTTGTCACCAGAGGTAGCAACTGTCACCTTGCTTTAAGTACCTTGCCTGGCTCTCACAATGTTAGCTGTGTAGCAGAGCAAGAGAGGGACAGTGCCCCGAGCTGGTCCATACAACTGTGCAGCCAGCAGAAGCTGCAATGTCCAGACAAGCAATGTAGAGAAGAAACAGTTTATGCAACCCACAATACCAATTTATATCCCATTTGGGGAAGTCAAGGCAGGAATTCAAGTCGCTAATCACATTACATCCACAGTCAAGGGCAGAAAAAGAATGGATGACTTTCTTGCAGTTAGCTTTCTCCTTTTGTATCCTGTTCAGGACCACCTGCCTAGGGAATGGTGCTGCTCATGATTGGCTGTGTCTTCCTACATTAATTAACAATCGAGACAACCCCCATCAGGCATGTCTATAAGCCAATTTGATCTAGACAGCTCCTCAGTTGAGACTCCCTCTGGCTGATTTTAGGCTGTGTCAAGTTGACAGTTAAAACTCATTAGCACACAGCCCCATGCCTAACTCAGGTCTGGGTCTTCCTTGACCTGAAGCTCACTCTAAATCATGCAGTTACCACATGTGACATGACAGCTGTGATTCCCATTGTATCTCACCATGTTCTCCACCTCCAAAGTGTAAGGAGGCACACGGAGATCATTGCTCAGACCAGCTTCGGTTGACTGATGGGCAGAGAACACAAGCCTCTAATATTGGACTAAATATATTAAATTTCCTAAGTGCCACATTTAAAAAGAGCACAAGAAGGAAAAGGTGAGGATAATATTAACAATACATTTAGCCAGATATAGCCAAATATTACCATTTCAATGTGTAATTGCTATATGAATTATTTAAGTAAGGTTTTTTTCCCCTTTCCTTTTGCATCTCCAGACAAATATTGAATGAGTATTTTACAGTCACAAATTATCTCAATTTGAACTGATTCATTTCGAGGGCTTAATGGTACATGTGATACTGTGTGTGCTGAGGCTAAACACATCAGGAAAATAGCTACTACCTTGTTCCCAGATGAGGAACCCAGATAGGGTCAGGGACCATTAACCCAGCTCGAACATGTCATATGTAACTGTCATGAATCTACCTCAATATTTCTTTCCAACTCACTGGAAGAGCTAGCCTTCTCTCCTAGTAGAGAGTGTGTGTACAGCACTCATGTATTCATCTTCTGGAGAAATCCTTGATCCTGGAAGGTATTCTAAAGATGAACACTCATTTGGCTGTTTTGAAATGGCGTACTCTCTTTACCAAGCTATCACTGTGCCTACCTTTCCAAACCCATCATTGGAATAGTTCCCTTCATTTCAACTGCTGCCTCCACACTCGCTGACTTGGGGATTCATTCACTCCCTCCTAGTGCTTTTGAACCCCCCTGTCTTCCCATTCTAGAATATTCCTCTTGTCGTTGAGGGAAGTACAGCTTCTTTCTAAATTCAGTACAATTGCCACCTGTGCACAAACCCCTTGTCTGGTGTCACTGTTTTAGGAACAGGCTCCCTTCCTGGTACCATTTACCTCACTCATGTGGTTTCCTTCCCAGCATGCCCTACTTTCCCAAATTCACTGTTTGCTTTTTAATTTTAAGAAGTATTTTATATCTTATATGTATAAGCATTTTGCCTCCATGAATAACTGTGCACACATGCCTGCCTGGTGCCCATGCAGTCTAGAAGAGGGCATTGGATCCCCTGGGAGCACAGTTACAAATAGTTATGAGCCACCATCTGGGTGAGGGAACTGAACCCAGGTCATCTTCTAGAGCAGCCAATGCTCTTAACCACTGTGCCATCTTGCCAACTCCCATTTTCTACACAGTAGAAAATGTTCAGTAATCCATCATACAAGGCATGCTTAATCAATGCAGGTGCACTGGGAGCTTGAAGCTTACAGGACTCTTAGAGCTCTCTTTAGTGCATCCTGTAAACTTCATAGACTAGGATGTTTCCTGTTGCCTGGGGCTGGACCACACTCCCCTCAGGCAGAGCTGGCATCAAGAACAGTGAGAGAAGAGCCACTTCCAAGTCCCGTTTACTATGAAGCCACAAGGCTGCCAGGGGTCCAGGAAGCCATCAAACAGCCCTGTGATGCAGGGGACCTAAGGAAGCCTGTCTAGCTGAGAAGCCAGAATGTTGTCAAGGGTTGCCACAAGTCCAGGTTGCATACACAGGTACCTTTTAAAACACTGGGATGCTGCAGGACCACGGAGGCTGGTACCTTGCAGTTGTCCAAGTTGAGAAATGGATGGTAACACTTTGTAGCCTTCAAAGGCTGCTAGAGAGGAGGACTGTTAAGGCGGGCGAGGAGAAAAAGGATTTGCAGATCAGAGGCTTGGGATTGGCCTGTTAGAAAGCTGCAGATTGGACAGTGAACAGCACCTTCTCCAATCTCTCCCTGGGTGGTGAGGCCCTAGCCTGGGTACCAGTCTCCCTGCTTCTTGTGTGTGTGAGCTGAGCCAAGGGAAGAGCATTCACACGGCCTTCCGAAACACCATCTCAGCAACAAAGCAGGCAATGTGTTTCATCTCGGCCCGCGGATCCAGCTGAGTTTACGGCAGTGGGTGGCTTTCAAACCTAACATTTGATCAAAATGAAAAAGTGGCCCTTCCTTTCACCCTGTGACAAGCCCATGCGTATAAATCACAGCCTTCCCTGGGAGGACTCCTCAGCACACAATCAGCCAGGCAGCCTGGCCACCCCAGTCCCCATCTGGACAAAGGGGGCTGGGAGTTTTCAAGGGGCCCAGAAGGCTTTAAAGGCCCCTTGTAAAGATGAAACTCAGACACCATCCGGAGCTCACTGTGGGGGAGGGAGGGAGCAACTCCATTCTGGGAGATTTGCATTTTATGTGGTCTGCAAGCCACAGCCACTGGAAGTGGGAGGAGGAATGTCCCCCTAAGCTGTGGGAAGAGGGACATCTCAGTTTCAGGAGGAAGATGTTTTGGAGTTGTGAGAAAATGGAATTTATAGATAAATGTACATTCAACTAGGAAAGGAAAAGAAAGACTTCTAAATGAGTAAAGCCCCTTGTTAATGAATCCCTGGTAGGCCTGGAGATGACTCAAGTGTGAGGACCTAAGTCCTAATCCTCAGGACCACATAAAAGCCTGGCACTGGGGGCTGGCAAGATGGCTCAATGGGCAAAGGTGTCTGTCAAGCAAACCTCGAAATCTGAGTTCAGTCTCCAGAAGACGGAAGGAGAGAATAACTCCGTGAAATTGTCTTCTGCCTCCATATATGCATGTTTTCACACACACACACACACACACACACACACACACACACACACACACACACACACACACACACACTGAATACA
Source organism: Cricetulus griseus (assembly GCF_003668045.3). Classification (NCBI taxonomy): domain Eukaryota; kingdom Metazoa; phylum Chordata; class Mammalia; order Rodentia; family Cricetidae; genus Cricetulus; species Cricetulus griseus. Next base: position 106,845,651 of record NC_048597.1, on the reverse strand, counting down.
TTTTTTTAAAAAGCTTGACTTAATAGCACATGCCTGTAACCCCAGGGCTTGGAGGCAGGTATAGAAGAAGGATCCCCAGGGCTCAATGGCTAGCCAGTCTAGTCACCTTGTGAGTTCAGGTTCAGTGAGACCCTGTCTTAAAAAACAACAACAACAAAAGAAAACAAACAAACAAAAAACTAAGGTAGAGAGTGAGCAACTGAGGAAGACACCTGGCATTAATTTCTGGCCTCCACATATATGTAGTCATCCTCACATATATACACACATACCCATATATACACAGACACACTGTAACAATTAATTGTCACTTTTCAATATAACAGGATCTGGATCATGTGGGAGAAGGCCTCTGGGCATGCCTGGGAGGAGCCAGACAGGTGTGTAATGCAGAGAGGAAAAACCAGGGTGGTGGTTAGCCATGTACTGCCAAAAGGGTGTGTGTGTGTGTGTGTGTGTGTGTGTGTGTGTGTGTGTGTGTGTGTGTGTGTGTGTGTGTGTTTATGAGTGGGCAGAGAGGGAGGGAGGAAAAAAGGAGGGGTAAGGGGAGAGGGAGAGGGAGAGAGAGAGATAGAGAGAGAGAGAGAGAGAGAGAGAGAGAGAGAGAGAGATCCCCTAACTTGTACCCTCCAGGCAGGCAGCCTCATGCCACTGTTGTTGTTTTAAGCTTTTGGGCTTGGGGGGGGCATCATCCATCTACCCATCTACCCAGCCACCCAGCCACCCAGCCAGTCAAAGAATAAGAAGCAAAGAAAAGCTATAAAGAAACAAAGAAAGGTAAAAGCCCAGAGACAAAAGATAGACAGGATAATTTAAGAAAAGCTGGCTAGAAACAAGCCAAACTAAGGCCAGACATTCACAAGAGAGAATAAGACACCGTGTGTGATTTATTTGGGAGCTGGGTGGCAGGCCCCCACAAAAGCCAAAAGAGTAAAAAGCAACCAGTAACATGCTACATCTTTCACTCAGCCTCTCTGGGCTCCCAAGTGCTGCCCTCTCCTCTCACAGTTGCTGATTGCATGGGTCACAGACACTACTACCTCACACACATGGGATGAAGGGTTGAAGAAAGACTTGCCTCCTTTTCTGGTCCCTATCACTGTCCCTCCAAAGCACAGCAGGCTCCTCTCCCCAGACCCTGCCCCTCTCTGTGCTCAGGTCAAAGACCAGGCCTCGTCTGGATGCTCCTTTCCCCGCTGTATGGGTGGCACGGATGCCCTGGAGTTTCCAGTGACAGCTGCTGGGAAATGGAAAGTTAAAAAAGTAACCCACTTCAAATGGGAAGGAAAACATCACAGCAAAAAGAAGAGAGTTTGAGGTGGGTGGGCAGGAGGATTAGATTGGGGCTTTTCTTCTCAAAAGTAGAAGTTATGAAAATAATTATATTTTTGCTGCTTTTTCACAAAATAGGGGTTTTAATGAAAACCACGTGGTCCCTGTTAGCACACACAGAAAATTAAATGGATGTTAACATGGTGGGAGCTGTGGAGGAAACATGGGTGTCTTAGCAAAACTGAGATCCTCAGATCTATAGCAGGTCCTTATTTATATGTGACTTCTCAGCTCCATCATAAAGATAATATTTTTTTCCCAGAAAAGTATTTAAAATGTTGCAATTTCAAGGAGGTCTTTGATATTCAAATAATTCTCCCTTTATTTTCTCTGCATTTGCTAGTAGAATATGGCCCAACACTGGCTTTCAGTGGTCTTGCGTGTGGTCAGGATGTGGACTGTAGGCAACCCTGCAGGTTTTGCAGGAGTCACTGGGTGAAATATTGCACCTGCCTGCACAGCATGGCCTGCCGGGTCTCTCCAATGTCCTGCAGGGCAGGGACAGACTCTAGTCCTGTGTTGATGTGACAGCAAACTGGCTTTTAAATAAGTCGGCTCCATACCACCCATTCAGCAGCGAAGGGAGCCAGCCAGAGGAGGGCTGGCCTTTGACCTGAACACTTAGAGGGCAGGGTCTAGGTCGGAGCCTTCTGCTTTGTGTCACATCTTGGGACAATGATGAGGAATGAGAAGGGAAGCCTTCCTCTCTCCCTTCAACCTCGCATTCCATACATGTAGTGTCTGCCACCCAGATGCTTGCCAGGCAAACTTGAAGAAGATCCTGAAAGTCTATGTCAAAAGTTGGGTATGAGGAATAAGTTTGTAATCTCAGCACTGGGGAAGTGGAGGCAGGTGAGTGGTTGTCCAGGTCTCACTCAGTAGCCTGCCTAGCCTATCCTTGAGCTTCAGGCCAGTGAGAGACCCTGTCTTAATCTCCTGGGGAATGCTATCCTAGTTGACCTCTGTAATCTAATGTGTGGCGTGCATGCATGTGTGCATACACACACACCCTACACATATATACACAAACATGAAATGGCACAGATGACTGATGAGGGGCCCTGCAACTAGTTAAAGCAAACACTGGGTGCAGAAGCATCACCTACAGCTGGCACCCCTCCACCAGGCCATTCATAGTTGCAGCTTTCTCAGGCACTGTTTGCTCTCGAACCACAGCTATGTGTTTATGTTTGTCTGAACACAGCCCATTACCTGTACTTTCCTAACCTGGTCATTTCACAAGTTAGGATACCCATGACCCTGGGCATGGGTGGACAGGAGGTATGGCTGCTGGCATTCAGCAATGAAAGTAGGCTGCTGGTTGATAGAAATTAATCATATATTTCAAAGCAGCTAGTCGGAAGATTTTGAATGTTTTCAATGCAGAGAAGTGAAAAGTGTCTGCAGACACTGCTATGCCAATGACTCCCATAGATGATTGCATGTTTCGTACACGCATTCAAATGTCACACTGTGCCCTGCAAATATAGACCATGAGCACATGACAATTAAAATAAAAACTGATTTTTTTTTACAAAATTAGGATATTGAGTCTTATTAGAGATGCAGAGGGGGATAACTAATGCTGTCTAGGAACACATGGGGCACACAGCTTGCCCCTGGCCTGTTCCTTAGCCCTCCCGCCCCCACACCCCTCCCCACCAAGCCTCACACTCTCAGCAATGGATCCCACACACATGATTTACCACTGCTGGAATGGCACAGCCTAGGGGTCATCAAGCAACCTGAGATTCTTTTCCTCCAGAGGAGAATGGGGGCCTCCCTCTTCTTTCAAGAGTATGTGGGGCCTGGGGATGGCCGCGCATCAAACGTCCTTGGCCTGAGTCTGCTGTGCAGTGTTAAGTGTTTTAAGATTGGAAGCAGATGGCTTCTACCTCCTTCACAGGCACAGGGCATTAAAAAAAAGAAAGAATTAAAAGGAAGAGGAATGTAGGGAAATGTGTTTCCGATTTTGCAGAGCCCTGACCGCCTGAAACCAGTTCAAGATGTTGCCCACACAGCTCCCCAATCACATGGGTTTTCTTTAACCAGTGAGGCTGGTCTGGACTTCAAAGTTCTGTTCTCACTGAGGTCTAGGAGAGGGCTGGGGTCACTCCAGCAACTTCCAGTTGCCTCTGGCTCCAACCCTGTCAGATGCTCCACACAGATTCACACACAAAAGTCCTTGGGACTCAGGGCCACTGCACAGCATTTGCACTTCAGCACCCAGCAGTTTCTGAGGTTTTCCAGACTTCTCTCCAACCATCCCCCCCTGGAACTATGTCCCAATGTCTTAGTGATATCAGTCACCTCTGTTCCCGGACAACACAGGTGTAAAACAGAGGGCCAAGGGTTCCCACTTGGCCAACCCTTTGGGCTACAGATGAGGGCTCTCAGGCCCATGGAGGAGAGATGAGCTGTTCAGGAGCAATTATGATAAAACTCATGCATGAAAACTGAAAAGCGTGTGGCTTACCTTCTTCCTCACCCACCTTTGCACTGTGAGGATTAACAAGACAGACACCATCTTTTCTCTGGATCCCCCATTACCTGCACAGCCCATCACTGGAGAAGCCCTCAACTGGGGTTATGCAAGCAGGGGTCACGAAGTCTCCTGGAGGCTCTGTGGTGTGAAGACAACTATCTACTAGTGTCTTCTGGCAGGGCTGGCCTTGGGAGCTGGTAGGAAAGGTGAAGAGAAGCAGGCTGGGAGATGCTCTCTATGAGAGACATTCCTAAGGTCCAGGGATGGCACTAGTTAAGATCTTGGGGGGCATCACCATAAAGATAATTGTTTTCAGCCTTGATCAAATTTCTGCTCCAAAAGGAGAGCTCCTGATTGTGCCACAGGCCCACCATTCATTGCCATGGCTTTTGCTTACTGATAGATAGAGCTGTTGTAGGATTCATTTGGGGGTTGCCTCTGGTATGGTCATTACTCACAATCACATGGGGCAAATGTAGGAAATGAGCCCCCCCCCCCGTGGGGAACGACATAGGTACTTGCAGTTACTTCAGTTCAAATTCATTATAACCAAGCAGAGTGAAGAAGTCAGTTCTCAAATCCCACTAGATGCATTGTGACTGTTTCCTAGCACATGTGAGCGGTGGATTTGTGGTCCTCTCTTCTCTCTCTCTCTCTCTCTCTCTCTCTCTCTCTCTCTCTCTGTGTGTGTGTGTGTGTGTGTGTGTGTGTGTGTGTGTGAGAGAGAGAGAGAGAACTGTGTATATATGTGTGTATGCATGTATACATGTATATATGAGTTTATTTGTATTTGTGTAAGTATATTTGTGTCTGAGTATGTGCATCTATGCATGTATATGCATTTGTGTGTGTGTGTGTGTGTGTGTGTGTGTGTGTACATGCGCATGCACATAATACATCAGTTTAAAATTGCTATCAGATACTATGGATGATACTTAGTTAATGGTGGGCTCATCTAGTCTGTTAGTCACTCTTCTTATTGCTATGACAAAATGTCCAATGAAAGCAACCTAAAAACAGAAGAGTTTATTTTGGCTCACAGTTTGAGGACAGTCCACCCTGGCAGGGAAGTCATGGCAGTAGGAGCCTGAGGTAGCTGTCTCATGACATCCACAGTCAGGAAGCAGACAGAGATGGATGCTAGTGTTCAGCTCACTTTCTCCTTTAATTCAGTCCAGGACCCCAGCCCCCAGGATGGCACCACCCACATTCAAGGTGAGTCCTCCTGCCCCAACTAACCAAATTTAGAGACCCCTTCATGCACATGACCTCAGGTCTGTCCTGTAGGTGGCTCCAGCTACTATAAGGGTGATGATCAGTGTCAAGCATCACACTTATCATGCATAAGGCCCTGGGTCCAATGTCCAGCATAACATAAACTCAGCATGGTGGTGCACGCCTGGAATCCCAGCACATGAGAAGGCAGGAGGATCAGAGAGTGAGATCATCCTCTGCTATACAGCAAGTCCAAGGTCAGCCTGGACTGCATGATGCTCTGTCTTAAAAAAAAAAACAAACAGATAAATAAATACGATAAAATTGCCATCATCTTCACATTAGGGTCTTCTACAAACCCGTGAGATCCACAAGGCTACTGGTGCTAAGCTGAATACCAGATTAGCACAGGTTAGACCCTCCATAAGTACCTGTGGAACCAAACTGAGGCATGACACTCATACCCACCACTGTGATTACTATTCCACCTGCAATTTTACAGGCTGTATTAAAAAATTAAAACCTCCTTCATCACCAGTCCTCTTGGGTTCTAAATTAATATTTTGCCTTCTCTGATAGAAAACTTCACTCATTAGCATGCTTTCAAATTAGTTTTATCCTGCTATAAAGACTCATTAGCTGCCATCCTTAAATTAGAACCCATCAAGCTGCTGACAAAGCCACACAGATTTGATGAGCAATATGAACACACTGGCCCGAGAAAAGCCATGCATTGCTCTTTGGATGTTTGAATTGTGTCAATGTGCCATGTGCCAGGTGTCTGAGCCCATCCTCTACTCTGAAATGTCACAGAATGAGAACTCTCATGAGAGGTCACTGGACAGAATAGATGGATGGGGCTGGGAAAGAGGACCAGTTGGTGAACTGTGTGCCTCAAAAGTAGGAGGACCTGAGTTTCAGTCCCAGCACCCAATCAAAGACGCTAGCATTCATGCCTTAGCCCTTGCTAGAGAAGACGGTTTTGTGTTTTCCCCCACTACATGGTGATTAAAACAAAGACCCACAACTGGTCAACACGCAGGGAGTAAGAGACTATGGAATGCTTAGTCTCTAAATGGGATGTCCATGTCACAACCCTCTCCCTAAGGCTCAGGAATCAACTTGGAAGAGACAACAGAAAGACAGTAAGCATCAGAGGAAATGGAAGCCTGCAGTGAAAAAGGATTGTCTGGGCATGACAGGGCTGTTACATGTGAACTCACAGGGCTGTGACAGCATGCACAAGACCATCATCTATAAAGTTCACAGTGCATATGCTTCGGAAGCACCCCCACCCACCATTACTTCACAAATTGTGAGCTTGATAAATAGTCACCAAAGGGTTAAGGAGCTGTGAATGTATATAGAATCTTTCTTTTCAAAACAATGCCTGCCTGTAAACACATTTTCTCTGAGTAGTCGTGCCCTGGAGCAACTGTTTCTCTCACAGATTTGTTGTTTTTGTTATTTCTGTTATTTGTTTAGTTTTAATTAATATGGTCTTCCCATTTCTACCAAAGAAAATTTGTACCTTCAAGGTATTACCCCACCCTGGACTCTGCTGCCCTGTGTGTGGAGAGGCTGTGCCCACAGCATGTGTGGAAGCTTAGAGAGGAAGGCTGGCTCATGGGAAATGGGCTCCAACGGCCAATTCAGGCATGGTCTGGGAACTGAGAAATATAAACGCTATGTAAGAAGCAAGGAGTCCTAGAATAAAGTGACCCTGTTTTCCCTTCATGGTACCCACAATTCCACAATCAGAGCCAGAGAGCCGCCAGCATTCTGGAGTTGATGCTCACCTGTTATGATATAGAACTGGAGAGGCTATGAGACTGTGGGTTTCTTCCTATTCCCTTTAAGCAGAGAAGTGAGCAACAGAAGCCCAGGGCCAGCCTGGTCTTGCCTTCGGAGATGAAAATTACATTCAAACCAAAAGAGAGCCATATGCAGTATGGTTAGTGTAGGTGGGAGGCATCCTTGGATGGCAGTTTCTGTGAATATAGGATTTACCATTTTGATTTAGAATGTCAGGATTACAAAGTGGCTATAGCCTGAAGTCTGGCATAGATAGAGATGACAGCCAGGGTGGTATGGGGATCCCTGAATGCAGTGGGCTACCACTCTGGGATATAAGTGAGACCCTGCCTCATAAAACCAAACCAATGTGACTTAGGTAGCTATTCTGTGATATGAAGAGTTAGGGCCATGTCACAGAGACACATGACATGCACTTACAAAATTGGCTATGAGGCTACTTACTGCCCTGTGTGCCCAGTGTCCAGCTGAGCATCAGTAATTTTTTAGAGAAGATAGACACTGGGGACCATGGCATCTAGCTTACTTACACCTCTGCCTATTCACGCTGCCTTCTTGACATCCAGCCACAAGGTTTTACCATTCTCTCTGTACACCAAACATTTTCATCTCTGGACTTTTCTATGCCTCTTGCTCCTCCTATAGACTGACTGGCCTTCATCTCATCCCTCACACCTCTGACCCCAAGTTCAGTTTCTGAACGAGGTTGCCCCCATCACGTTCTGTCACTGAAAGCAGCAGGATTTTGCATCACTGTACAGAACAGCACCTGGAGCTATGTAGACAGCCTGTTTTTTCAACCCTCACCAGCCAGCAGGTTCCTGAAAGTCAGTGACTTTGGGTCACCTCTCCTACAACATCAGCCCCAACATGACAACACAGCAGATACTTCATGGACATGTGACACATTCTTGCAACAGCTAGGGACAGTTTCACATGCCATTTGCTTTACAAAAAGACTCTTCATCCCTTTGACACTTGGTGAGAAAGGATTTTGCTCAAATGAGTTTTCAACACGAGATGAACTGCAGTTGGAAACAAACCAACCTGCAGGTGATGTCCTTAGAGGATTTTGGATGAAAACCATTTTCTCAGAACCTATTTTCAGCTGGAATTGTGATCCCAGGTGTGTGTGAAAAAGGTGCACACAAGAATTATAGTGACTCAGAAGGAGCCTGATAATGAAGAGACATGAAGAAATGTGGAAATGCTCCCACAAACAGGCATTCTGCCCCAGAGAGCAGTATGGAGCCACAGCAGAGGTTATCTTTGCCAAGAAAGGAATTGTGCAGGAAACTAGGCCAGGAGAGCCATGGATTATAATGGGGCCTCATAGCTCTGGTTGGTCACAGATGCCTGAAGCGCTATGATGGAAGACACTTGATCTGCTTAAAGGCCTCTCATTGTGGCATGGACAGGAGTGGGAGAGCATGGGCCCTTAGTGATGGCCACCAAGCTTCAAGGACACCTTGGCCATGTGACCTGACCACCTCTGCTCATCCATGCTACACCTGTGGTCTGGGTCACCAACGGTGACTCCATATCAGAAACAGCACTCCTTCTCCAGAAAATCCTAATGGTTCCTCTTCTTCCAGAGCCACAGACAAACTCCTTCCACACACAAGTGTCTTCCATTAAGGAACAAATGTTTCCAACCTGCCCTGTCTCCACCCTTCCCATCTCCAATGACACTTCACGGAGGAGGAATTCCTTGTTGGGAACACAAAGGAACTTGGGGCTGAGCTGAGAAATGAGGCCTCTCAAGGGCTTACAGATGGAATGAATGAGTGAGTGATAGTAAGTGAATGAATGAATGTGAACAAATGATGTGTGACTCAGTGAAGGTGAATGGTTGGATGGATGAGGGAATGGATGAATGAGTGAATGAGAAAATGATCAAGTGAATGAAGAGATGAATGAGGAAGTGAATGAGGAAATCAATGGTAGGGTGACTTGAATAGAGAGAGAAATGGGTGAATGAATGAGCACACAAGTAAACAAATGAGTGGATAAATGCATGAGTAAATATATGTTAGTGAATAAATGAAGAAATGAGTGAATCAATGAACAAATGAGTGAATGAGTGCACTGGTGCAGCAATGTGTGAATAGGTGAGCAGGCAAGCGAGTGAGTACGTAAATGAATAAATACGGGGCTGAATGAATGAGAAACTGAATGAAGGTGCAAATGAATAGAGATGAGTGAATGAGCAAATGTGTGAATGATGACTGGTGACCAAGTGAATGAATGCATGAAATGAATGTGAATGGGTGAACAAATGGGTTGGTTGAGGGAGTGAATGAGAAAACAGATGAAGAAATGAATGAATTAGTGAAGAAATACTACACAGAGTGAATAAGTGAGTTAATGGGTAAACAGATGAGTGAGTGAATAAGGCAAATGGACGAATGCTTCTACAGCGAAGCGAACCTCTTGAAACCCCCACCTTAACTGTAGCGTCTGGCTGGACCTCAGGTTGAGCAGCAACAGGGCCTCCCTACACCAAGGCGCCCGGCACAGATGCTGACATGAATGATAACAGTGGAGGGTGATGATTTCATCTGGAGATTAAGCTTGCTGGAGACAGCTCAGTGTCATGTCATGCAAAGACGTGAGTTCGAGTCTCAGAACCTAGGTGTAAAAAAACTAATCAGGTGTGGTGATATGCATGAGCCTGTAATCTCAGCACTGGAAACAGGAGGCTCCTTGGGGCTTGCTGGGCAGCCAGCCCAGCCTAGATGATGAGAACCTGTCTCTGAAAGCAAGGTGATGGCCTTTGAGGGATGACACAGGTCCTCGGGCCTCACATTGCCCTCTCATACACATGCACACACGAAGCCTGCCTGCTCTCCCTACTTTCCTCTTACTGCACCCAGGATCTGAGCATGACATTTGTGCAAGAAAAAAGCAATAAAGCCACCTAGAATGGGAAGGAAGCTGTAAGAACGTTTCTAATTTCAGATGACATGATCAGCATATGGAAAATCCAAATGAATCCATAAAGGTTCCAGCTAATACATAACATAGCCAACATGGCAAGATGTGGGATTAATACACAGCCACAGACTGGATTTATGTGCAATGGACACCCTCAAATGAAATTAGGAAGCCAGTTCTTAGCATAGCATCAAAGGGAACACATGATTTGGGAATAAACTTAGCAAGGGAAGCTAAGAATGGACTCAGGAAGTTATAATATATTGCAGAGGAAACTTCTCAAGTGACTGGGAAGACATGTGGCCAAGGACTGGAAGACACACACTGCTGGGTTGGCAAACTGTTGATTGACAGATTTGATGGAAATCCCCTTCAGAGTTCCTGCTGGTCTGCCAGACTCCTCACCTGGCCTCTCTGTCCCCTTTGCCTTCTGGCATCTGCTCTTCACAGACCCCACTGCCCCCTGCTTGCTAGGACTCTGTGGGGACCTCCTGGGCCCTGCTCACCCAGTACTGTGAAAGGTGCGGAGTCCCAGGCATCACTACCCCCAGGGCTTGCAGTAGTATCCACCTGTGTCCCAACGCCAAGGCAGCACCTCCCTGCCTGCAAGGGAATGAATGAGACAAATTCTACCTCCTAACAGAAAACCTCTCCAGCACCTCACAGCAGGGCCTGGAGCAGGGGAGGAGAGCAGCAGTGTCTGAAAATTCTATGGTGGCCATCCAAGGAAGGATCAAAGGGAGCAGAAATCAAACCCAGCTGGTCTGCAGAGAGCCTGGGTTTGTCAGGGAAACCATCCGCAAAGGCTTCTTCCTGCTGCACTAAACACAGGAAAACTAGAGGAAATGGTGGGTGATCAAACCCTTGTAGAATGGTGAGTGACACCCCAGCTGGGGGGAATCTGCCGGAGGTTGAGTCTAAGCGCCTCTCTCCTTGTTAACTAGTTATGGGAGATTACCCAGGCAGAACAGACCACATCATGATTTCCTGGGGATATTTTCATACGGTGGTAGTCAGAAAGGGGATCCCAAGACAAAACAACAACAAAAGAAAGCAAAAACCAGGAGCTTAGCACAGACTATCTTTTCTCATTTTCTCTCTTCCTGAAAAGATCAAAGTGTGGGCAGGTGAACTTTTAAGGAAGGAGCAGTGCTGGGGTGAGCACTAGAGATTATAATTTGTACACCTCAACACAATTCAAAATGTCAGTGGTTTGGAAAGCAGGTAAAGATTTAGCTCTTACTCATCTAAAGCCCAAAGCGATGAGTTTATCTGAAGGCTGTTTGATCATCCCAGCATTTGAGAGGTCCCCAGTACATCTGCCATTCTCTGCCTCCTACCTTGTGGCTGCTGCTTCAGTTCCAGCCATCACATCTGCATCCTAATGAGCCTTGATAATTAAAGAGGAGAAGTCTGTCCTGGGTCTTTGGAAGACCTGCCCTAAAAGTCACCTAACCTACTCCCATTTGGGTCTGTTATACACATTTGTCACTTCCAACAAGTCTTTGTATTCCTGATGGTATAGTCTGACTTTGGGATGTCTCTCTTCTGCAAGCCCAGAGATGAAAGGCTTTGGAGCCAGAAGATGAAATCTTTGAATGGGTCACCAGGCCTCTGACTTTATCACATGACTAATCTACTGGTGGATTTGTAATTTGGTGACACCCTCAGGAGGTGGCATAAAGCAGGCAGTGGGATCTGGGTGCAGGGAACTGATCACTAGGGATGTACATTTGAAGGCAGTATCTTGTCCTTGGTCCCTCCTTTTCTCTCTCTGCTTCTGTGATGCCAGGAGGTGTGAATCTGTGCTTTGTCACATCCCACTTCATGCTCCATCCTCTCTTCACCACAAAAACAAAACACAAAACAAACAAACAAACAAAACAACCAACAAAAACCTCATTTTAAGTTGATTTTCTCAGGCATTTTGTCACGACAATGGAATTTGAATAATACAAATAAAAACTATACACGTTTGAGTCCTGGCATAAACTAAAATTGTGGAGAACACTGAACTAAAACATCTTAAAGTACTTTAGAGTTAAATAATGCACTTGGGCCTAAGAGTTCAGTAAGGTCAATGGTCATTCTTTGATACTCCTTTTTCCTGTTCCAAGGAATAAAGTGATCTGTTGGCCCCACCTTTCCATGTAGACACATGGAGGATGCATCCCAAACAACACAGAAACAAGGAGCAACAATGGCCCTCAGTGCTGTCGCTGGCCCACCATCTCTGGTCTCTGCTGGACTTTACACATTGAGATCTGTGGAGACACTGGCCAGCATGAGCAGACTGACTTCCTGCTGAGGCATCTCTGACACCAGGTCTTTGCTTTTCCTCTATGTGAGTTTACTATGTTTCTGGATTGACTCGTGGTCTGGATGGATGTAATTGCTAACTTGACACAATTTAGAATAATCTGAGAGGCAAAGCCTCCATTAGGAGATTTCCCAGAACAGACTCACCTGTGGACATTGTTAATGGATGCAGGAGGGGCTCAGCCCATTGTAGGTGGCACCATTCCTTAGGCAGATAGTCCTGGCTGTATGAGGCTATGAGAGCCAGCAAGCAGCACCCTCCACAGTTCCTGCTTAAGTCCCTGTCCTGACTTCCTTCAGTGATGGACTCTAACTTGTAAACTGAAATAAACTCTTTCTTCCCAAGTTGCTGTTGGTTAGAGTTGTTCTATTTTTTTTTTTGTCACAACACCAGAAAGAGCAACTAGAACAATTTGTAACAGCTCTCTAGACTGTACACAAAATACCTCTGGCATCTCTCCGCCAACTTGAATAAGCTTTGATTTTTATAGAATAAAGAGCCTCGGGTGGACTTTGTGAAGAGGGTTAGACAAAACGCCTTTTGGATCTAAGGAAACGAGGTAAAGTCTTGAGACAGAGTGGATGTGAGAATGGCATACCCTTACCTGCCAGGTCTCCACTTATCAAGGCAACCAAAACTCTGAGCCTTAAGCAAGATGCTCGTGCCCCCCCTCCCTGTTGAACAGTGGAAGAGAACCTTGAAGGCAGCAGGGGCCTAAGGCTGTCCTTCATGCCATCAAGGGAAGTCATCTTTGTGAGAGGATGCAGCAGACCCTGTGCCTGGAACCACCCTGAGTTGCAGGCCTATGGTCTCTATGCTCCTATCCTCTGAGAGTAGCAACTGTAGACAGTAGCCTTGCAGGACAGCAGACTGTCCTGAGCCCTGACCCTTCACAGAGAAATCATAAATGGCCTCATGACCCCCTCTGGGCACACCAAAGGCAAAGGCAGAGACTGTAATGATTAGGCCAAGAGAGAGGCCAGCCTCCATCCCCTGGGTCTACAAGCTGTCCTTCTAGAACTTGAAAGGCCTATCCCTTGAAACATGATCCCCCTTTTGCCTGCAGAGGTAAAAAGCCTGGACGTATCTGGCATTCTTCCCTGGATGGGACCACATGCTGATGGGAGGATGCTGACCTCCAGGGCTTTGAAGCAGGGACCCCTGGCCACAGACACACTCAAACCGGGCTCCGAAAATAAGCAGGGAGGTGGACGGGCTCCAAAACTCTTTTCCAATTCACCTTCCAGATGTGAAAATCCAGGCGGCCCAGGAGGGGCCCTCAAAAATGGGGAAGAACCTTAAGTGCTTTAAGTTAAGTCATCCTTAAGGACCTCGGGCTAATCACTTAAGCTCCCCCAACATCTTTACAGAATCAGGGAATTACCCAAAGCCCTTTGTGCAGGCACTTCTAAGCATAGCCCTGCCCCCTCGCCTCCTCCCCTGACATCATGCGAAAAGACTCAGGCAACAGTTCATAAATCCTAAGACCCGAGATGGATTTCATCTTTGCTGCAGGGAAAGAGAAAGAAAAAAAGGAAAGCAAAAGAAAGAAAAAACTTTTATCTGCATAAAAAAATAGGAAAGGAGTATGTAGGGGTCTGAGTGCGGATGACTGCTTCCATCAGATAACTCAGCTCATGCTGGCCTGGCCTATGGCTCAGGGAGGTGGAGTGGGAGGACACGACAGCTCTAAACTCTGCCCCACACCTACTCTGTAGCACTTGCTGAGTACCTACTGTGTGCTGAGCTCTGTTCTAGGTACACAAGACACACCAGTGCTCAAGACTTCACAGAGGAGGCTTCTATCCCACGAGAGCAGTTGTCACAAGAGCACATGACACATTTTAAATAAGAGAAACTGGCAATAGTTCTGAGTTAAAGTGAAACCACGTGAGGGCAGCAGAGAGGGTGGTGGCTGACAAGACCTTGCTAAAAATGAATACCCTTGGACCAGCAAGGTGGTTCAGTGGGTAATGGTGCCTGCTGCCAGGCTTGAGGACCTGAGTTCCATCCCTGGGACCCACATGATGGAAGGAGAGAACCAACTGACTTCCCCATGCACGTTGTGGCATACACAGTGTTACATACACACAAGATTTTGTTTTTGCTTATGTACATGTGTTCATGTCTGAGTAAGTGTATGCACATGTGTGCTGGTGACTAGGAAGGCCAGAGAAGGGTGATCCATCCCCCTGAAACTGGAGTTGCAGGTAGTTATGAGTTGCCATGTGGGTGTTGGAAACTGATTCCAGGTTCTCTGGGAAGAGCAGCCAGTGCTCTTAACTGTTCAGCCATATTTCCAGTCCCTGTACTTAATGTTTTAGAATACTTTTATTGTTACAGGAAAATTAGGTGGGAAGTACAAAGAACTTCAATATGGCTGCTCGCGCGCGCGCGCGCGCACACACACACACATACACACACACACACACACACACACCTCTTCTCAACTACCATCCTCTTAAATTATTGAACTATGTAAGCTGCCATTGATAAACCAACCCTGATGTGTCATCAATGAATGCCCACATTTTATACCAAGGCTCATGCTAGGTTATAAATTCTACAGGCTTTTTCAGATGTGTGTCCATCTTCACTGTAGTACAGAATTGTTTCACTCCCTGCTTCATTCTTGATGAAGAGAGGCCTCCTAGGCTCCCAGAAACCACTGACCACTTTTTCTCCCTCTATACTTCTGCCTTTAAAGAATGCCATAGAAACAGAATCATCCATTCATTGTGCAGCTTTTTCAGACTGGCTTTTCCCCTGGGCAAAATGATAACTCATCTTTGTTATGGCTGAATACTATTCCATTGTGGGTGCACTAGTGTGTGTTTACTCATGCACCTGTTGAAGGACAGGTGTCCTGGCTACCTTCACAGCTTTGCAATTATGAATAAAGCTGCCAAAATATTTGCATGTTTCTGTGTTTTCAAATAATGTGTACGAACACCTAGGCATGTGACTGGTGTATACCGTGGCACATCTGTGTTCAGTTCTGAGGAAAGAGACAAACTGTTTTCCAAAGTATTCCCCTAATTGAATGAACCAGCTTCCCTGTGGATTCCACATCTTTCCCATCCTTGCTAATATTTGGTGACATCATCGTTCCCGATTTTAGCCATTCTGATATGTGTGTAGTAGTTGCAGGCTGCTATTTTAATTGACAGGCATGAAAAGGGGCAGCTTGCAGGTATCTTAAAGACTAATCCTGTGGCATGTTGAGCTGCAGCGTTCATATGGAAGCTGGGCAAAAATCTATTGCTTTCTCCTTTATTGAGAAATTGACTGTGAGTTTACCCTCCAACCCCCTAAGACCAGTCAGATCCAGAAGGGGGTCAGGCAGATATTAAATCTTTGAGCATCTGAAAGTTTTCTTTAGAGATCATTAGTCATGATTTCTTTTTTAAATAAATGATTCAGATGGAAAAGACACATTTTTAAAACTGTGTGTATGTATGTGCGCGCATGTGTTCATGCATGCATGCACATGCAAACATAGGCATGGCCATACCATGGCAAACACATGGAGGTCAGAAGACAACTGCAGGTGTCACTCTGCATCTTCAACTTTGTCTAAGGAAAGGTTTATGGTGGCCACTGCATAGCCAGGTTCTCCTGTCTCTGTTTCCCTATCATTCTCAGCAAGGGTGCTGGGTTCATATCATGCACACTGTTCCATCAGGTTTAATGTGGAGTCTAGGGATCAGAACTCAGATCCTTAAGGCTTGTTCTACAAGCCCTTTATCTATGGAGCCCAATTAAAAGAAGACACAATTAAAAAAACATTATTTTAGATAGTTCTAAGTTGCTTAGTAATTTTGATGCTTCAATGAGGTAATTTATTAAAATGAGACACCTGGGGTTGCTCAAATTGGGATGCTTCTGAGGCTGTCTAAGGACAGACAGTACAGGGAAGATAAGTGTCCCAGGGAAGAGACAGACAAGCTGACAGGCAAGGTCATTTCTTCTATTCCTTCTACAGGTTCACACGAAGACTCCACACTACCATTTTATTTGCTAATGATGGACCAAAAAATACCTCTCAATAAATTGTCAGTGTGGGTTTCCATCTCAGAAGATTGGAGTTTTCTACCTATGTGAAGGTTGCTCCTAATTTATTGTGTGTTTGGGTTAGAGCTTGGAGAGGAAACCAGGGCCTGATTCATGGGAAGCAAACACTGACCTACTGACATATGGAGGCGTTGTTTCTTACTGGAATCCTGAAGTTGTGGCAATGGCTTTTTCCTGTATAGAATCCACCTGCAGGTTACCCGGAGCCCTCTCCACCTAAGATGGAGAGTTATCTCAAAGATGCCCTATCATCCTCTCCGCTAAGGCCTCATATTAGTCTCCTCATTTCAGAGACCTTATTATCTGATCCTTTAAGGATCCGTTAACATCAGCCTGAGAGTGTCTCCAGATGGCTGATAAAATCCTCAAGGCAGAGAAGCAGATGCAAAGAGATTGCAGAGAGCAGGAGGGTATAGCTGGGGCTTCAGTGGCTTCGTGCCAGGTTTGTGTTTGAGGAATATCACACATCTGCTATCACCTTGGGTTTCACCATCCTTAGCAATATGAAGCATCAAGTAGCTTTTGTGAAGCCAGACTGCAAACAAAACCAAACAATGACGTCCACCTTTATGTTAGCACATCCACTACAGAGCTACAGAAGGAAGGAATTAAGCGGATGGGTCCTTACCCTAGCACAAGGATAAAGAGGTTGACAGACTGTTTGAAACAGGAGAAGGGGCTCCTGAACTCTTGGAAGACAAGAAAGAGCAAAGAGACCTAATTGCAAAAGGCTGTGGGGAACAAAGGAACCTGTGGGATTGGAGAAACCGCCCCACCTCCTCCCAACTTTGTTTCCACTTTGGAGCAGGACACCCTCAATTTGGAGGCTAATGTGGGTGCCATAAACCCTGGAGCACAATTCCTGGGTTTCTTTGTTCTCCCCGACTAAGGGACAGAAGAGAAAAAAGAAAAGGAATGTATTAACCCCCCACCCATCACGCAGCCACCGATGCCCCAGTGATATCCATACTCTCTCTAGAAACTTCCTTGTGGGTTAGCTTTTGCCTAAACAGCTCAGCCCAGCCAGTCCCAACTTAGTTTCTGAACAACAGAAGAATACTATGGAGGTCCAACTAAGGGATCAAAGTTCAACATAGTATTAACTTCCTATCGAGCCCTTCTGTCGAATATAATAAGCCAGATGCTATAATTGGCGACAATATGTTGCAGAAAGGGCTATTTGAAAGAAAGAACATGCTACGGAGGGGGGAGGGAGAGAAAGAGAGAGAATCTCTCCACCTCTACTTGAATTTCTCTCTCTTTAAATCTGGCTTATCCCTTTCTCTTCAAGCTTGGGTGGTTTCTGATTTCCACAGCTTTAAGTCTGAAGTTTGTCATGCCAACCTGGAAAGAGGCCAGAGCGAAGACAGAACAGAATCCTTCCATGCAAAACCAAAGTTAAAGCATGGGTGGACAGCAGTGAGAAGAGGTGAGCATAGACTCTTGAGAATCCCCTTGACCTGAGGCTTGATGTCAGTCCCAGCTTCTGCAGGGGACAGATGTGGCTGGGTATCTTACAGCATTTCACAACAAAGCCAGGTCCTTGGAACCTAATAATTGGCACTTCCCCGTGTGTACCCTGCTGTGAGGGAACGGAAACACCACCAAGGCAGCACAGGGTCAAACAGATGGCTGGCCAAGATGGTTTTTTAATCTTAGTTGGCTTGTTTTATCCCTGAGCCTATGCTCAGGGATAAAACAATAGCAAAAGACCATTTGGGTAAAAGACTGTATTTGAGAAAGAAGGAAAAAAAAGATACATATTTGGCATTTAACTTGTAGAGCCAAATAACAGGGTTGACTTATTAACCTCTTTGAAAGAATGGTCTGGTTGGAAACAGTAACTTGGGTTTAAATATAGAGTCCCAGCTGGGATGTCTGCCTTGTGTAATTACTCAACTAGAGACATTGGGTTAGGAAAGGGACCTGGGATGTTAGCATCGTACCCCTCCCATAGAGCAGGAGCCAGTGCATAGAAAACACCCTCACACAAAGCTCCCTAATGACCATGTCTGTAAATGAGTAAGCATCAGTTTACATATGCATGTATTTAAACTCACTACTAAGGGCAGGCAGCTACTTCTATAAATTTAGCCTCCTCCCATCTAATGAGCAAACTCCAAAACAATTCTATTTTATCCCAGTACAGGGGTATGATTAGTGATTTCACCAAAACCACTTAAACACTTATTGTGCAACATTAGATAAGCATTTCAGGAGTGACGCTGGCTCGATTTATTTAGAACACAAAATTATAATGGGAAATTACTCTGAACAGTTAAACCCTAATACTACAGGGGCAAGCTTACATGTTTCCCCACATTGATCTAATTTAATGAGTTGGGTAAAACATTGTGGATAATTATGGATTAGATCTCAGAGACTATCTATGCTCCCTGTCTCCAATAAAATAATTCTACAGAGGGCAGGTTCTAGAATGACAGGAAGAATACAAAAGGAGCGGGGCAGGGGGAGTGCATCTGTCCTGGCATCTCTTCTTGTCTATTTAGGAAAACTTTAGAGTCAGATGAGAAGCTGGGGAAATGGCTCAGTCAGTAATGTTTCTTTTGCAGGCATGATGACCTGAGTTTGGACCCCAGAGCCCACGCTTGTCAAAAAATCAAATTAGGAAAAGCTGGTGTAGTGGTTCACAGGTGTTACCTCAGCATTGGGGAGGTAGAAACAGGAGGATGGCTGGAGATGGCTATGTGTCAACTTAGCTTTCTCAATGAGTTCCAGGCCAGTGAGAGGCCCTATGTCCAAACAGCCATTGTGGAGCTTTCTTGGCCCTATTCAATAGAACGATAGGAGTTTAGAATATATTTGGGATGGGCAGTCTTTATTTCTGTGTATATGTATGTACATGCTCGTGTGTGTGTGTGTGTGTGTGTGTGTGTGTGTGTGTGTATTCAAAAGCTTTTTGTAGGATCTAAGAAGATAGATGGCTCAGCAGGCAATTAGTTTGCTGTGTTAAGCCTGAGGACCTGAATTCAGCTCCTTACACGTATCTTTTCTTTATTCTTTTACTTTTTTTGCTTTTGAGACAGGGTTTCTTTTACTTTTTTCTGTCTGTCTGAGACAGGGTTCTCTGTGTAACAGCTCTGGCTGTCCTGGAACTCCTTTTGTAGACTAGGCTAGCCTTGAAGTCACAGATATCTGCCTCCACAGTGCTGGAATTAAAGTCGTGTGATACCACCACTGGACCACCTTACAAGGATCTTTAAAAAAAGGCCCTCATAAGTGCACACACTGCTGTAACCACAGCATAGAACTGTTTCAAAACATAGGGTGAGGAGAGACCTATACAGGCAAACACACTTGCACTCATGCATCACCATACATACACTCCTGGGGAAAGAAAAAGAAATGACTTTCCAGTTGGAATTAGAAGTATGTTTTTAAGAACCTTGGGTGCAGGTAGTGCAGGTAAAGGAAAGAAGCTACTCTAGGGAGATTCCCAGATAAGCCACCACCTGCCAGGCTGGGACTCTGAGAAAGCAAATATTCACTGACCCCAGTGATGGCACATGGCCCAGGGCCCTGCCCAGGCACATGTCCTTCACCTTGGATCATGAGAGCACAGGGGCAGGTGTGGTCCCAGGACAGTCACTGGGTTGATTGCAAGCTTCTCAGAAAATGGTTACTTCAGGGCTTCTGAGCTGTGTGCTGGGCTTAAACTGGAAGCTAGTTCTAAAAATTTAAATTTATTCAACTTTTGTTGACCTAAGGTATAGGAGCGGGTGGTTTTGAAAACCAGGGCAAAGGGGCTGGAGAGATGCTGGCTCAGCAGTTAAAAGCAATGGCTGCTCATTCCAGGGACCTGGGTTTGATTCCCGGCACAGATTTGGTGGTTCACCTATAACCCTTGTTCCAGAGGATCAAATGATGCCCTCTTCTGGCCTCCTCAGGTACCAGGCACATGCATGGTGTATAGACATATACTCAGGTACATATACATATAATAATAGCCTTTAAAAACTTATTTATTTTTATTTTATGTGCATTGGTGTTTTGCCTGAATGTACGTCTGTGTGAAGGTGTCAGGTCCCCTAGAACTGGAGTTACAGACAGTTGTGAGCTGCCATGTGGGTGCTGGGAATTGAACCCAGGTCCTCTGGAAGAGCAGTCAGTGCTCCTAAATGCTGAGCCATCTCTCCAGCCCCAACAATAAATTTTCTAAAAAAGAAAACTAACAAGAACTTCTTTGCCTCCCCCTATTGCCTACATGGCACATACACACATGGACATACAGTCAGGTGCATGCGTGGAAACCTATAACACATCATACACACACAACTCACACATTCATGCACACCTTTACATGCATATACAGGAATCTGACACATGTATAATACTACCCATGCATGCATAAGCACATACAAAGAATACCTCCATACTGTGAGCATCCATAAACTGCACACCCAAAAGCATGTGTATGAAGCCTGCACTCTTATACACCATAACTCAGCATAAAACACATAATGAGCAAAAACCATTTATGTTCAACTTTCTAAGACATGACACCAGGTGCCCACTGTGTGTTTGCTGGCCCTGGGAGCCAAGAATCTCATTTTCTTTCATAAGTGTGTGCTGTCTGGAGGAGAGGAGGCCTCCACTGAGCCCCTGGGCAGATTTCCAAGATCCCAGGGCACTTGGCAGGATGCACAGAGAGCTCTGGCCACTGTAGCTCCTTGAAGAATAAAGATAATCTCAGAGACTGCTGGGAAAATCCAATCCCCCTTCTGGAGAAAATGAGGCTGATCCAGAGCTCCAGGACACCCCAGGGAAGAAGAGGTGTCTTGGGGAGGCAGCATAGGCCCACAGCATGGGACACAGCAGTGAAACAGGGGCACAGGGCAGAGTGAGAGGGGCTCAATTGGTACAATGCTTTCCTTTTCATACTTTAAGGGAGCCAGAGGGAGTGCTGGAGGGCTTGGGTTTAGAACCACGACATGTGAGAATTGCTGGGTCTACCACTTCTGAGATCGAGAGTGAGAAGGGCAGTGGGGGGATGGGGAGATCCACGTACAAGGAAGAGCTGTTGACAACTTTGAAACAGGCCAGAAAGCAGGAGTGACTTGTAATGGGAATGGGAATAGTCCTTTGTCTGGGTGAAGCAGTTATTTTCCTTAAGGCAGAAAAAGGACAGAGGAGGAGCAGGTTCATCTGCCTGGAAATCACTTTGCTTAGCCTCCCAAGGATGGCCTTCACTGTCTTAAGGGACATTTTTAAAAAAGTTAAGTCATCTTACTGAGAAGGCATGTTAGGGTTGGGGGACTGTTCAGTCAGTCAAGTGTTAGCGATTCAAGTCTGAGGCTTCGAGTTTGACACCCAGAATCCATGTGCACACAGGCACGCATAGGCACACACACTTAAAACAGGATTGACTGTGGTTGGGGAGGAGGAGTCAGTTTTACTCATGGTGACAGAGGGGTAGAGGGAGACAAGAGACTGGAGAAATGGCTCAGCCTTTAAGAGCACTGGCTGTTTTTGCAGAGGACCTACCTGGCAGCTCACAACTGTATGTAATATTCCACGGGATCTGATGTCTTCTGGCTTGTGTGGGCATGGCTCTCTCTCTCTCTCTCTCTCTCTCTCTCTCTCTCTCTCTCTCTCTCTCTCTCTCATACACACACACACACACACACACACACACACACACACACACACACACACACACACGGCACACTGAGGGGGTCCTGGTCACACTGAGTGGTCAGGAAAGCTTCTATGAGATGAACTTGTTCACACTCACCTATGAGACCCCATCTTTAAAGTCTCCATGCTCACAGAGCCTCTGGTGATGGGTTATGGCTGGGGCTCAGCAGGGAGAAGGAACATGTGAGCTTTTCCAACAGATCACTGGCCCTCACAAACTAGTCATTCCAGTGACTTTCAGCTGGGGCACCCACCTATTGGGTGTTCATGCATGTGGTGTACATATGTGTTTTTCAGATACCTGAGGGTTTAGTGACTAGGTAATCAACTGCCTTCCTTAGGATAGGGGAGATGGCATAAAATGTTTCCTTTTTCAGGCAGGAGACACATCTGGGTGGCAGGTTTACCATCTTCATTTCATGAGATGACCTTAGTATTCTACAGGTTCAGCAGAGAGGAGCCTGAGGCGTGCGGGGGGGGGGGGGCACTTCAATGACCTGGTCATTTCATGCCATGTTGTCAGGAAGGAGAATGTACATATACCTGGACATGGTCCCAAAGACATGCTATTACAAGCATCTTCTAGGCTATTTGTCACAAGTTTCCATCCATTTTGCTACAAATCAAACCTCTAACATGAGGGTGTTCTTAACTATTTGGCTTTTTGCATTTTTTTTTCTACTGCCCAGACATATTGGGACTAGATTAATGACTCCACATGCCTTCTCTGTGGTAGATGGCAAAGCCTCCTATTATAGAAACAGCAGGAAGCCTGGAGATTCAGGGTTCTGGCTTCTAGACCTTTGCATACCATCTCCACTGGCTGGGGCATACATCTGCAGGGGAGATAATTCAGACCATCTCCTGGTCCTAAACACTGTAAGAATAAAGGGAGCCGACACACATTGCTCTTCTATGGGTCCCAGGCCAGGAAAGCACAACTGTCAACTACTTCCCTGAGAACTGGTATTTTCACAAACCAATAAAGTTAATCCTGTGGCCTCCCAGATGCTTTTCTAAGGGCTTTTAGCCCCACACAAATGCCAGGGGCTCTGAGGTCACTGGCTCTCAGAGGGTTAATCTGCAGGCTTCTTAACTGCTTACCTTTTTCCTAACTGCCCTGAAAAAAGTTTGCTGAGATCAAAGAATTAAAAAAGTTGTGTGTGTGTGTGTGTGTGTGTGTGTGTGTGTGTGTGTGTGTGTGTGTGTTAAACAGAAAGAAATCAATTAACTAATAGGAGTTTTTGTTTAGGTTCAGCTATATATAAGTCCTCTAGTAAATACATAAGTTTGCTTAGAGTAGATGGCAGAATCATCCTGCAAATCCCTGGGTTACCAAAGTCTCCCGTGTCTGCAGGAGACTTGTCACCTTGTCACTCAAGGGCCAAACTGCTTCTTCCATTGATGAGGCCCAGCCAGGCCTAAGGCAGAAAGCTGTGACCAGGAAAACAGTCTCAGAAAGTTCCCATGGAAACCAGGGCAGGGGGAATACAGAGGAGGCCGGAGAGCAAAGAGGGCTGGGGATAAGCCACCATGCGTGTCCACATCTCTGAGCCCTAGCTGTGCAGAGAGGGTTTGTAGCAAGAAGCCAAACAGCTTTTGCTGCTCCAGTCTTGCTTCAGTTTGTATGGTGGTTTAGAGCTTCAGCAGACAGCCCTTATGCTAAAGCTGGGTTGAGGCTGCAACTATCTTGGCAAGAGCCAATGTCTAAAGCACTTGTGGGTCATGACCCCTTTGACAAACTTCTCCCTCCAAAAAAATTATATTATGATTCATAAGAGTAGTAAAATTAAAGTTAAGAAGCAGCAACTAAAATAATTTTATGATGGGGGTCACCACAACATGAGGAACTGTATATATTAAAGTGTTGCAGCATTAGCAAGGTGGAGAACTACTGACTAAAGAGACATGATTGTGCCTGCCTCCTTGGCTGTCAGAAAGGAGTTAGAGTGACCCCAGGAATCTCATGCTGGAGGAGGGCAGAGACCAAAGCCCTGTTGACCCCACAGGAGGCACTTCCCTCCTGTGCAAAGATTTCACAGTTCTGACAGCTTGAGGAATGGACTGGAGCCAACACAATGCTGGTTCAGTGATGAGCAGCCCAGACCCCACCCATACTATGACCCTGACTGCATAGTAACACAAGACTCTAACCTTCCATTTAAACCTAAGCCTCAGGTCAGAACTCAAAGACAGGCTTGGACGGGGGCAGAGGGTGGTATATGGTGGCATTGGCCATTATACATTCTTCTCAATGTGGCCACAATAAAGCTTCTTTCTCTGCTTGTCAATATTACTTTCTTTTGAACTGGCATATTGAGGATGGGTGGTGGAACTTAGCATGGCCAGGGCCCAGGCTTGTACCCCAAAACTCCAGTAGTATGTACAGTGTCTACACCACAGGCCACCATCCCATCTCTCCCTTATCCTACAGAGTCTAATGATGTGTGTATAAGTGCTATTCTTATCAGCTCAGCTAAAATGAAGCCCTGTCCTTGGCAGTCATGGGGCAATTTTTAAAAACACAGCCTTCCTGGCTTGGTTCACCTTAGCTGCTGTCTCCTGTGTACATATGTGACTGACTCTCAGCACCTATCTTCTGCCTTCAGGACACACCTAGGGGATCAAAGGTGAGATGTGGCACCAGGTCAATGGCCTTATGATGCCATCTGCCATACAGGCAAGGAGTTGAGGGGGGATGAGTGTAAAGACAAACAGAGGGCTTCCCTTCAAGCCTTAGAAATCTATGCAGAAGGGGAAGAAAGAATGGAAGAACCAGAGGTGATGGATGTCTCAAAGAAACTGTATCTTCCAGACATGACAGGGCTGATACACATATGAATTCACAGAGACTGTGGCTGTATGCACAGGACCTGCACAAGTGTTTAGCAATTGATACCCACTGGGAAAGGGAAAATCAGTTTCCCCAATGAAGTGATGCTAGGGATAACAACCACATGTCACAGCAGGGCCCTTGGTCATAACTAGTTGGCCAACACAAAACAGACTCTGTTTTTCTTTTTCTTTCTTTTTACAAGATTGAGAAAGAACATGAAGTTGGTGAGTTGGGGGTGGGGGAACCGGGAGGAGTTACAGAATGGGAATGAATATTGTATGAAATTTTCAAAGATAAACAAAAACATTATTGAAAAAGAGAATAAAAAGCATCAGAAGAGGGGAAAATGATAGTGTGAGAAGTGAACGTGTCCTCAACAGTCTGAGAGAGATTTTTCTTCTGGAACAAGACTCATCTTGAGTTCCCAGAATTAAGCAAGCTCAATGCAGCAGGATGGGGGTGGGGTGAGGAGGAAGGACAGTCTCAGCTTTATTGAAAATACAGTGAAATTCTGGGTGCTGTTCAGCTGTGTGGTTGAGAAAGGCACAAACAATGCCTTACAGGGAGAGAAGTGTCCTCCAACTCCTGCAGTCAGCTCAGCTCTGGGACACAGGGAGCAGGGGGGCCAACAGAGACCCTGCTCCAAAGTTCCTCCCATGAAAGTGACAGTTTAATTCTCTAGCCGCAGACAGGCCTGGCTTGCTCAAATTCCTTTGTAAATATGGTAGAATCCCAGGTCCTGCAGCCTCATCCAGGGCTTGGGGTGGGCTGAAAAGCCCAGGGAGAGCTGGGGTGCTCTGTGAATCTTCAAATGCAAATAGACAAGCGCCCCAGACAGGGGTGCCTGGCTGTCAGATGCTTAGGAAGATATGCCTCCTTCCTGTTTCTCAGCAAATGTGGCAACTTGATAAGCAAAATTCTCCTCTCTAGGGTGGCAGAACCATCTTCAGCCAGATGGTCTGAGGAGGCAAAGCACCCAGGAGGCTGAGTTAAGTGGTGACCAAAACCAAAATGGATCTTTACCTTATCTCAGCCTTGTTACATTCTTTAGAACTTGGTAAGTAATTATGTAATTAATTCCCAACGGCTCATCAAAACATAACAGGATGTAGCAGATGGCATATTCCCAATATTTATCTTTATTACAATGTACACTTACTGATTCACTTACTGAAACATGGAGTAGACTCTGTCCTTGCTATGGGATCCAGGGATCTTACAGATGAGACTCTGCACACAGAGAAGGGTGACACCCATCCTGTTGACTATGGGACAGAGAGCAAAGACTTGTAAAGAGAAAACAACCTCACATAATAATACTTATATGCTTAAGTTATGACACAAACACATATGAATGGAGCCAGAGCAAGAAAACACCACAGTAAGAAAGGTCAGACACCCATCACAGTGGCTGGCAGTTGATATGACTGAAGGGGAGCTATGGCAAGTTTGGATTTCATTTTCAACAATGAATTGGTGGCTCAGCAGGACCCAAGTTTAAATCTCCCAAACCCATATAAAAAGCAAGGTATGCTCCTATAACCCCAGAGCTGGAGGCCAGAGAAAATGAAGATTGGTGGGGTTTGCTGACGGACAGCCTAGCTCCAGGTTCAGTAAGAGACCCTGCCTCACGAGAATAAGGTGAGGAGCAATAGAGCAGGGTACCTGATGAATAAACATGTGTGCCCTACCTCCAGGCACTCATTAAGGGATTTTGCAGTTCTGTGAATGAACCCAGGGCATTGTAAATGCCAGACGATCCATCCATCTCTCTGAACTGCATCCCTGACATCTTCATTTCAGTATTTAAAAACTCCCCAAGTTTTGCCATCTGAACAAACATGACCGTACATGTGCTACTGAGGGCCACAGAGATCTCTCTGCCTTCCACACAAACTCTTAGGGATGAGGAAAAGGATGCTGTCTCCACACAACTCGACATCCAGGCTCACAGCCACCCCCTAAGTGGCATAACTTGGGAAATAATTATAATATCTAGTCTCTTATGGGAAGGACTATATGTTAATCAAAGTCCCACAGGGGGCAGTTTCTCCAAGTTTCTCCGTGGTCTTCCCTCCTCTTTGGTGTTCTGTTCTTTATCTTTTCTTAAATTCCCTTCCCTCTTCTCCTTATTGATACCTCCTCCCTTTGTATAGCACCAAAGCCTCCTGTGGACTACTCTGGCCCATGTGTAGCCCAGCCTATACCACCAGACAGGCTGCTTCTTATAAGGGAACTGAGGTTTTCACCAATGCTATTGGCCACACGCTGGCCCTTAGCACACACTCTGCTGCTGTGCTTATTGGCAAAGCCAGCAGCTTCTCTCTGGAGCCCGGGGAGGTGACAGAGGCACACCTATGAGCAATCTAATTCCACGAGCCTGCTGCACGGAGCCAATATCATTACAGCAAAGACTCGCCTCCTGCTATATTGATTTTTATATTAACAATAAAAGACAAGCCGGTCCCCCATCGAGAGAGAGGCTGTAAAGAGAATATGAACTTCCCACTTTCTTCTGGGCCTGCAATCTGTGAATATTCTTAGGCTCAAATTCCTGTTTTGTCACGCCTGATCGTCTCCTTCCTGGCGGGGGGGGGGGGGCTCTCAGCTCTGTGTATGGTGGCTCGGGGCCAATCTTTGGCTGACGACCCGACACTGTCTTCCGAACTTCTAATCAGTCCAGGCTCAGCAAGTTTAGCTGCTCTCAATGGAGAGTCTCAGACTCCTGTTTCATTTTCTTCACATGGAGCCAGGATACCACAGAGATTTTTCTCCTGGAGCCTACACATAAACTCTACATTTTTTGTCATGTTTTCTTCTGAGCGGCTCCCCTTAAAGATATCTGTTAGTGGGTAGTGGGTTAG
Source organism: Cricetulus griseus (assembly GCF_003668045.3). Taxonomy (NCBI): domain Eukaryota; kingdom Metazoa; phylum Chordata; class Mammalia; order Rodentia; family Cricetidae; genus Cricetulus; species Cricetulus griseus. The sequence continues at coordinate 106,818,115 of NC_048597.1, read as the reverse complement.
CTTGTTTGTCCGTTTATGCTGTCTCCCTCCAGATAGGAAACCTGCAGGACTCATTGGGAACACACGAGTGAAGCTCTGGAAAACAGATGCAGTATGGGTGCATGCATTCCACTTTTATTTTTATTTCAGTGACTGTCTCACCCTTCATAAGCACAAGACTCTACTGTGCAACTGGGAGAAAAAAAAGTCAAGCAACACATGCTTTAGCCAAATCATAAACAAATAGTTGCTCATAATATTAACAGCCTTCATTAGATATGGCCAAGGGTCTTCTCCTGTGGAGGTTTGGTCTCTATATCTTGCATTGACTGGATGTCCTGAGTCCTTGAAGTGAAGTCCTCAGGATGGTAAGCATAGAGGTAGACAGTCTGGTGCACCACCAAGCACCGCCATATGCTGCTTAGCAGTGTTATGGCAGGGGAAGGTGTCATGTGCAGGGAGTTCGCTCACTGACCCTGCACACATTGCTCAGAAGGTTGGCCCAGCCACATGACACAGAGTTATCAGTCACTCCAAAAGTCTCTGGCTTAAAACATTTATTTCGTTCATGAATCTGTAATCTGGGCAGGGCTCAGTCACAGCATCTGTCTCTAGCTGAAATGGCACAAATGCCAAGATGGAGAAGTTAGGCTCACTCATTCCCGATTCTGGGAATCAGTTTTCAGTTGGATGGAGGCCATGGCACTTGATTATGGCCACTGCTTACAGAGGAGTGAACTTCCTCACAACATGGGCACTTAGTTCCCAGGTGAACCACCCCCAAGAGGGGTTGGTGGATGCCACATCTATTACCTCCTCCTCCCTGGTCTTACAATCACACAGTGTCACCAGATCATTCCAGTGGGTCAGAAGGAGTTCCCAGATGATCATGGCTTGGGCAAAGTCTATAAAACTCTGCAGGTTCATAAATACTACAGCGGATACATTAGTTGAGCCAAGAGCCCAAGAGCTTTGTTACGAAGACACATTATGTCAGGTTTTTGAGGGGGTTTCCCTCCGTACAACTCCAAATTTTCTTAGAAAAAGGTCTTTGATAGAATGTGGTCTTTGATGTTAAAATTGCACAGAGCTATCTATAATCATATTTATGCAAGTACATTTATTTATGTATAATTGTCCAACCATACACTTAGTTATTTTAACTGTAAATTTATATAGTTATACTTATCACAATTATAACTGTATGTGCAAGCCATGAGAAAGGCACACAGGGCTGTGGACTCTTTTTTCAGAAGAAAAACAAACTGCAAAATGTGGTCTCACTAACAGGACATCCACAGTGATTCCATTTCTGTTATCTTTGGAAGCTTATATATCCATGGATGTCTATGTGTCCAGATTAATACAGTTTCATCACAGCTGTGGGCTTGGAAATTATCACTTTCACTCAACACAGAGGAGCTGCCTTGACCAGGACCTTTCCTGATGCCTCGTGGTGACCACACTCCTTTTCAAATGTCCATTCCCACCCTAGTGCCTGGCCATGGTTACCTCTCCCTCTCCACTTTAACTTCCATGTCTTTTCAATAGGGGGAGTCACACAACATGCTACCTTTTGAATCAGTTTATCAGTCCTCACAATTCAGTGTTCCATTGGTGTCTCTACACAAATCTGTAACTTGGTTGCTTTTCACTGCTGCATACTATTCCATGGTGCACACCTACCATTTCCCATTGAAAGACACTGTTTATCCAAACTTTTAATCATAAAGAAGTCACAAGGGAGAGCAGTCAGTGCTCTCAACCTCTGAGCCATCTCTCAAGTCCTTAAAGGCTGTTCTTAATAAATGATAATTTCAACTCCATGGTGTGTTGCTGCTAAATGGACTTTAAATAACAGAGGAGAGTGAGTAAAGTAATAAAAAGGATAGAGGTAGATCAAGTCTTATCTACTAGAAGCTAAACAAAAATATTGAGATGGGGCTGGCAAGATGGCTCAGCAGTTAAGAGGGCTTGCTGCTCAGACAGAGGACCCAGGTTTGGCTCCCAGCACCTACCTCACAATGTCTTGGAACTCTGACCTTCACAGGCAACTGCACATACATACATACATACATACATACATACATACATACATACATACATACATACACACACACACACACCCAGGCATACACACACACATACACACACTAAAAGCTCTTAAAAATTTCCAAGCCACATCAGGTGGCGCACACCTTTAATCTCAGAACTTGGGGGGGGATGGTTCTGAGATAGATGGATCTCTGTAATGTTTGAGGCCAACCTGGTCTAAATAGTAAGTCCTAGGACAGCCAGGGCTGCCTACTGAGACCCTGTCTCCAAATGACAAACAGTAACTTTCAAGTGGCAGGCAGGCATGTGTTCAATTCAGCAAAAGTCAACAGCACTAAAACTGACTCAGAATGCAAAAGGAAAATAAAAACCAGGGAAGGTCCAGGCAGCCTCACTTGATCTCACAGTCGACCATGGCTTTGATAGTGAAATAAAATGAATGGATTTTATGTCAGAGGCAATTCATCCGAGGACAGTTTTTGGACAAACCACAGAACAAAGCAGAAGGCAGACCATGCCTGACAGGGACATAGGTTGAGTCTTATCAAGCAGTACAGATTTACAGTCATTTTCCTTTGTTCTTTAACACCCTCAGGATCCCCTATCTCTATGCTGAGTTTTTTTTTTTCCCTGCATGCTGCTGTCAACCTTCAATCATTCTGAAGTCCCTACAAGTTCATGAGAATGAGGCATTCTCAGGAAACGAAGTGAGAGCCATCCCATGTTTGTTCCAGAAGGTCCCAGACAATAAGGGACAGGGATATATGTTCATTTGTGTTGTACAATACTCAGTTCTTTGCTTTTGGTTTATGGTAACTGCCTCTCATCCTTCCCAGTAGACTTAGTAATCTGAGAGCCAAGGTTGGGGAATTCTCAGTTTTAAAGGGAGTGAGATGGAATCAGGAGGGATGTGAGTGCTGATGTAGGCATTGGTCCCTCTACCAACACCCTGGCTGGGTGTTTACTATCCTATCATCAAACAAGGGGGTCTTTTGGCACCTGGCTTTGGCTCTAACTAACCCTCACCTTAATCTATTCCCTGCAAGAACTTCTGAAAGGCTGAAGACAACTTCTGTTGCTGACCACTGAGGAGGCTCGATCTACAAAGAATAGGAACATCGGAGCCAACACTGATTCTTGTACAACCAACATCCTATTAACTCTCCCTTGATTGGGTGTCCTACCCTGTGCCACAAAGGTAGGCTTTCCAGATGTTGGTCACCCTGTTTCCTGAGACACTGGCCTGCAGCTCACTGATTCTGCTAGGTTGAGTAGCTAGTGTGTCCAGGGAGCTTACAAGCACATGTCCACTATTTTACAAGATACTAGGGATCAAACTTGGGTCCTTGTGCCTGCACAGCAAGCATTTACCAACCAAGCCACCGTACCCTGTACAGAACCACCAAGCCCTTCTATTCCAATTCATGTACAAACACCTTCCTGACATTGCATCCAAAGATTCTGACCCAGCACATAGCTTGCAGCTCATACCTCAGTCATCTTGTGAATATGTTCTGTCTATTGATAAAACCCTGATTAAGCTTTGCCTGTCAATTAATTAAAACTGAGACAAATGAAATACTGTTTTTTTCATTTAAAGTTTATTTTATTTTTTAAATGGCATGCAATTAGCTGGCAACAGACGTGAACTCAGCAGGGTTTCAATTATGTTATGGATGCTGGTCCCTAATTTGATACACGGCTATAATTTAAGAATGTAATTAATTCTCGAAGTTGCACTGATGTCATCAGCCACAGAGCACATAATGACCCTTGTTGTTCTTACACAAAAGCCTTTTGGCAAATCAGATGACTCCCGGGGAAGGGGTGTTTTTGCTTATCATTTAAGTACATAAAATGGTTTCTGATGGGCAGCTGGCCAATAGGTTGGTTCTATGTAAAGATCCTAGAAAAAGAAACATCAAGGCTTCCATAGTGTCAACTTTCCAGTGGTCTGGGGAACAGGGTCTCTGGAACAGGGTCTCTGGAGTCATTGGGGTCCAAAATGACTGCAGAGGAAGTGTCAAAATCAGTTCTCTGAAAGACATGTCCTCAAACTCTAGTCAAATTCACTATCTTTTCCAAATATCTGCTTTAGACTCCTCTGTAGGATTTAGGATTTGGATCCCATGTGGGGGTGTGTCCACCCCAAGTCTCAAAACCTGACTTCAAGCTGGCATCTAATGTGCCCTTAGGGATCATCTTGTGCATGTGTAGATGAGCAAACATTCTCTAGCCTCATCCCAGCACATCTACAGGGTGTGTGTGTGTGTGTGTGTGTGTGTGTGTGTGTGTGTGTGTGTGTGCTTGTGTGTACGTGTATATGCATGTTTGTGCTTGTGTGTGGTATGTGTGTACAGGTGTGTGTATGCATGTGTTCGAATGTGCTTGTGTGGTGTGTGTGTGCATGTGTATGCATGTATTTGCATGTGTTTGTGTGGTGTGTGTGTATGTATGTGCATGTGTGTGCAAGTGCTTGTGTGGTGTGTGTGCATGTGTATGTATGTGTGTGCATGTGCTCATGTGTGCATGTGTTTGTTTGTGTTAACCTGCTGGATTCTTGATATTTTGTGATGTTTTTCCCCTTATGTTTTATCACCTGGTACTTGAGCACAAGGTGCCATGATCTGGATTCCTAAACACTTAGTAAACATTCCTGGCTCAAACAGAGAAATCTGTTACCAGTTGAATCTACCCAGAGTCAGTTGTTCTTTTTATTATATTTTACCACATGGAAACTCAGTGGTGCCTGGCTCTGTCTCTGACAGAGATCAGTTAGGGAGGGAAAAGTTTTGTTTAGGAGAAAATAAAAAGAGAATTGCAGGACAGGAGTTCATGAGGAAGGGAGGGGCACCCACTTAGGACACAATGGACCATTTGGTTCTGAGCAACCAACAGTTCTGCCTGGGGATTGAAGCTGCTTCTGAAGCAACCATGGTTTCAAAGGAAACAGGAAAAAAAGACAACAAAAAACAAACCCCACAAATCTCCCCACATTACATAACTACATTTAAAATGTGTACTGACAAACTCAGAAAATTGAGGTCAGGTAGATGGATTGTCCTCATTTTGTCTTTGGCAATGGGGTCGCAGGTGCAAGTTATGTTAATTTTTTAAATAACTAATTAAGTTATTGTATAAATTCAAGTGAGTTACTTGAGATACAAGAAGAGGGAACAAGGGTTATGATTAAACCAGTTCTACACCTGAGCTCCTAGAATGATAGATCAAAATGAAAAAAAAAAATCTCAACCAGTTTTAATGATGTAAAATTAAAAAACAATTAATGAGACTGCAAGGAAAATTGGTCAGCAGGGGCTTCAGTTGACGCTGCACCTTGGTCTGTGTGTCGGCACAAGCTGTTTGCAGAGTTTCTAGTGATCACCCCATACCTATCCCTACAGCCTTATGCAGCATCATCCTTCAAAGGTTCTATGACCCTGATCAGTGCCACCAGCCAGAGACAAGTTGGAGACAGTTTACATCTGAACCCTAACATCTCTCTTTGCATTCAATGCAAGCATCCACTGGTTCTCAGTTCAAGGCTGGGAATCCCCAGCCTCACCTCTCACAGCTATCTTTGGATCTCTCCCCAGCTCTCTACATGACTGTCTTAGAAAGACCCCAGTGGCTGGACTTGCAGCCCTCTTCCACTTTGAATTCACTGTTACTACCCACACTTGCCAGGACCATAGAGAGTGTCACATACCAAGTCTCAGGAAGACATAAGTTAAGGGTGGTTTATTCAATTCAGCACAGCCCCTGCTTCAAACACTTCCTTCCCCTTTGACTTGCCTATACTCACAATAGGAACCATTGATACTCCTATAAAGAAGAGAGCCAACCCCCAAATACCAGATGATGTACACACACACACACACACACACACACACACACACACACACACACACACACACACCCCTTCTGAAAATCAGGTAGGTCTGCCAAGTGAGGGGACTAGTGACATCATCCCCCTGGGATCCTGTATGACTCTCACCAACTCTTATTTATGTTTTTTCCCATTTAGCACAAATGATTATACCCAAGGCCACACACACGATAGGCAAGTACTCTACCACCAAGCTACAGCCCCAGCCCTCTTTCCACTTCTATTTTAAGATAGGGTCTTTCAAATTACCCAGTCTGGCCTTGAACTCACTCTGTAGCCTAGGCAGGACTTGACTATTTCACCCTCCTGCATCTGCCTCCCATGTGGCTGACATTACAGTTCTGTATCACCAGACCTGGCTTCCTTTGTATTTGCAAATTATCCTTCCAAGTTTGTTTATTCTATGCATTGGTCTGGTGCTTACCATGGGCTCCTTTCCTTTTTTTGCATGTTTCAACAGTGCTACACCTGCAACCTTGCATAGACTAACACCCCCCACCCCCGTGCAACCTCAGTGCCCCACCCTTGACATTTATGGATGTGGCTATGACTTCTCCAGACCTTAGACCTTCATGTTGTCTGCCACATCAGCCCGGGGTGTTTGTCTCTAAAGGCCATGATGTACTTGTCCCTTCTGTTCACCCAGATCCCAGCTCAAAGACCAGCCCATCCTTACTTCTGATGCCAGGTACCATAATCACACAGCCTCTGGGCTGAACAGGACCCTGTGTCTTTGCATAGCCATAGGTCTCCTTGTTTTTTTCTCCCTCTCTGGGAGACAGGAGTTCCCATAAGTGTGTATCCCATGGCTGCCATGCCAATACACACATCTGTATCCATCTTTGAAAAGGTCCTTCAGTGTAAGCTCTTCTGGAGAAGCCAGGCAGAAGCCATTCTGGGTCTTTCTCTAGTCCTTGGTGCAGTCCACTATCCTTGGCTTGTAAATACATCACTTCAACCCTACCTATTGCTGCTTTGGCCTCCTCTCTTGGTTCTTTTCTTTATGGGTTAATTTTATTTTCTATTATATGAGTGTTTTGCCTGCATATATGCCTGTGCTCTCAAGAAGTGGGAAGATGATGGATCCTCTGGAATTCAGACGATTCTGGAATTCATCCCTGTCCTGTTTGGCAAATCCCCCTGATTTCTTGGGTTCTCTTCTGTAACCAGTTCTTAAACCTAGAGCCAGCTCTACCCAGTGTGACCTCCTTTTTAAAGGCATTTTAATATATCTGCAAAGTCTATTTCCAAGTTAAGCTGTGTCCTGCCATTCACGGTAGAGATGAACATGGGGGACAGCTTAGTTTCTGGTAAAGCCAGGTCTTGCTAGGTAGCTCAGGCTGGCATGGAACATTCAGTTCCCTTGCCTTAGCCTCCTAAATGCTGAGATATAGTATAGTCAGTGGGAACTTGCTCAGAGGTTGAGAAATAAATGAGCCAGGGAACCTTTGGCCAATGGCATGTTCAACAGTTGTGAATGGGCCTGCTATTTGTGCTTTCTGTAATGGAAATACACAGGTTCCTAGAATGCTCAAAAACCCACCTAAAAAGTAAACAGTGAGCTTAGTCATAAAGACAGAGATGGACAACACATTTCTTCCTTTTAAAAATTCTCACTCTAGGGGTATTTTTGGCTCAAACATTAACTGATTGAAGTAACAGATTTCTCCACTGAGATAAAAGTCCTTTGATCTCCAAGAGACTCTTGTTTGCTTTTCATGCCAAGAGCTATTAAATAGATCCCGAGTTCAAGTGTCTCCCACGGGCTCTGGCCATTTCTAGGGTTTCCCACCCTTTCTTCTCAGCTGTGAGTGATGGATTTAATCAAGTTCTCAGACAACTTACAGCAAGAAAGGAATGGTTCACCTCCAACGAAGGGCAGGGCTGTTTTTTTTTTTTTTTTTTTTTTTTTTGTGGGAACTCAATGATTCTCTTCAGGGAGAAATATAAAAAAATAAATGATTCCCCACATGCTGAGCCATTTTTCGCCTTTCTCATTATAACTCACTATTCCCCATGCTGGTTTCATTCTGGTTTTCAGTGCTTCTGCCCATAGAGGCTGGGCTGCACACATCACGCTAATGGAAGGAAGACCCACAGCTCCTTCGGGCTTCGTAACTGAATCCTGATTTGGCTACTTGTTTATAACCACTGCTGTTTCATTCACAACAAAAAGTTCTAGGTCCTATTTGAGGTAATTGTCTAAAGAGAGTTTTGATCTTGCAGGAACACACACAGGCATATTCACACACACACACACACACACACACGCACGCATACGCACGCACACGCACGCACACACGCACACGCACACGCACACACATGCACACTCATATGCACATGCACACACAGGATATTTCTGCTTAAATTTTGTTCACCGAGTGCACAATCCCCACCAGGAATGTCCTTGGCTCATTGGCTATAGGAAAAGAGAAAAGTCAGTTACAATTCCTGGGTACTTAAGACCCTTGAGATAGGATCTGTGACTTCTGATGGAGGGAGGTCCTGGTATCCAGGATGATACTGTCACTGCTGTCAACCAGGAAGTGACATCACAATGGTCATTTAGCTTCTTTGTGCTCTATGAGAACAAAGGAAGCATGGTGGTGTGCTCAGGAGGTGGGATGAAAATAGTAGCATGGACGGAGGAAGTGTGGCCAAAGGGTGAATTGTAAGGATTCAGGCATTATGCTGGCCTGCCTCCATCACCTGGCAGAGTGTGCTCAGGCAGTACCCTGGTCAGTCCAGGTGCAAAGGACCCTTTTAAAAAGAAAGACCTCTGCCTACTTACGCTCTCTTTTTATGCTCTCCTCTCTTTCTGCTCTCTTTCTCTTTCCTGCTCTCTTTCCCTGGAGGCAGATAGGACTTTCCTGTCTCCCTCTTCTCTTCTGTCCCCCCCTCTATGTGTGTGTCTTTACCTTTTCTCTCTTTCCTTCTCCCTTCCCTCCATTTTCTAATAAAACTTCTCACTTAATCCCTGTCTGCCTGGCATGTTTATCCCTCTACCTCTGTCACCCTCACCTGCCATGGAATTTGCCAAGGTACCCCTCAAGCTTTATCATAACATGAATGACAAAAGATCTCACTCTATATGAGGCTGAGTATGCCCTCTTGGTCCTGTGCAAATGAGAAGAAATCTACATTGAAAATAGGGGGCTAAGGAGCCACCAGCAGCATGGAGTTGTACAGCCCTCTTCTCTGGTTCCTTATGGCTTGTGGTGACACCTGTGGCCAGTGATGAGGGGGGTTGGCTCACCTTTCTAGGCCATCCAAACTGTAGTGGGCAGACAATGAACACAGGAACACACAACTGTGCAAAGTGTAGAGCATCAGGGATTGCAGAGTGCTTGGTCCTAAATGGGATGGCAGTGTCACCACCTCCAGGGCTCATCACAGAAGAGGAAGTAGAAATATCTGAGGGTGGGAAGTCTAGCAACAAAATACTGTTTCTGATGAGACCCAGGTATGTGCTTGTGAACACATGGCAGCTGTGGCCACCTGTATGGAATGAGGCCCCTGAACATTCACAGGCAGAGAAAGGGGACACAAAGCACCACTCCACAAGCAATGGTTGTTGGGAGAGAGGTGTCACTTTTCTTGGCTGTGGAGCAACTGGTAAGTTGTCCTTGATTTAGAAGATAATCTCCCACCTGGGCTCCAGCCAGGTGTTCTATACTCTGTGGATCGTGCACAAGCAGCAGGCATTAAAGGATGAGGGGGGCTTGAGAAGAAAGATGCTCGAGAGAAGGGGTGGAGGGAGGGGAATGGGTATAAATGACTAAAATTCATTATACAAATGCATGAAACCGTCAAACAATTTTTTACAAAATCTGACTCTCATCAGTTGTGGTGGTGCACAACTTTAATCCCAGCACTAGAGAGGCAGAAGCAGAAGATTTCTGTGATTTCGAGGCCAGCCTGGTCTACAAAGTGAGTTCCAGGACAGCTAGGGCCACACAGAGAAACCTTATCTCAAAACAAAACAAAACAACAACCAAAATAATTAATCATCATCATTATCTTTGTCATTATCATCATCCTAACCGTCTGACTGTTCTATACCAGTCCTGTTTATGGAGTCACACTCAGGTGGCACTCCCTCCAGTTTCCTTAGGTCAGAAGTTCAAGACAAATGTGTCTGCTTGCTGGTGCCTCCTAGAGGCTCCAAGTTGCTTTTTTCTTCCTCTCCCCATCTGCTCCTGTGAATTCTCAACCTCCTTGGCTTATAGCTCCATCACCCCAACCTCTGCCTCTGCTGTTCCATGGCTATCTTCCCCATATGTCTGTGTCTAAGCCTCTCTCTCTTCATTGTCTTATGAGGACACTCATCATCTACTAGGCCATCGTATTCACTAGTTACTTACACAAAAAGAGATCTTCAGTAAGATTACATTCTGAGGTTCTGGGTGAACATGAAGTTTTGAGGGGACATTTTACAACCACAGAAAAATTGTTGGGGAGGGAGGGAGGATATTGAAGGGCCTCCATGGGCACTTTGAACTGGTTCCACTTAAGGTCCCTACTGTTAGGCTTTGTGAATGGTCTGACCTCACTGGCATCTACCTGGGGTTGGATTTCTGTCACCTGATTCTTGGAATCCTGATGAACCCATTCTGGGTGAGATGGCAGCTGAAGGATGTAACACAGCGTCTGAATTAAGAGTCACTCCTGACAACATTTAGTAACAACCAGGACAAGTGCTTTGTGGAGGTTGTGAAGGGGATAAGGACATCACAGTGACTTCACTGCAGATGTCAGAGGAGGGGATTCGGTGGATCTGATGGTAGGGACAATTAGAAGGGGAAGCAAAGACATCCAGACAAGCAGTGGCAGAGTGTGGGACAGCTGAGTGGTACCTCATGCAGATGTGGCCATGTTTCTTTCATGGCAGAGAAATGGAGCAGTCAGTCATTCTGAAAGGACCACGAGCCAGCTAAATGCACTTCCCAGTGCATCTAATTGACTTGATCAACATTGGGTGCTAACTCTGTCACTATGGCAACACTTTCAGACTTTTTCCTTTAGAAAACAAAGGCAAGGGACAGAGAGAGAAGTGGGCCACCTTCAGCCTGGCCCTTGCTGGGTCATTTCTGTCAGAGAAGTGGTACTGATGTCTCACAGGCACATTAAGTAGGGGGCAAAGCTCGGCATCTTGTTGGAGTAGGTGATGCATCATAGGCCATAGTCACTCTGAGTAACCGAGAGCCAGTCATGGGTGTGAGATAAAGGCCACAAATGCTCCTGCTTCACTGAGTTTATCAGCTAGACAGCTGCAGGAACTTCCCTCATCAGAGTGTAAGGGGCTGTTGGCTAAAACCACAAAGGGCACCAGGAACAGGTAATCAGGAAACTGGTTCCTGAGATCCTGGTCTATGTTTGTCATTAAAACAGTTTTTTGGGGGGCTGGAGGGATGGCTCAGCAGTTAAGAGCACTGACTGATCTTCCAGAAGACCTGTGTTCAATTCCCAGTAACCACATGGCAGCTCTCAACTCTAAAATATGACACCCTCACATAGACATACACAAATGCAAAATACAAATAAAACTAAAATTTAAAAAAATGGTTTTATGGTCTGAGGTCATAGTTGAGTAAAGGGCTTTCCATCCAGGAGTAGTGGCCCATGCCTATAATCCCAGTGCTGGGGAATGGAGACAGAGGCTCCCTAGAGCTTGCTGGCAGGAGAGTCTGGCTGATCAGTGAGCTCAAGGTTCAGTAAGAGATCTTGTCTCAAAAATAAAGCAGAGTGTTCTTGAGGAAGGCATTCAACACTAGTCTCTCAGCCCCCCATGCACCAGTACACACATGTATACATGCTTATGAAACACACTCAAAGTAGTGTTAGTGTTCGAAAGACACTGTGATGCACATTTGCTAGCCTAGTAAAGGGACTACTGAAACAGGAAGATGGTGAGTTCAAACTAAGATAGCTATCATCTATCTATCTATCTATCTATCTATCTATCTATCTATCTATCTATCATCTATCTATATCTATCTATCTATCTATCTATCTATCTATCTATCTATATCAAGACTTGGTCTTAGAAATAATATTTAGCTGGTCAGATGATTCCATGGGTAAAGATTTACTTTCTGCCAAGCCTGACAACCCGAGCCAGATCCTTGGGGTGGGTGTTCATGGTAAGATGAGAGAACCAAGTCCTACAAGTTGCCTCCTGACCTCCACAAGTTGCTTTTATTGGGTATTTCCTCACAGCCTTGGGAAGAAAAACTAAGATATGCATGCCATGAGAATTTCACTTCATTAAAAAAAAAGTGTTGATGTTTGCTGAGCACCTGTCAATCACTGCAAGTTTAAAAACAATGACCCAAGGCTCCATCCCTAAATTGCTAGAGTCAGACATTAAATAAGGGAGACGAAGGAGGACATGGCTTTCCCCTCCTTTTAGCTTCTAGCATGTGTGTCATGGTGCATCTTTGAATTTGCCTGCCTCCCACCCGTGACTGCACTACAATGTATTAAGTCCAGGCAGCAATGCCTCTGTGATGACAGAGAGGATCCATTCTCTGTGACCCCTGCCCTCTCATCTCTCTGTCACCATTGATATAACAAACATCCCAGACAACTCTTGTCCCCACCCCTAGACCTGAAAGTGATTTTCACCATTGTTAGGAGTGTGGAAGGGGCTCAGTTGGTAGGATGCTTGCCTGGCATATATGAAGCCCTGAGACCCTGGGACCCCCAGTACTGGACATGGTGGTACTTGCTGTTAATCCTGGCACTAGAGAGGTGGGAGACAGGAGGATCAGGAGTTTAAGGTCAAAATCATCCTTAGCTACATGAGGCCCTATCAATCAAATCAACTGATCAATCAATCAGTTAAAATATCATTTGCCCATAAAGGGACAGAGACAGAAATTGTCACTGAACCTAAAAGCCAGTTCTGTCACTTTTAGAAAACCTCAGCCAAGGTGATGGGAGCAGAATAGGCTCAGAGTCCTGACAGCAACTAAATTCCAGCAGAGGGAGCCTCCAGCCTGTACACAGTGCTCAGACTTTGCCCCTGGAGGTTGTCAGAGGTGAGACTCAACTGCAATGTGTCAGGTGCCACAGCCCTGCCCTTCTTTCCTCCCCCTGGGGAGCTGCAGTAGGGAGACCTCCTTCCCCAGTGAAAAAGAATGGGGGAGAAGGCTCTTCTCTGTATCAAGTTGAGATTTGCTGAACAAACAACCTGCTAGACGCAGTTCCAGCTTCACTTTCATCCAACAGTGCTGTGGTACCCTGATGGACACCATATGCACCATCAGCTGGCCTAGGCAATGAGCTTTCAGATAATGAAATAAACCAAGCATACCCCAAATCTAATGCACTAGGGCTATAAAAGAACAAGAAGACAGTGTATCAGACAAGCTCAAGAATGAATACAGGAGAATTAACTCCCTGAAGCTTAAGCAGAGGCTGCTCCAGGAGACCAGCTTTAGGGAATGGCTGGCTGCAAAAGAGACACATTCTGAGGTAACACCATTAGAACTCATTGGGCTAGTACAATCAATAAGAACTGTCTCAGGCTAGGCAGGGGTGGCACATGCTTTTAATCCCAACACTGGCAGAGGCAGGCGGATCTCTGTGAGTTCAAGGCCAGCCTGGTGTACAAAACTACACAGAAAAACCCTGTCTCAAAAAAACAAAAAACAAAAAACAAAAAAACAAAAAAACAACAAAAAAAAAACCCTGTCTTAGGCAAGATGGCTGTTTTAGCAACTCCCCCCCCCCCAGTTTTAGGGATAAAGCACTCTGAAAAGGGCAACTAAGGAACAAATGATGTATTTTAGCACACAGGCACAGTCCATCACAGCAGGCAGTCAAGGCCGCAGGACCTTGAAGAAACTTGTCACATCACATCCACAACCAGGAAGCAGAAACAGCACCCATGTTTGTGCTCAGCTCACTTTCGTGGAATATACAGTCCAGGATCTCAGCCCTAGGAAATGTACCACACCCAGTGTGCAGGTCTTCCCACTTCACTTAATGGAGTCAATCAAAGCCCCCCCTCCCCCAGGCATGTCCAGGGGCCTGCCTCCAGGGGACTCTCTAGTCTGTCAAGTGAATGATGAACGCTAACCGTCACAAAGACCAAACAGTAGCTCCAAGAACCACATGCAATGTCTGAGTTCCAGTTGTTGAAATTACACTCAGTTGATTGCCATTGGTTGTTCCTTAATGGCCCTGTTTGAAGTCCTGTCAACCTTGGACCCAGTCATGAACTTCCTAGGCTACCATTGGACAGGTCTGGGTTGTGTGACTTCATGTAGCACCAGGAGCTGGAACCTCAATCCAAGAGGCCAAGAGCCAGGAGTGACAGTTCCCAGGAAAGAAAAGTGAATTAAGGGTCCACAGTGAGAACGGAAGCGACTTCTGGGAGTGAAGACGAGGGTGGGACACCTCTCACTGACACTCAAGGACTCATGAACTGAAGACAGGAAAGGCAGGCTCTAAGGCCTGGACACAGCTTGACATAGCAAAGTACTCACTCAGAACATTCAGAAAAAAAATGAATTTAAAAAGTCAAAACGCCATTAAGAGATAATGCAACTTTAGCTTTCCTTAATTATTAATAGACTTTGAGGAATAATTTAGAGCTAAATTACAACCGGATGGAGAGATTCATAATACATGTGGGTCACAGGAGATTATGAAAATATCTGGCCTCATTTTCATGTCACCTGACAGAAATTTATCCAGGAAAATACCATGAAACGTAATAGTGAACATTAATAGATGTCCCCCAAAAGCTGACCCCCAACCCAAAGTTAAAGCTTACAGTTTTATGAACAGGCAATTCTTAATATCTTTACTCCAACCGTAAAGATAATTTTTTTCTAAAGCTAATAGTGGTTCCCACTTGAGCTGTTCCTGCTTTCTGACAATTTGCCATGTCTCTCTCCCTCCTGAATAATACCCTGATTTAGGGAGGAGATGATTATAGAGCCCCCGTTCTGCTAGGATACAAAGAAGAGCCAGTCTTTGAAGCCAGTGTGTAAGATTCAGCCAGTGTCATGGACCCACAGTGGCTAAGAGACCTGAGGAACACTGGACTCCTGAAAACTCCGAACCTTTAGAAAACTGGAACATACACCTATCTTAATGGTACAGACCTGAGATCTCAACACATGGGAGGTGGGGGCAGGAGGATCAGTGGTTCAAGGACATTCTGCTCCATACTGAGTTGGAGACTGGCCCGCGCTGAAGGAGACCCTGTCTTAAAACAACAGCAGCAGCCGCAAAACACCTGGATGAACTTTCCTCCAACAGTGGCGGAAAGCCATCTGTCATTCATCATTTGATCATAACAGTCAAGAGTCATCAGTCACCTTCTCAATCCCTGGGGCCAGCCACCCCCTTGTCTCTCAAAGCCACCAAGAACCCAGTTCCTTTGGTGCTAACCACCCCGAGTAATGCCCATGCCTTTTGCAATATACAAATTAGATCACAAAGCCCCGGCTCTCATCTCTGCAATGATTTAATTTTTGCAGAACCATCAGTGAGCCTTTCATTTCTCCTTTCTCCAAAACCTGAGCAGTGATCCAATTGGTAGCTGGGAAACCGAGCCACCACTGCAGTTGACAACACTCATTTGTTTTTTTTTTTTTAATATGCACTTCCTGAGGCTTCAAAAAGCAGAATACTGAAATAATGACATAGACAGTCACCACAGAATTCCTGCTGTCATGTAAACATCACACCTCAGTCACAACAGTTCTCCCTTTACAGCCTTTCTAAAACCATTACGAGAGAAAACAGCAAAAAAACCCTTTATCTTTACCAGGTAAAGGTGTGTGTTCCAGGACAATTTTATTTATATCCACAAAACATTGTGTGCTGATTAGTTTTAAATGTTAACTTGCCCCAACATAGAACAACCTGAGAGGAGAACTTCAACTGAGGAATTTTCTAGATCTGGTTGGTCTGTAAGCCAGGATTGTCTACGTTGTTAAGTGATGGAGAAGGGCTTAGCCTACTGAGGGTAGCACTATTCCCTAGGCAGTATCCCTTGAAAAAGACAGGAAAAAGCTGTAACCAAGGAGGCAGGCAGCAAAGGTGCTTCTTTTTCTCTGCTCTTGACCGTGGATGTGTTGTGATAACATTTGAGTTTGAGTTTCTGTCTTGACTTCCCCAAAGTTACAGATGAAAACTTAGAGTTGCAAGCCAAAGAACGCCCCTCCACATTGCTTTGGTCAGGCTATTTTAATACTGTGACAGAAATGAAACTAGAACACATTCTGTAGTAATCATTATCACTAGTCTGCTATCAATTCAAGGCTGTGCCCATGGTCACCAACCAAGGCATCACCATTTTGCTGGAGAATTCTGTCATCATAGAAGTCATCAACTACCTAGGTATGGATTAAACTGGCCCTGAGTTCTCTTTGAAAGCATTCAGTGATGGATTCAGAGGTCTTTCTAAAATAGGCAATTTATAAACTATGAGACTTCAGAGTACCATAGCAGGGGAGAACTTCTTCCATTAGAGAATAAGATAATGATGTTTAAATGTCACCAAGTGCCCACTGTTTAACAGCAGTGGTTTCCTCATTCCAGGTAATTTAATTTTCAACGGAGGAAAAAAATTAAAAGAAACCACAAAACCACAACACGGAGCTGCAGAATCATCTCAAGTTCTGTGAATGCTTAATGTTTAGAGAATGGATTGCACTGTAGGCTTGGGATAATTGCAAGATTTGGGGGACTTTGCACAGCTCTGGCAATTAAGGAAAATGGAGTAACTGCCAAGGTGATGTGGGATCAAAATAATTGAAATGTTAAGTCTCTTTCTTCTTACAAATGAAGTGCTCACACCTCTTACTGAGATGTCACACACAATGCTTCCAGGAAAGGCTGAATGGATGGATCAACATGGTCGGAATCACCCCCATCTCATGCCAATGTGACACCCCACCCCTTGCAGTGACTCATTCTTGATAGTCCTGACTGGTGGAATTCAAGTTTCAGAAGCCAGAAGGAGCTTGGATCAATTTCTCCTGATAAGTTTTTGCATTCCAGTTCTCATAGGGTCCTTTTGTTTATAGTAATGTTTCCTTCACCTTTTCCTTAGGCATCAGGGAGCTGGAGTTACTTATTTTGATACCTGTGTAGGAAGAAACTTGAAGCCCCACATCTATGTCAGTGTTCTGGAAGCCAGGAATAAATGGACACACATCCCAAGGTCATCAGAAAGGTCGGATGTTCTTCTTTCATTGTTTGGGAACATACTAGTGTCTGCTCAGGTTGGGCATGGAGTGTATATACATTACCCTAGCATCCAAAGATGCTTCCAGGGATCATGACCATGGTGCTTTCTTGGAAAGATCTGATGTATGGAAGGGTGACGAAGTAACTTCAGCATCTTTGTCTTAACACAGCTCAACTCTATAGTATCAGGCAGCCCACAGACTGCTGGTCCTAAATATTATTCCATATGTATTTACATATGAGCATGATCACATGTGTGCACATACATGTGGAAGCCAGAGAAAAACCTCAGGTGTGACCTCTTAGACACCATTATTCTTTTCTGAAATGGTATCTCATTTGTCTGGAGCTCACCAAGCAGGCTAGGATGGCTGACCAGGGAGCCCCAGGGACTTGCCTGTTTCTGTCCCCCAGCACTGGGATGGTAGTATGAAACATCACACCCAGATTTTTTCACTTAGATCCTAGGGACCAGATCCTCATGCTGCCAAAGCAAGCACTTTCCCAACTGAGCCATCTGTCCAACCCTTATTCTGCATTTACAAAAGGCAAGGTTGGGTTCTTTGTTGTGTGCTATGTGGATGTATTTCATGAGCCTCCATTTAAAACAGGCTCTAACCAGTACTGCGGTCTCTCAACACTTTACATGCCCTTGAACACAGTCATTATCTAGCATGCCTATAACCTGTGCATGAAGGAAGGTTATTGGCAAGATAGCTCAGCTGGTGAAGGCATTTGTGGCCAAGCCTGATGACCTGAGTTTCATCCCAATGCTCCACACGATAGAATGAGAGAACTAACTCCCTAACCTGTTTTCTGACCTTCATACACATGCCATGGTAGGTATGCACACACACTCACTCACTAAATAAATGAACATAATTAAAAAAACCACTTGTGTCTAGTGGTTACATAAGATCTGTTGATGAGACTAGGCCTGTCCAGACTTCTACTGATTTTTCTGTTCAAACTCAGGCTTCTGGTTCAAGGTCCCCAGGGACAAAGCTCTTGTTCCTGATTAAGACTTGTTCATTTCCCTACCAGCATCTTAGAGTAGCACAAACCACCTCAGGTAACCTAGTATGGGATGCTCAGAGTTCCACAGACATCCAAACATAAGAGTCATATGAGGCTACCCTTACAGAGCTACATATCTGGAGGACAAGTGAGGTTCTAGGCCTTCTCAAGATCTGGGCAGCATGCCATTCCCCCTACCCTCAGCAGCTTCTATTCAAGGTCTGCTTTGGCAATATATACTTTCTGGAATGCCGCCTACTTCTTGCAGATGATTCCTGTTTTGAAAATGCCATCTTCATGTCCTGTTAGGGTGAAGGGGAGCATAGCTTTGGGGGTCTGTCTCTGTGTCACTGTTTCCCATCTCTGACAGTGTGAGACTTCCTGACCAACTGTTGCCATTCTACTGCTCGGAGGTATTAGGATCTAACTGAGTTTTGAACTTGGGAGTAGAAGATACAAATCACGTGCAAAAACATGGCTGTCTGATACTCAGGGCCGCTGGGTAATAGGGAGCCCCTATGGCAGTGAGTTTCATGACCAGTGTCTCCAGAAAAGTTAGGATATAAATTAATCACCCCCGAAGACCCAGGATGATGAGTAAAATGCCAACATGGGGCTGAGAGTCTGGGTACCTGGACTTTCACATTAGCTCCACCCTCCACCACTGGCTGCCATGAAGATATGTTCCAGCCCAGTCCATCAATGTAACATAGCTTCTCTAAGCATGGAATAAACACTATACAAGAAACCAGTGCCACACTGGGGGCATGACTCCACATAACACTCAACAGGAGAGAGATTCTTGTGCACACTGACCTTAAAATTAAAGTTACCTTAAACATTGGCACTTAGAACATAAGGGAATAAGTCAAAACTGTCAGGAATATGTATAGGGCATAAAAACATGGACCCTGGTCTCTTTTCAGTTGGGGAAGAAAGGTTCCTAGGAGGTAAGCTGAGGGCTTGGACATTCATAGATATGAGCTAAGAGTTAGAGAAGATGTAAGCAATATTATCTATAGTATTCAAATTTTCTCCCAAAGGAAAGTATTCCTTATTGTTTATATAATTAAAGACTGGCTTAAGAACAGATGAAGAAAAAGCAAGAGCATCAGGCATCTCCAGGGCTTACAGGGCAAGAGTATCTGGCATCTTCTGGGCTCACACACCAAGAAATTCTGCTTCCAAAATGCTCTAAAGCAGACTCCAGGGCAAGGAGGACAGAATACAGGAGGTCTGGTTAAGGAGGTTTGGGAAGGACATGAGGCTAAGGATGCAGAAGGAATAGACCTCATTGCTCAGTTCCCTTTGCTGCAGTAGATCCGGCAGATGTACACCATGGCAAAGTGACAGAGCTCTGTACATACTAAAGCAACATCAGGGTCCTGGGCTGTTGGACTCTTGGAACAGTTAACAGGCCAGGAGGAAACTGAAGGAGAAAAGGGCAACACTTGATGTTCCCCCTTTTAGGGCAATCTCCTGTACATCCTAATTGTCTCAAAATAAAAACAGACCTCAGACAAAAAAAAGAAAATGTCCTAGAGGAAGAGCCTTTGACAAGTTAAAGGAGAAGGGGCCAGGCTAAGGAGTAGGAATAGGGTTGAGGAAGTAGAGGTTGGAGGAGGCAGCAGATCATGGGAGGTCTGGATCGACCCAGAGGACAAAGGGAGACTTCTCAGTGTTCAGAGGGAAGGGTAACATGGCTAGCTATATGTTCTTCAAGGCACTTTCTGTCAACACCCTAAAGCAGTGGTTCTCAACCTATGGGCAGTGACCCGATAGGGGTCACAGATCAGATATCCTATATATCAGGTATTTACATTAGAGTTCATAACAGCAGCAAAATTATAGTTATGAAGTAGCAATGAAATAATTGTATGGCTGGGGGTCACCACAACATGAGGAACTGTATTAAAGGGTCACAGCCTTAGGAAGGTTGAGGAACCAGTATTCTAAAGCCACCTGGGATAGAGGGAAAGCAAGCCAGCAGGCTGGAAATCCACACTGGATTCTGGTCTTTAATGCTTGGGTTGCAGGGAGGAGCAGGCTCCCAACCAGCACCAACCACAGGTGTCTATGCTGCAGTATAGCAGGTGGCTGGCCAGGAGGGGAAATAAGCACCTGATACTAAAGTCATGAAAGGTGAACAATTTGTCAGACTTTCCTTCTTCTGCCATATGTCTGTTCACTTCTTTAATGCTGAATTACAGGCAGGGCAGGAAGGACCTTCTCATTGGTTGTGCAAAGCTGGGGTCTATCTAACACAGAGTAGCTCAACCCCAAAGTAGAGGATTGCATCATATCAACACAAGCCACGATATTTTGAGATTGAAAACATGCAGCTATCAGAAGGTTAAGAAAAAAATAGGATGTCATCCAGGCAGTGTCTTTAATCCCAACACTCAGGATGTAGGCTAGGCAGACACAGGTAGACCTCTGTAAGTTGATGCCAGCCTGGTCTACAAAGCAAGTCCCAGGATAGCAAGGCTACACCAGAGAAACCCTGTCTCAACAATAACAAACAACACACAACAAAACAAAAAAGACATAATCTTGAATCATAAAAAAAAAAAAATTTGGAAGTCTGTCCTGCTCACCAGGAGTGTTGTTATTGTGCTCCTGAAGGAGAGAGAGACAGAAACAGAGAGAGACATAGACTGAGACACATGCACAGAGAGACAGAGAGATACACAAAGAGAAACAGAGCTAGAGATAGAGACAGATATACAGAGAGACAGAGACAGAGAGAAACAGAGAGCTAGAGAGACAGAGATAGAGACAGAGATGGACAGACACAGAGAGATGGAGAAAGAGAATATGAATATATCACATCAGGATCCTCTCAGTGTTAAGATGCTTCAACCCAGCATCTGCAGGCTAGCAAAGTAGAACTCAATGGGGGAAGGCTGGACATTAATAAAGGCAAACCACCCACTATTCTGAAGAGTCAGGAAGCTTATTATAGACCCCAAAACCATGTTTGAGGCCATAAATCACTTGGAGGCATGGCTGAGGGGTAATCCAATAATCCATTTATGACTTTAAGTAAATCTGGCTGCACACGAAAGCCCTTCTGAGTTTACAAACCTATAATATTTCCAGCCACTGGCCCTGGAATCAGAGGGGGCATCACATCCAGCCAAGTCTGTGTGGTGTTCAAACCACAGAAAATTAACCAGAGCCAGACAGTCAATACCACATTATCCCCTTCACTGCAGTTGCTCATTCTGTTTGCTACCACTCATTCCAAGCTAGGGCCAAGTGAAAAGTTGGCCAGTTCAGCCCCTAAAAGCAGACCTCCCTAATGAATCCTCTGAGTCCAAAGAGGGGGAAAACCCAACATATGTTCACTGCAATTAGAAAAAAAGAAAGATGCACCTGCATCTCCTGAATCCAGAATAGATGAGATTAATTCCTTTCTAAGACCACAGAATGCATTAGGAGATACATCTAAGCCTGGGAAGGCTTCCTTAAATCCAGGGCTTTCAAAGTGGTACCCAGGTTAAGTCTTTATGTTATTCTAATTCTCT
This sequence comes from Cricetulus griseus, assembly GCF_003668045.3. Classification (NCBI taxonomy): domain Eukaryota; kingdom Metazoa; phylum Chordata; class Mammalia; order Rodentia; family Cricetidae; genus Cricetulus; species Cricetulus griseus. The sequence continues at coordinate 106,796,431 of NC_048597.1, read as the reverse complement.
GCAATGCACAATGGAAGGAAACAATGCAATGATAGTTAACTTACAGAGTTTGAGATTTTTTTTCTCAGTTAAAGAAATGTTTCTTGGGCTAGAGAGGTCGCTCAGTGAATAAAGTGTTTGCTACACATGTGTGAGTACCAGGGTTAAGATGCCCCCATAAAAAGCAGGATAGGGTTTGATGATCTTCTTGTGATCCCAACACTTGTCAGGTGGAGATGGGGGATCTTTAGGGCAAGCTGGCTAGGCAGAGTAGCTATATCTGTGAGCCCCAGGCTGAGCAAGAGATCCTGCCTCAGTAAAGACTTTGGTGTGGTGATGGCAGGAGGTACATGAAGTCAGCCTCTGTCTGATACACATGTGTAAACATTTCTATACATCTGCAGCACACACATAAACATCAAATACACAAACACACACAGAGACAGAGAGAGAGAGAGAGAGAGAGAGAGAGAGAGAGAGAGAGAGAGAGAGAGAGAGAGAAGAGGGGGAGAGAGAGATGATCCGCAAAGAACATTAATTCTTCATATGCTGGTTGTACCTGTCTCCAGCCCCTACCCAGGGACTTCCAGGATGTGGTCCCAACTATTTTAAGACTAACCTACCATGCTTTCTAATGATTGTCTAGGTAAGGCTTTGTGTTCTAAATAGAGCAGTGAGCCTGGAGGACAGAGGGTGGGGAGGTAGGGGTTCCCAGCCTTTCCTCCTCCTCCTCTTTCTTCTACCTCCTCTTTCTCCTCACATTATCTCCTCCCCATTTTGGTCATTCAGATTTCTTTTTCTATTTTATTTCTGTTGCCTCCTCCTTGAGGGAACTGGAAGGCATCTGACTAGCCTAGGGTGGATAGAATACAAGACACGAAGCTCTATTACACCCATCAGAAAAGAGGCCTGGGTATCAGAGAGTTCAGACAGTCACCATTCCTTTTCTTCTTCTTTGGTCTCCTCCTCTGTAACAAGGGAGGGGTGGGACACAGACAATTGCCTCACTCTCACAGCAGCCTGCCATGGTGAGGGAGAGAGAGGAGAGAGAGATGTCTTTGTGAAGAGGGAAACAAGGGATTTTGGATGTGCAGTAAACATCAGTTCCTCAGAAGGAAATCAGGAAGTGAAGGCATTAAAATGAAATATTTAAAATATGACCACGGCATTGCTATGATCTGAATGTCTGTTGGCTCATATTGAAATCCTAACCTAATCTGCAAGGTGATGGCATCAGGTGCTGGGTCTTTAGGGAAGTAACTAAGTGACAGACTGGAGTCCTTGGAATGGGACTGAGTATCTATGATTGTTAATATAATTGTCAACCTGACACAACCTAGACTCACCTGGTAGGAGAAGCAATTAAGAACTGTCTATATCTGGTTAGCCTGTGGGCATTTCTATGGATAATTATTTTGATTAATGGTAAGCCCTACCTACCTTTGTGGATGGAACCATTTCAGGGGATGCTGGACTGATAGGGAAGGCAAGCTGAGCAGCAGGTATGCATTAATTCCCTGTTCTGTGCTCTTGAATGCAGATGCAATGTGGCCATTTCTCTCCAGCTCTTGGCTGCTTATGACTTCCCTGCCATGATGGTCTGGAACCTGAACCTTGAACCATCAAATAAACTTGCTCCCTTTAGTGGCTTTTGTCAGGGAATTTCATCTTTATCACAACAACAGGAAAAGGAAAGTAAGCCTTTCTACTTATTACAGGGAGACTGGGAGCTAGTCTGTATCTTCTACCTTGAAAGGATGTGGCAGAAGGTGCTATCTGTGAGCCAGGGAGCAGATCCTTGGTAAACACTGGCCAGGCTGGTACCTGATCTTGGACTTCCAAACTCCAGGCCTGTGAGGTACAAATCTGTTTTGAAGTTGCCAAGGTCATGGTATTTTAGTTGCAGCAGCTCAACAAGTGGACCAAGAAAAACATCAGAAATAAAACACACGCTTGTATCCCGTGCTCAGATGACTGCCAGCCATTTCCAAATGCCTGGTATGTTACACTTCGAGGAACTAGGGGAGGGAAAAGAACTGAGGACTGTGTCACTGGATTGGTCATCTTGTTGTCATACACCACTGGGGGTGGCTGTATTGGTGGTTTTAGAAGATTCTGAAGCCACAGACTCAGTCAAAATCATCATGAGAAGAGACCAGTTTCTGTTTCTTTGTGGTGGTCTATCAGGCTTGTTCTGCTAGACCACCTTTGAGCAGCTTTGTGTGGGTGGCCCCCAGAAGATGCTGAGCTGGGGTGTCAGGGACCCCTAGAACACTCCACTAATCAATTCCATCTCCTCAGGGAGTCACTCATCCCTGCTCCTCAAGCGGAAGGACTAAGGATCCCACCAATTTTTGAAAAACCAAGCTAGGCCATTGTATTTGTTTCATTCTGATTCCCTGGGAGACTCCCCCATCTGAATCCCTTTTGGAAATATTCTGTGCCAAATGAAATCCAAGTGAGGTCATTAATTATGAAAATTCACAATGCATAATTATAATAATTACTCGGATCACATAAACATTACAGCACCATGAATAATTAAATAGGATCTGAGCTTTGGAGAGAATTGCTAACACAATAAAACCTAGGGAGGTGACAAGGAAGATGCAGGAGAGCCATACTCTGGTTTGCTGTGAGCGAGTTGTATTATTACAGGAATATCTTCTTTTTTCCTTTGTCCAGAAGAATTATCCATGACCTCACAAGGTAGAGAAACAAAAGCAACAATGAGATAACTGGGAGTTTACAGACGGGATCCACTTTTCAAAACGGAGATTGGGAGTTCCAAGAAAGATGTCTTCCCAAGGTTCATGTTTCTGCCCTCATCTTTTAGAAAAGAAAATCCTTTCTGAAGAAGAAATAGTGATCCTGTTTCATAACAAATATATGGCCATGCGCAGGTACCCCTGTGTTCTTTTCAATTGTGTAAGATGCCTGCTCTAGAAATGAATAGATGTTTTCAGGTTTCTCTATGGACAATGTAAACTCAAAAAACTTTAAAATGAAGGCTAAGGGATATTTAATTTTGTATTCACTATAAGTAGTAAAAATAGTGTACCACGTGAGTTTTACTAACCATCATCGGACTTTATTAACCACTTAGCTAAATTTGTGAGCGAACAACAGTATCTATATGGCAGAGATGTCTGAGAACTGATTTGTCTGGAGAGGTTGGAAGATAGGCTCAAACTGGGGAACCCTCTGGAGGGGTGGCCAGCACTATTTTAAAGTTCAGATCTGAAATGATGCTATAGAGTCATGTCTGAGGGCTGCTGGTGCTGTTTTGCGTGGCATTGGTAGGTCATGGGGGATGGGCTTTTGCTGTTATACTGGTTCCTGAACACTTTAATAGGCTGCCTAGTCCATAGGACAGAACAACCAAGAGTCACAAGCTGTCTTTACCATAGACCAAGTTGCTCCTGCCCACAAACTGTAATCCCCCAAACCCGTAAGCCAATGTGGAAATCTCCTTCTGTAAGCCACTGCTATTGGGTGCTTTGTTAAAAAGATGAGAAAAATAATACAACTTGGATTTTTGGAAATGCCCTCTGTGATACCTGGGCGGGAAGGATCAAGGCATGAAATAGATACAAATCCTTTCAGCTTCTACAAAGATTATCTGTTATCCTTCAGGCTTTCTAAAATGATGACTCCTTAAAACAATGATACTGTTGTAATCTTAAGAGATGGCTTCAGTGATTAAAAGCATTGGCTGCTCTTGCAGAGGACCTGGGTTCAGCTCCCAGCATCCAGAGTGTAGCTAATAACTGTCTATAACTTTAGTTCTAGGAGATCTGATGCCCTCTAGTGGTTTCTGAACATGTGTGGTGTACATAAACTCATGTAAGCACATGTACATACACATAAAAAGAATAAAATTTCTAGCGTTGGTGGCACATGCCTTTAATCCCAGCACTCAGGAGGCAGGTGGATCTCTGTGAGTTCTAGGCCAGCCTGGTCTCTAGAGCGAGTGCCGGGATAGGCTCCAAAGCTACACAGAGAAACCCTGTCTCAAAAAACCAAAAAAAAAAAAAAAAAGAATAAAATTTATAAATGGTATTGTATGGAAATTTGGCATTGAAACCCCCATAGAAAGCCTATTGAACTACCAGGTAAATTGATTTTTAATTTTTTCCTCTTTTAGATTTATTTTTTGTGTAAGTGTTTTGTCTGCATAAATGTATGTATGCCACATGGGTGACTTGTGCCCTTAGAGGTTAGAAGAGGTTAATCAGATCTCTTGGAGCTGGTGTAGGGATTCTTGTGAGTCACTGGGAACTGAACCTTGGTTCTCAGCAAGAGCATCCAGTGCTCTTAACAACTGAGCCATCTCTCCAGCCCCAGGTAAAGTGAATTTAGAGTTTCACAAGAAACTCAATAGCAATATCCACAAAGTTGGTTTTACTGTGTCATGGTCCATGGTTCATATTACTGATAATAGACATTTATAAAGTGTCTAAGTGTTCCTGGTATTACCCTATATAGTAGGGTTACAATAAGGACAGAGATGACCAAATTCAGGCCTATGAGAAATATAATGTCCTATGATGTGACTTATAAAGTACTGGCAACTGCATTTCCCACATCTGTGTTGCCACTAGGTGTTAAGAAAGGATTGGCAAAATCCCATTCAATTGCTGGAAAACAGGTGGGGAAGGCTTCTCATTCCCCATTGTGTACGTTGGGATCTGATAGAGAGATAGGCTTTGTGACCTAGGGTCTTCTGTTTTTTGTTTTATTTTTTTTTTCCTTGCAGTTCTATAAGTCATGAATTTCCTGCCTATGGGGACCTAGACTACACAGTGATGAAAGAATTAAGATCAAGATGATAGATGTTAACTACTGGGGGGGGGCAGCCCTCCAGGAGGAGGGACAGAGATGATGGGAGCCAGTGCCAACTGTGGAGAGCAAAATGAGATGTGAGCAGAAGAGCTGCCTCAGGCACCTGGAGCTGAGAAGATGCCACCACAGCCACCAGTGGTATGAGCTGCTGAACACAGGTGGAAATGAATGCATTGTAGCCACCATAATATCCTGCAATTTTATCTTCTATAGCTTCAGCAGATTCAGGTGGAGAAGCCAGAAGGCAAGGGAACCTGGGAGGGAATGTTCCCTGTGAGCTAGGTGGAATACGGAGGAGGGGATGGAGCCACAGACCAAACCCAGCATCCGTGTGTAGAGGACATGCCATCCAGCTACGTGATCCTCATCCAAACCTGTGGAAAATGGAAGCTAAGAAACTCAACTCCCTCCAGAGTCATTGTCTCCTTCCTGTCTCTGCTTCTCTAGCATCCTCTTCTCCTTCGATGGTTTGTCTGCCTGTGATAACTGTGGGCATCTGTGAGCTTCATCTTTAGCCATGGCTCACCAAAAAACAGGGGCATCTATCAAGGAGTGAAGATGTTTTGGGTATCATGTTGCTGAGGTACTGATGGTGTATAGAAAACCCTGAATCACAAGGATAAAATGGTGCACACAGCAGAGAAGGGGCTGGTCTTCAAAGTCTTCCACCAATGGAAGTCACCACAACAGACCTGTCTCAGGACTGTGTTCTCAGAGTCTTGAAATCTTGAATCAGGCTTAGAACATAAAAAATGCCCCTCAAGAATCCCCGGTTTGTCAAAAAAAAATGGATTTGGTGTGTAGTGTGTGTATGTGTGGTGTTTGATGGGGGTATAGTGAAGGCCAGACGAGCATGCTGGATCCCTTGAAAATGGAGTTATGTGTGTGTGTAAAAAACCCTTATAGGAATGCTGAGATTCAAACCCAAGTCCTCAGGACAGAGAAGTACTGAGCCTTATTTCCAGCCAACACTCCCTTAATAAAGTTGACTCACATCTCTCATGTCTAAAACCAGCAGTACTTTAACTTCATCAGGAGGGGCAGTACCCTTATCAATGGCACTGCTAGCTGTATGTATAATTTCAAATACTAAGCCTATCAATTTTCAAACTGAGGATATGACATGTGTACATCAGACTCCTTGGATATGAACATTAAAACATGCCTTTGATATTTTCCATAAGATGAGAAATTACTTGTGTTCTGTATAAAATAAAGCCCAGAAATATGGAGTTCATGTATTTGTTGTTCTCATAGTTTATAGAAGGCAGCACCTGGTTCCAAAGTGTGTCTGCCTCTGGGAGAAGCAGCAGAGAAGAGCCTTTGGGTTTTCAGACTTATTTGAAAAAGGCATAGATGCTCAAAGTCAGGAAATGCTGGATTAAATGTTGACTGACTTAAGCTTAAATATCTTTAGTTAATGCCTGACTAAGTGAGTACCACCTTGATGGTTGCCCTCCTGGCATGATAATTTATCATTCATCCCCCCCCCCCGTGTGTGTGTGTATGTGTGTGTGTGTGTGTGTGTGTGTGTGTGTGTGTGTGTGTGTAAAGGTAGTGGTGGAGATCATGGGACTGAATTCTGGACATTGCATATGCCAATCAAGTCTTCTGCCACTAATCTGAGGCAGAAGCCTACAACCCAGGCTTTCAGGGACTTCAGAAAGCTCTTTTCCATCTGTTGTGATTAGCTTTAACTGCCAACTTGACACAGCCTATAGACACCTCAACTAAGGGACCACTTAGGTCAGACTGGACTATGGGAAAGTCTGTGGGAAACTGTTTTGTTCTTTGATGTATGAGGTCCAGCCCACTGTGGGTGATGTCATTCCCTAGGTTGGTGGTCTGTGTCATATAAGAAAGCTAGCTGAGTGCATGCCTGTGAGTGAGACAGCAAGCCGCATCTACCACATCTTCCTGTACTTCCATGGCCAACTGAGTTCCTTGGTTGGAGGTGAAGATGTGTGTGCCTTTGAGTTCCTGCCCTGACATGCTCTGGAATTGTAAGCTGAAACAAACCCTTTCCTTCCCTAAGTTGCTTTTTATCAGAGCAACAGAAATGAAATTATAATACCATCTCTGCTGCAAGTCCTCCTTCAAAGTCCTGACAGAGGATGCAATCTGGAGGTCTGATCGTGGGGAGGAAGCAGCTGACACTAGATCTGCCTGCTCCATCTGCACCTGGGCCCCAGGCCAGTGTTTGCCCAAGTGTGCCATTGCAGATAATGTGGGAGGAAACACAGAAGGACCTTTAAACATGTTATAACTGATGTATTTATCTCAATGCTTTTTTTTTGCAGAAATGCAATTAGTATGTAAAACAGTGACTTTTATGGAAATAACTGCTTGGGGCTGAGCTCAGATGAGAAGATTTAGAACAGAGAAAAACTGTGTGAAGCCAGTGGACGTGCCAGTGATGGAAAAGCAGTAAAAATCACTAAGGGCCCTAGAGGGCGACTGAGAATTAGAAAACAGGATGTGAGTTACAGGTAATTTTTTGTCTTTGAAGGTGGGGTCTTTAAGTGTAGCATCTTGTACATGCTTTCTGTTCTCCAAAATGCCACCCCCTGTGTGTGTGTTTTCAGTTGAACTTTTAGAACTAAGCCCCTATGTTTCTGGAGAAAACTCAGAAGCCATCATCAAACTAAATAAAGACATCAAAGGTGTTGTTCAGTCAGACAGATGTACTCACAGCACTTTGTGTTATGGAGCTGGGGGAGTTAAAAAACAAAAGTCATTTCTATATCTCCATTTCAGCTCTCTCATGTCCAAAAGCTAATGGCTGGTGCAGGTGGAACCTTCATCTCTCTCTCTCTCTCTCTCTCTCTCTCTCTCTCTCTCTCTCTCTGTGTGTGTGTGTGTGTGTGTGTGTGTGTGTGCTTGTGTGCGTATGCATGCATGCATGAGTCTAGATGAGTATGCATGTATGTGTGTGAGTGTGTTCACATATACATATTTGCACATACACACTGGTTATAATTTTGTCCTGAAGAGTAGAGACCAGAAAGATGCAGTTATATTGAAGGGGCAGCAAGAAGACTTTTCTCTTAAGTCTCATCTCTAAGCTGGGGCATACCAGACTTCACAGAACAGTTGTGACTGATCCACCAACATATAAGAACAGTCACTCGGCCATTATATGGAGTTGCCTGTCATTGCTCCTTGGTCAGAATGTCCTGTTAAAATTCCCACCTTGAGCCAGGCATGGTGGGCCATGATTTTAATACCAACACACAGAGGCAGGTGAGTTCAAGGCCACCCTGGTCTACACAGTGAGGTGCAGTCATCTAGCGCTACATAGTGAGACCTGTTTCAGCAACTGAGTATTAAAGAGGAAGCCATGGTGGGGGCACCCACTTCTCCCAGGGCTTCGATTCCCAGAAGCTCTGAGGAAGAGAGAAGAAAGGAGGTTTCTTTCAGTGTCCTGTGAGCAGGTCCTGCAGGGTCACTAGGGACATTAAGATGACACTGGATATGTACCCTCCCCAAATCCAGAGTTCCATATTTAAAGGTCAAGTCAATATGAAAGGAACACAGGGTCCATTTTCAAATAGATTTGGATCAAGTGTAGGAATTCTTCCCAAACACTGGCCTCCACTGTCCAAGCCCATCAGAGTTAGGACAAAAGCAAGTCTAGGAAGTGCGTCTGATAAAAAGACACAGGTGAGCCATGGGCCAGATGCAGTGTGAGACTGGAGCTGAATCCAGAGCAAACACATTTGCTGTAAATGACACAAACAGAAAAACTGTTGATGTCAAATGGGGACATGGGTAATTTTGATCATGGTGATGTTAGGTAAGAGAATGCCCCTGTCTCAGAAAATACATTCACTCTCAAAGGATCCCATTGGGGCAACTTATTTTTAAGTAGTTCAGAAAATTTCACAGAAACCCATATACAGAGATGTGCGGTGGTGTACAGAAATTAATCTGGAGAAAAAGTTGAAAAGCATATGAGATTCTTTACTATTTTTGCAATTGCTCTAAAATATCTAAAATTATTTTGATTCAGTAATTTCTTTATGCACACTAGACAGTGCTGAAGACACATTTGTATGTGTGCCCTGGGTACATGTAGCAATGTTGGGAGCCACTTGGGTTGGCATTATTGGGAGAGCTCACGCTGCAGGCAAGAACTCCTGCCCAATACATCCCTCCCCCATGTCAGCATGTCAGTTCAGCGAGGTTGAGAAACACAGAGTCAAGCATTCTAATGAAAGAGAAATCCTATCAATCACTGGCAGACCTGGAGAAGTTGCAGGGATACCTAGAAGTCAGCACTATTTGGAGGCAATGACATTGTCTTTCTTAACCTTTGTTTTCTCTGACTCATCCACTGCCACTCAATCCATAATATGTCTGTCAAGTATGCTGTGGTCCTGTCCAGTGTACACCAACTCAATGTGTTCACCATTCCTCTCTTCTTCTGATGCCAATACATTTCTTCCTCTAGGAAGGCTGCTCTTCCAGCTCCAGCCAGATAATGTTCTAGCTTCCTTTTAGATGTTGTGTTAAAACACAGTAACTCAAAGCTACTTAAGAGAGGAAAGGGCTTTTCTGTCTTACACTTCTAAGTCACAGTCTATCCTTTAGGGAAATTGGGGGATGAACTCAAGCAAGAACCTGAAGCAGAAACCATGGAGGAACACTGCTTGATCACAGGTTCATGCTCAGCTAAGCCTTCTTATACATCCCAGGTAAACCTGCCCAGGGAATGGTACTCCCCACAGTGGACTGAACTCTCTTGCATCAATTAACACTCAAGACAACCCCTCCAAGAGATATGCCTAACAGGCAAATCTAAGCTAGACAACTCCTCAATTGAGGCTTTCCTCTCAGATGACTGTAGACTGTGTCAAGTTGACAATTAAATCCAAGCAGGACAGATGGGAACTGCACTGTGTGGGTTCCAGTGCTGTGATACCATGTGATGATCAAACATGGGTCACTGATAATGCCTCATCAGTTCCACTCAGTGAAGTAGTCAATGGCAGAGATGGGAACCAGCTACTCTGGGGACTTAAAAGCAGTGTCATGGCTCCTTCTTTGCACACTGGGACTGGAACACTTAGCAGCAAACAGCACATGTGGACATGAGATTTTGTTTTCTAAAGACCACTCAACAATAAATGTAACTGAGCCAAGACAGGGAAGGTATAGATAAGCCTGGAACATCTTATATTCAGAAAGTAGGACAGCGCTTAAAGAAAAATGAAGACCTGTCAAAATGACACAGACCTCACTGTAAAATGGCTCCCATGACCAAATTTAAGATATTTTAAGCATCAAAATAAACAGGAATGGTAATAAAATAAAGATAGGTACAAGAAGAATCTGGGCTCAAAATGAAAACTTGATACTCTACCAAGAATTGGGATATTTGGAGTCTCCATATGCCCTCGCCACAAAAAAATAAGTATTGATTAAAAATGATTTAGAAGATCTCACAGCAAGGGAGCTTGGAGGAGATCATCTTGATCAAGTAGCCAGAGTAGGCATTTCTTAAGGGAATGTGCTTACCTGTGCAGTCTAGTAAATAACATTAGACATGATTTGATGGACAGTTCATTGTGATGAAGGAATAGAGGTGGGAGAATGAGGCGGCTGGTCATATTGCACCCAGAGTCAGGAAAAAGAGGGGTGATCATTAGTGCTCAGCTCACTTTCTCCTTTTGACACCATCCAAGTCCCCAATATGGTCTTGGATGGTGCCACCCAGAGTGGGCAAGTCTTCCCACTTCAGGCAAATCTCCATGACAATTCCCTCACAGACACGTCCAGATGTGTGTTTCTAGGTGACTCTAAATTTAGTCATATTGACAATGAAGATTAACCACTAGAGTCATGAAAAGACTAGCCTGCACCTTCAACAGTGTCAAAGTCATGAAAGTCAAAGAAAGACTGAGAAAAGCAAAGAAACATGACAAGTTTAGAGAGATGACTCAGTGGTTAAAAGCACTAGTTGCTCTTCCAGAGGACCAGAGTTCAATTCCCAGGACCCACATGGCAGCTCCTAATCACCCGTAGCTCTAGCTCTGGGGAATCCAATGCCCTTTTCTGGCTTCTGTGGCCACTGGATCCAGGAGCATATCCACACATGCAGATGCATATGGTATACACATAACAAAAAATAAACAAACAAACGAAAAGGAACCAGGACAACTAAAAAGCACAGGAAGTTCAGAGCTTGATTGTTTGTTACACGGGACAGTACTGAGACCACAGCAAGCAGCACCTTGGGTCTGAGGATCAGTTATTTCAATGTTTTGTTATTAGCTTTGTAAGAGACTGTCGTCTTAGTTTTTTAAGAAAAACAAAGCACATTGGGAGTGGCTTGCAGTTCACTGCAGCTTTGGCTGTTAATTTGATGGGAGCCTCTGTGAGGCTGTGGCAAAGGACACACAATTATGTGACCCTGTGAACTGGGTTGGTGGGAGGTTTCCAGTCTCAGAGGCAGCTGGTATTGCCCGAAGGTAGTGGGAATTTAGAAGAAAGGACTGTCCCTGTTGGCTGATTTTCCTTTAGAAAGAAAGCAACAGCCCCAAACTCAAGTGATGATGTTATTGGAGAACAGAGGAATGAGAAACGCAAGAGAAAAACTCTTCCTTCCTAGAACCCAGTCCCTGAGGACCCTCTGTTAGCCAAGGCTATCCAGGATCAGAATTGATGGGTGTAGACAGGGAGGCTTGTCTTGAGCAACCAACTCACATGAAGGCAGAAGCAGCTGGAGCCAAAAGCTGCCGGCCAGTGGCAGGGGAAGTCCAAAACTGTAGTTCAAAATCCCAACTTTGCCTTTGTGGGGGAGGCCATTCTGTTGGTATAAGGAGGACATCACCTCCCTGACTGGGGCCCACCCATGTTCATGAAAACCTCATATATACTCAAAGTCTACCAAAGTAGGCACTAAATTCAAATTTTTAAAATTAAATAAAAATTCAAAATAATTTTCTTTAAAATTAAAAAAAAACAGATAAATAAAACCCAGAATAATGTCTGATCAAATATCTGGGTTCTGTGGTCCAGCCACATTGATACATAAAACTAGCCATTGCAGAACCGAAGAGTGTGTGTGTGTGTGTGTGTGTGTGTGTGTGAGAGAGAGAGAGAGAGAGAGAGAGAGAGAGAGAGAGAGAGAGAGAGAGAATGTGTGTCTGTCTCCAAAGCTAGACAGATCTCTGAAGCAAAGCCACTAAACCTCTCTCCTCACAGAGCCAATGCTCAAGGGCAGGGCCATAGCCAGTGGGTTAACTGGGCATCAGAAGGAAGGGGTGGATCCCAGCTAGGAAAGAGTGCTTTGTTAACAGAACTTGTGTACACAAGATGAAAATGTTTGGGTTTGAGGAGAAATGAGAAAAGTCTGCTCCGAGTCAATTCATTAATGAAATGAGAACCCGGGGCTGTGTACTGACCCAAAACATTTACATAGGCTAAAGGAAAAGAACACACTGCTACTTAGAAAATTGGAGATGCTACACAAACCCCAGGCAGAACAAATCACCCCAGATGGAGACTGTTCCTAGGGTATGTGTCTCCAGTCGCAGAGGATGGCAGAGGGGAGCCTTAGGGGCTACTGTATGTAGCCAAGGCTTTAGGAATCCCACTGGGAGTCCTTTGAAGTCCTGGGTGGGAGAGGGGGTAGTTGAGAAAGAGGGATCCTTCCATTCTGCAGGGAGGGGGTCAGTGATGGAGAGCCTGGCCCACAGCCAGAGCTGGAGCATGCCAGATGGGTGAATGAATGAATGAATGATTTCCAAAGCAAAGAGAGCACTCTGAGTGGGAGATATGTTGGGTGATGGGGGGTGGGAGTGTGTGTGTGTGTGTGTGTGTGTGTGTGTGTGTGTGTGTGTGTGTGTCTATGTGGATATGTAATTTCATGTGGTTGGCCACATGTGTGCCTGCCTACATGAAGAGGCCAGAGGGTCAGTCTTGGGTGTTATTCCTCAGCTATCAGACACATCCTTTTTGAGACAGGGTCTCTTATTGGCCTGGAACTCACTGATTTGGCCAGGCCGGCTGTCAAACAAGGCCCAAGGATCATCCCACATCTGTCTCCCAGGCACTGGGATTACAAGTGAGGACCTCTACACAGAGAGTTTTCTACATGGGTTCTGGGAATCAATCTTCAGTCCTCAGGCTCGTGTGGCAAGCACTTTACTGACTGAACCTTCCCAAAGTTTCTGGATTTCCTGGAGACCCCTGAGAAGTGGCTCCTTATGTACAAGCATGAGAATCCAGCTGACTCCGCCCCCTGGAAGGGGCTTCTCTGTCTTGGCAGTATTATTTGGCTGTTGTTCCTTTGCTGGTTGTGAGACACTTGGCTTCACCACTGATCAGCTAGTCCCCTTCTGCCAGCAGCATCCTTTTTAAAAAGAAAACATTTATGTGTATGAATGTTTTGCCTGAATGCAATGTATGCATATGCTCTGTGCATCTTTATTCCTTTCTTACTCTCTGTTCTAGGAACTAAAATAGAGCTATGCTTGTACCTCAAGCTCCAGAGACTGATGTGGCCAATCAGAAATTCCCATTCCCTTTGCCACACAGAAAGGCTCAAACTATTGTCAAGTGACTCTTGAAATTCTCAGTCACTTAGAAAGTCAATGTCTTTGGGATGGGGTGCTCTACTTTACAGAAGGAACCTAAGTGTCAAGTGGACTTCAGGTGACAGAGGCAACTGCCCCATAATGACGACAAAGCCACTCAGAGGAGGCCAAGAGTGTCCTGTGACACTGCCTTGTTCCTGGATCCAACTGGGACTGAAGCCCACAAGGATCCTTCAGTTATCAATACTAACACACTGATGCAGTCAAGAAGCTGGGATATTTAGCTTTTTCAAATAAAGATGCATAACTGAAAACTGAACAACTCAGCATTCATTCACAGGTCATCACCAGGCAGGTGCAGGGAAATCGCCTCAGTAGCTAAACACAAAGTCATTGCTTCCCATGGAAACAAAACGATGAAACAATGTTTCCAAGGTTGTTACTGTTCACTCTCTCTCTCTCTCTCTCTCTCTCTCTCTCTCTCTCTCTCTCTCTCTCTCTCTCTCTCTCTCTGTGTGTGTGTGTGTGTGTGTGTGTGTGTATTTAATTTCTTTTTATGGTGCAAGATTTCTTGTTTATTATGTTGTTGTTTTTATAAAAATCATTGCTAAGATGTAATCCGATAGTAAGAGTGAAAATTGGCAGTGTGTACACACATGTGTCCGTGTGTACTGGATAATGGGACAGTCTTCAAAGTTTCTTTAGTTTGAGAATATAAGAAACTCTTATTGCCTCACAGAATACCTAATGGGTCACCGCATGACCAGGCATGTGATACTACATCAACATTTTCCCAGTCAGGAGTCCACAGACAAGGTAGGGAGACACAGAGGAAAGCAGGTATTAAAGGCTGGGGGACTGGTTTAGCAAAACAAACAAAAAGAGCAGAACTGGTGAGAAAATTCATTAAGGGACATAGCCTGGGGGATGCTCTAGGCTGTTTTGATGGCTCTAGAAACTCAGGGGGAAAGCAGTGTTTAGGAAGGGAAGCAATGGAAGTAGTGGCTGTTGTATTTAAGGACAACATAAACCCCTGGCTCCCTGTTGTCTGCCACAGATGGTCACCTCTCACTGAATCTGCCTTTTCCTTTCCTTCTCAAATCATCAAGTTCACTGTTCTGTCTGCTTCAACATCATTCTCAGGCCTCTCTGCAAACATCTTGCTGTGACGAGACTGTCTTGCATGATTCTTGTTCTGGTGGTGTTAACATCAATCATAACAGCAAGTGTTCTGAACTTTTTATGTATTATGGTTTGGTGGCCTCAGAAGACTCAGCTCCTCTGAGCCTGTGAATGTATCCTTATTTAGGAAGAGGCCCTATCGATGCCATTACATTGAGAACTGCAAACATTCTGGATTAGGGTGGAACTCTCATTCGATGTCAAGTATCCTTATAGATCAGAGTGGGGCTGGAGAGATGGCTCTGTTAGTACGGTGCTTGCCTTGCAAGCACGAGGATCTGAGTTTGATCTTCAAAACCCATGTGAAAAGCTAGATGTGGCAGTTTGTGCTCGCTTTTCCTGTGCTGGGGAGGCAGAAACAAACTGATCTCTGGGGTTCACTGTCTAGCCAGCCTATCCTAATTGGTGAGTCCCAGGAAATAAGATGGTATGTCAAAAAACAAACCTGAGGAATGACACCCAAGGTAACCTCCCTCTGATCCCTCCCCCCTACACACACAGAGGGGAAGGGACCCACCCAGAAGATGCCATGTGAACATAGAGGCTGAACAGTGGATGCTAAAACCTTAACACAGAAGCTATCAGAAGCTGCAAGTCCCTAGGGACTCAGGAAAAGGTCTGACCCTGCTGGGACCCTGACTTAGGACTCTGGCTGTGAGACAGAATAGATTCTCTATCTTAGGCTGTGGATTAAGTGGCACAGAAGCTGCCCACTGTGTGTCTTATCATGCCAGACCTAGGAGACACATGCTACATGCCTCAGGCTCACACATATCTGTCCTGAAGACATAAGAAGTTGATCTGATCCTTACTCATAGGATAAAATCTGAGGCTTGGAAGAACTGTTCCTTATTGTAATCACCACGCCTATGAGGTCTCTGTGCTGGGAGAAGGACATCTATAGATTTTGCTTACAGCATCCATATATCCACTTCTGGCAACAAATGACTCTATGGTTTCCCTCTGGGAGAGATACTCCTATCAAATATGGCATGGTGGTCCTGTCAGTCAGTCAGTCAGTCAGTCAGTCAGTCTCATCTGACTCTAGACAGATGTGTTATTGGCTGGTCTAGTCACTGCCCATCTACACTGGAGAATTACTGAAGATTTTATGCAGTTCTTTTTCTTTGTTTGCTTTGTAGGGCCCAGGGTCCCCTACACACCAGGCAAGGTTCTATCAATGAGTGACATCCCTAACCCTGGGAAGCTTCCAGAAACCAAAAATGATCATCCCAACACACACACACACACACACACACACACACAGAGAGAGAGAGAGAGAGAGAGAGAGAGAGAGAGAGAGAGACAGAGAGAGAGAGAAAGAGAGAGAAAGAGAGAGACAGAGAGACAGAGAGACAGAGAGACAGAGAGGGGGGATCGAGAGAGAGCTCTCAAGTTCAGTCCAAGTCTAAGAGTCTTCATTCCCTTACAATCTACAACCTGAGCCAGAGACAAAAAAAAAAAAATCACTGAAAATAACCAAAACTCCCACTGCATCTAAGCAGTGGTGCCCTGTGGGAGGCAGAATAATTGATGGTCATAGGGACCCTACAACAAGCTGCATACTGTGCCCAGGAGACCCGAGCCTGAAGATTTCTGTGGGATCTTCAGCTTGTGGAGCCCTAACTCCTTTTTTCTCTGAGGCCTCAGATGCTTCTGATGCTAATGGCCTAGGTTCTCTGAGCAGTTCATCCAGGAATGGGCAGAACTGAGGCTCTCTCCCCTTTCAGGGCCACCGAGTCTGACCCCAATTAGCCTGTAAGTGACACTTCTCCATACAGATCAAAGGGCATGCATCTTATATAGAAAAGATATCAAATCCTAGGTGGCTTTGGGATTCCAACCATTTCAGAATCCTATTGTATTGCTAACAACAGTCATGGGGAAAAGAATGTGTGTATGTTGCAAAAGATGGGATGTCGCTCAGTCACTGAAGAGTAACTAACCCGTTCTCTTGGAAATTTTGCTAACTCAGACACTAGTATTGACCTTCCTTGTCTCCTAGAGGCAGCAACTTCTAAATCCCCAGGGTGCTTAAGCAAGTGAACTGAGTAAAGGTAGGAGAAAGAATAAAGACCTGTAGGGACACCGGCATCAGCATGCCCAAAGTGCCCACTCAAAAACAAGTCTGAGATGATTAAATGTGATTTTTTCACTCTCTTAGAAACTATACAGCAACAATTCTTAATCAACAATTCTCTTGGTGGCACCTAACACATAAGAGGGCATGCACTTCAAAATGATCTCGTGTAAAGGAAAAAGAAATACTGGAAATGCCCTCTTTTAAGGTTAGTATAAAGCCTATGGAGCAGTATAATGCAGCTTGAATGTAAGCTTTGATGAATTAAAGATGCATTTTTGTAAACCTTAGGGCAATGTATAAAACTGAATAGGAAGCACAAATGAGCCCATCAAGGAGATAAAATAGAATCACGGAAAATGCTTAACCCTAAAGCAGAAAAAGATATGGGAAGAATGTGAAGGGAAACAGTATGCACAGTGTCAGCTCCTAATGTAAACATGCAGATAATTACATTACATATAAATGGTATAAACATGATGATTAAAAGACAGAGATTAGCAGAGTGGATAAACAAAGGAAACCCAACTATATGTTCTTTGTAAGCCATCACCAGTAAATATAAAAGGTAGTGATTTGGGGCTAGAGTCATGGCTCAGTGGTTAAGAGTAAAGGCTGTTCTTTGAAAGGACCTGGATTTGGTACCCAGAAACCACATGGCAGCTCACAACCTTCAGTAGCTACAGTTCCAGGGGATCTGCTGCCATCTTCTGGCCTCTGAGTGCACTGGACTCAACATGCATTCACTGGCCCCAGTGTCTAGATGATGACCAGAGATTCTGGTGACTTTGGCTCAGGGGATGGTTTTCTAGATTTGGCACCAAAAGCACAATTATTAAGAGAAACTTTCATTAAAATTTCAAATCCAATTTTCATAGGATAACTGGACAGAAACACTTTCAGACACTGTCTGGTGAGGACTCACATCCAGAACACAGAAACTGCCAGAAAAGAAAAAAAAGGGGGGGGCAATTTTTAAAAGTGGGTGTGCAGTATTTGAAAAGGTCATTTTACCAAAGGAGACGTATGGGTGGCCATGAAATCCAAGGACACTCCACCTTATCTGTCAGAAGACTGAGGATAAATAAAACCCCAAAGAAGTAAATAAAACACAAAAAGTAAAAAAATAAAATCCTAAAGACGACCAATGAGACGGCTCAGCAGGGAAGGGAGCTTGCTACCAAGGCTGACAATCTGAATTCCACCTCTGGAGTCCACATGACAGAAACAAGAGAACTAACTTGTCTGAGTTGCCCTCTCACCTACCTCCACATGTGTGAACCCACACATATACATGCACACACCAAGAGAAAATAGCCTTAAAATCCCAAAGAAATACGAACTATTCAGCAACTGGAATTGGCAGACAAAACAAACAGCAATAATACCGTGGGAGGCAGATGATACAAAATAACCCAGCTGAGGGAAAAGGAAAGGCCAAAGTTACCAAATCACTGGGCAGCACTCCAAGGCCTAGATACTTACCCAGGAGGAACAAATGCATGCTACTCAAAACCCTGTCTGTGAATATTCACAACTTTGTCATAATTGCTAAAGCCCAGAGTCTTTCAAATAGCCTTCATTTGAGAAACAAGAAAAACTGTTGCAGCCACTCAAGGGAATATTATTCAGCATTAAAAAGGAATGCCCACCACTGAGGCAAAAGTGATTATGGAATGCATTGTGGTGTTATTAAAATGGGAAAAGTCCAGAGACCAAGAACGGTGTGTCAGGAAGTGTGGATGGAGGAAGGAGATGGCACAGGTGGACACATTTGTATGTGTTTGTCAAAACTTAGAACTATATATTTTAGAGGGGCAAATGTCATTGTATGCAATTTTTTCCTCAATAAACACGACTTTTGAACAA
Source organism: Cricetulus griseus (assembly GCF_003668045.3). Lineage (NCBI taxonomy): Eukaryota > Metazoa > Chordata > Mammalia > Rodentia > Cricetidae > Cricetulus > Cricetulus griseus. Next base: position 106,777,933 of record NC_048597.1, on the reverse strand, counting down.
AGAAGATAACTGGATCTGTAAGGGATGGCTCCATGGTTAACAGCACTGGCTACTCTTCCAGATGAACTGGGTTTGATTCCCAACACCCCCATGATGAGTCACGACCATCTACTTCAGTTCCAGGGGATCCAACAACTTTTTTTTTTTTCTGGCCTCCATGGGTACTGCACACATGGTGCATAGACATTAGGCAGCAAATACTAATATACAACAATAAAATTAAAAACTATACAAAACTCATAGCAAATAGAAATAAGGTCTTTTTGTCTGGTAATTTACTCATAAAATCTCAGTGCAGTTGTGCGGTGTGGTGTAGGAATCCGACACAGACACTTCAAAAATCTGGGTTTTCACATGACTTCTCCCATGTTTTAAGACTAAAGATGTATTTTTATTTAATTAAAATATAATTATTAAATTTTTCCCATAAAAAAATCACAGGCCTCCTGACCAGTCTTTTCGAGCATCCTGTGGACAGGCCATGTTTGCCGAGAGTCAGGTTAGAAAGAGAACTGAGGCAAGGCAAAATCTGATGGAGTAGCCTAAGTGGAGTTTCCTTGGGGATGCTGAGTGATGGATGGGAAAGGGTGAAGTGAATGTGAGCTGAGCCTCTGGTCCCCACTGACAGTATGGCTGTGGGCAGGGGAGAAGAACCCTTCTCACCCCAAGGTCCCCCGAAGCTCCAGAGTGCTGAGACCCCAAAGAGCTGTTTTTTATTTCATTCCTTCAGTGGATAACACTGATCTTGAAGTTACTTTCGATCTCTAAAGCTTCCTCTATTTGAAGGGTCCCGTGCTTCATGCACCACCAGCGGCATGTGTGATTACAGTACCATGTGCACAGTTTGCAGCCCACATCTCCATGGAGGCCTCTGCACACCTGGACATGTGCACATCAAAGTAACTGTGGACCTTCAAACAGGTTCTAGTGAGCTAGCTAAGGATGGCTCTAGCCAACCTTCTCTGGGGCCCCACACCTGAGCTGAAGCCATTACAACCCTCATGAGAGCCTCAACCCTTCAGCCCCTTCCACCTGTCGTTGAAGGTCGACAGGTGTAGCCTGTTTCAGCTCATGTTGGGTCTAAATCTCAGAGAGCAATTCCTGTTTTCAATGTTCTGTCCTATTTATGGAAACTCCCAAGAACTGTGTTTTCAGCAAACCCTGGTAAGTGGTGAAGCTTCAGCATCAACCATCAAAAGCACACACTTCGGTTTTCCGGGGTTTCAGAAACCCACACACAGACCCTTGTACAAAGTCCTGCTGGCAGGGTTGTTTTATTAAAACAGTAAAAATTTAAGCAAGGATGAGGTGGTGTTTGCTCCTGTAAAACATCGTGTGCAGGAGCTGGGAGACGGCTCAGTGGCAGACACATGCACGTGCATCCTGGAGGACCTGTATCCCAGACTTAGAAAACAACAGAAAAGCGGGGCAGATGGAGCAGGCTGGAACACCAGTCCTGAGGAGGCCATGATGGACAGGTCAGGGGTCCACAGGCTAGAAGGAATGCTAATGAGAGAGCTTCCCGCAAAGTGAGAGGCCCTGTTCCCAAAACCAAGGTGGGGAGACAGACCACAGAAGACACTGAGTGTTGGTCTCCTGTCTCTGCACACAGGCGCAAACACACCCGCTTGCACATGCATGCAACATCTTACAGAGTAAACATCAGGCTGGTTTAGCGCAACACTGGGATGAGCTGCAAGCTTTTGATCAACGCTACAAAGTGAAAACACATTTGGCAGATGAGGCTTCAGGAACCAATCTTAGGAGCCCCACCCGGTGAAACCTAGCAAATCCAGGTGCCTGGGGGCGAGGGGGGCGCTTTGCATCACATGGGTTTTCCCAGCCCTGCAATCTGCACCATGCCAGCCCCACCCCAAAGCCTTCAATCGCCAGTCCAAGGTCTACACCGACCACTGCAATAACAGCCTCTGATCAGAAGTGAAATCTAGGTCTCTTTCTCTTTCTAAATGTCCATTAAGCTATTTGGTGGTCAGAATCTGCGGTGAAGTGTGTGCTGAAAGCAGCCTCTGGGTTAACAGCAGAATACAGGTAAAGGATCCTGAATTTCTGCCCTTTGCAATAAAGGCAAAAAGCGCCCCCCCCCCCCCGTTTACCTGGGGCTCTGGGGAAACTGAACCCATTGGAAAGAAGCACAAGCGTGCTTAATGTATGGCGGGCTTGTCTAGGGAATGCTCCCGGAGTAAGAGGCATCCCCTGGTTTCACATGGCGCAGAAAAGACTTTGTAAAGCAAATTCTACTTTTTAACACCAATTGACAACTTGCCTCCCCGGATACATTTCCAACATAGCCCTCAGAACAACCGGCTGGAGAGAGGTCTTGACATCTTCGCGGGGCAGATTAGAGAGGAACCTTAATCTCCTCGGTGTCCGTGATTGCTCTCGAACCCGCCTCACTGCGGGAGGGCTCAGGACACCATAGAACATCCGGGCTTCACCTACAGCCCCGGAGAATCTCTCCAGGGCTCCAGGGCTCCCCGACCGCACCCCGGGGTTCCGGGACTCTGAGCACCTGAAGCCAGAGACTCTGGTTCTTCAGCCCGCCCGCCGACAACCGGATCCACAGAAGGGTAATCCCACAGAAGGGTAATAATTCGACTTAGTGACCGTAGCAACAGCGAAAGGTCTGGCCAGCCTGAGTCAGCCCGTTTTCACAAGTCTCCAGAAACCTGCAGAGTCCTGGTTCCCACGGCCCCGGGCAAAAGACCGGAGTGGGACCCTGTTAGCGGACTCGCTGGAAACCAGAGCGGCCTGATGCTTCCAACGCCACCGCTCGGTCTAATGTGGGGCGGAAAGTCCTGGGTTTCTCAAAGCTGGAGAAGGGGCCGCGGGAAACCGGGGTCCTCTCTGCACCCCGCAGCTGCATCAAGTCCGGGGTGCGCAGCTCCATGTAGAACTTAGGGTTCAGCCCAGACCCAGAGTCCGACAGCCACGCCTCCCCTCTCTCCCGGAGGGAGGCTGCAGGGCTTCGGGGTGGGCTACCGCGGCGGGTCTCTAGTCGCAGCTCAATCGCTGGCAGCTGTTGCGGGGGCCCGCTGTCTGGAGAACTGGATGCTCTATGTGGGACCCGGAGCCCTCGCTACCCGCTACCCTCGCTATCCTCTCCAACCGCGCCTTGGCTCCCCCGCAGCCCGGAGGGATCCCGCGATCCCAGCCAGCGCCCTCCTTACCTTGGCCCATCAGCGCAGCCAGCACCAGGCTCAGCACCCTGTACCTCGCCGCCCACCCCGGGGCCGCGCCCTCGGGGCGCATCGTGCCCGCTGTCACGCTACCCATCGCCAGCCCGGGTCCCGCGCCGGCTGCCCCATACCCGGGGCCGCCCTCGCCAGCGCTATGGCTCCCGCGGCTGCTCCTGAGCCGGTCCGGACAACTTTTCTCCGGCTGCAGCCGCGGTCCTGCTGATCCCGCCCCCGGGCCCGCCCACTTCGGGCTCGCCCACTAAACCCTCCGGATCCGCCCACCTCCGGCCCCGCCCGCGGCCGGATGAAAGGAGGATGCTAGAGTAGCCAGGAGACCCGGGGTACTCAGGCCTGGGGACCAAGACCGGGGGAAGGAACAGGCAACACGGGGACTTGGAATTCTCTCCTCCTGCTGCGGAGACCCCTCCTTGAAGCTGCCTGCCTCCGCGCAGCCACAACCTGCAGGACGGCTCTGTCCAGGTGTCCGCCACGCAGGATGGAGCTGGACCCTTGCGTTCTGGGTCTTGCCATCTCCCATGGTCATCGCATCGCGACGTCTCGCGGTCGTCGGTCCCCCATCGGTCACTTCAGGTCGTCTTCTACCGAGGACCGGGGACATCTGGAATTCAAAGTCACGTGCAGCTGTGGAGGGACTATCTAGGCGAGCGATTGGATTTAGTGGGATGTATACCAGTGGTTCAGTGGGATGTGTATCGATGTGTGCCAGGAGGTGTACTCTGCATGCACCGCACATGGGAAAGCGCCAGCTGACTCCACTGTCTTTAGAAGCTGGCCTAGGCCATGGGCCGAAGGCTAGACTAGTTTTTCTGTATCTCACCCAATTGGTGTGATATATATATCCAACTGTCCAGGCTAAAAACAAAACAGCACCCCCCCCCCCACACACACACACCGTTACCCATTTGTGCTCTGGTGAGAGCGGTTTCTTCGCACACCCTGCAATCTGTTTTCTCTCGATTTCCCTGGCGCTCCTTCAGGAATCACCAGGTTCCAACAACATCCTTGCATGCTTACTGATGACAGGGTTTCATTGGCTGCTCCGGAGTCTGGGCAGTGTGCTGCGGATAGGACCTGACACCCTCTCGGGCCTGGAAGTGAAAGGTTCCCAGGCTGGAAGCCCAGGCCTCTATCTGCCACAAACTCTACAAAACCGGGGTTCCTCACCCTGGCATGAGCCTCACACTGCGCATGCTCGGGGATCCCGCGCCCACCCAGGCTTAACTGGATCTTGTTAGCCAATCCTTCGGAAAAGCTTTCAAAACAAAACAAACAGAACAGTGATTGATGCAGAAGAAACAGCAGGGAAAGGGCCAACCTTCCCAACCCTTTTGAGACAGCGTAAGAAGACCCAGGGCGCACCGGCCTTGAAGACGAGCTCATACCCGAAAGGAGACTCTACTCTCACAGGCCTGGGTAGGTAGCAGCAACTTTGTATTTAGGTGATGCCAGCAATGGCCAACCCTCCAGCTCAATTCGCTACTGTCGACACATCCTTGGGGAGCAATAATGAAGTCACTTGGGCCCCTAGAATGGAAGGCACGTTTTCTCATTTTTTTTTTTAAAGCCTGGAAGTCTATAGAGAATGAATATTTTTTATTCAAATGTTTGGCCTACTATCATCAGGGAGAACGCAACAACACATTATTTCATATTGAGGGATGAGGTCTGCTCCATTCCCCATTTCATATTCCATAATAGGAATAAAATGTAAAGCCCTGAGTGGGTCTCCTCATCGCCAGGTCTACGGCTGGAACCACCAGGCAGGCACCTGCTGTCCTCTAGCCCCTTGAACCTCTGATGCATCTCCCTTCTGATCCTTCCAGAATGAACAGAAGGATACCAAAGCAAAGAGTTTCCCTTCTGCAAGCCCCACTTTAAGACCTCCTTTAATCTGCCATGTGACCTTCTAAATAGCAACCAAACACTCACACAGATCCAACAACGGGACAGAGGACTGTCGGTTCCTTTATCTCGGCTAGGGAAACCCGCAGGTTCCCCAGGCTAACAAAGTTTCCTGTATTTATTTATTTTTTTAAGCCCTGTATTATTGAACCTCAAAATCATTAATTCTTTAACTGAAATTGCTTCCAGATGCTCGCCTGAGTCTCATAAGCAACACCAAGGACCACTAATCTCCTCAAAGGGTATTTCGAAACTCCCCGTAGGCTGTGGGCACATGGAGACAATTAACATGATTTATAGGAGGGCAGAGTTATTGGCAAGAGAAAGCCCATGGCCTCCAAATGTGCCCAGGGCTTCTAACTAAAAGAAGCCACTTTTTAGATTTATTTTGTTCATGTTGATATCTTAAATGGCTGACGTTGCATAAGACGAAGTATAGAAGTTGGTGTAACTTAGAGCATCTTGTGCTGTCTGAGTCCAGGCAGGGTGTGTGTCTGTGTATTGCTGGGTTATGCATTAAATGAGAAAATGTTACTGACCGCAGGACAAGACCAGCTATAGATTGACCGCATAAAGCAGCTGTGGTCAGCTTACAAAACAAACAGGACCTTAACTCTAGCACTTATTGGTTGACGTAGAAAACCAGGAAGGAAGAAAAATAGAAAACACATATTAAGCTCAATATACCAGTGATACCCAGTGTAGAAAGACACATAGAAACAACTATTCAACAAACACTGTTTCTGGTCATCAGATGTTTCTAGGGGGTTCTGAGAGTGGAATAGGCCAAGGTCCCCTGATGGTTAGCCTTGGATGGAATTTAGACTCATACGGAAAGAAGCCTCTGAGGGTGTCTGTGAGAGGGTTTCTAGATTGGTCTACCTGAGGAAGGAAGACACACCTTGCATTCGGGTAGCACTATCCCATTGGGTGGGTCCTGCACAGAATAAAAAGGAGACAGTGAGCTGAGCACCAGCATCCATCTCTCTCTGTTTCCTGACTGTGGGTGTGATGTGACCTGCTGCCTCGTGTTCCTGCCTCTGTGACTTCCCTGCCATGAATGACTATGCCCCAAACAGTGAGCCTGGATAACCCCTTTCTCTCTTAACCTGCTTTTGTCAAGTGTTTTGTCACAGCAATGAGATTCCTAAACTCAGTTTTTTTCTTCTCTCATGGCAGAGAGGAGCCCCAGGAAGGTGGATGACTAAGGCTGTCCATCATTATGAGTTGTGACTTTGGGTAATGTTTTAAGGCAAAATGCAATTGTGAGGATGGCACAACTTTCAGGACAGGAATGGAGATGAATAGAGGGTTAGTAGGAAAATCCACAGTGCAAAGGTCAGGCCCTGGTAGAACACTGCCCTTGGAGGCAACTAGAGGAAGCTAGAAGTGTCCTGACAACCTCTGGATGCACCTGGGGAGGCCCTGGACCAGTGCCAGGCATAGTGGGTAAGTGAAGCAATTGATGGGCCTGTGTGGTTGTGAGAGAGGAGAAGGCGTCTTGAGCATCGGGGTATCTGGGGTTGCCCTGTATGGAGTTGGGGGATTCCTGGGGTGGGAGACAGCCTAGGCCACTGATTAGGAAACTGAGGCCCATAGAGAAGGTCACATGGTTGCTATGAAAATCAGCTTTCCACCCAAGGAGTAGGCTCAGGTAGTAAAGGCATTTGCCACCAAGCCTGGGGACCCAAGTTCAGTCCCCAAGATATACATGGCAGAAGAAGAGAACCATCTCCCACAGGCCAGATGTCCTCTGACCTCCACACACACACTACATGGGTGCACCTCAACCCTCTCAAATAGATGAATGCAAAATCAACTATCTAAATACCACATTTTGATACCCCTGGGCTTCGAGTTACAAGACCACACTTAGAGTGATCTGACAAGATGCATCCTTGTAGCAAACCCCAGGCTGAGGAGGAGGGAGCTGGAACTGGAACATAAAGGCAGGACCCTCTCTTTCCCTCCCTCCCTGATTGAGAGAAGAAGTCCCACCTTGGACCATCCAGTAAGGATACAAATGTTTAGGGAACTGCCTTCTGGACACTTACTGTCCACTCTGGCTCGTTTTCCTGCTTACTTGGTTAATTTCCTATCCCATGTTAGCTCTGACCAGCTCAACTCTATGCTCCCAGCTCTACAAGGAGTGTGTGTGCAGTGAGAGGCACTTATCTCACGAAGAATCACCATGGATCTACAGATTATGTCTCCATCTTACCGATGAGGAATCTGAGATGGAAACATTTCATCTTTAGCTCATTTAGTCAGGACTGGTGATGATAGTTCTGCTAAGCACCCTGTGAACCTGCCGTCCTTTATTGTCTTCAGTTCACAGATGTGAAAACTGATGTCAACAGGGGTGATGTGGCTCTTTAAGGCTACCCAGGGTGGAAAAGGTTAGGAGTGATTAACTTGGGGTAACCTGCTCTCAGAGCCCATGTTCACAGCCGCTCACTTGGGTGATTTGTGTACAAGCTTATGCTCACATGTGTCTGCTCCTGACAGCAGGAGTCTGGGTGACTTTTATTGGTACTTATTTGTGATGTGGGGTCTTTGTGCAATTTTTGCACTCTTTAGTTCTATTTTGAACATTAAAGAATGATGATTCTATGGCAGTGTTGCTGACAGTCACCCTGCCCTTCATCCAAACATAGTCTGTATATAGCTGAATATCCCTGATAGGAACATGGGCCTGGCTTCTCCAATGAGGTGTGAGATGCACGTAACTCTCACATGTGAGAACAGCAGGAGTGATACTCAGATTCCTCTACCTACCTTACACCCTACATCCCATATGATACCTGTTGGTCAAACTACTTATCATGCCTTGTTCGATAAAATCTACAGAGTGGATTCTCTGCTGGTCACTCCTCTCTCTGTTCAAGAACAGCAGATGTTTGTTTACTATAGGAAATGGGTCAATATGCTTCAGATTAGGTTACAAACGAAATTAAACAAATGCATTTCCTTAAGCACATTTTCCACATCATCATCACCGGCATCATCATCATCATCCACATCAGCATCACCATCTCCCACACAGAAGTGTTTTGACAGTGTTAGCTCATTCTCACGACCATCCCATGGTGTTACTGTGGTTTAAGTCCATTTACAGATAATTCCAATTACAGATGGAGAATGGAGGGATTTTTGTCTAGTGTCCTGAAACTGAAAATTGTCAGAGCTGGGATTCCAAACAAAGCCCTGGCTAGAGGAACCCTTGACGGACTAAAACATTCTCTCCACCATTGTTGTTCACATTCCACTGGGGCCTTGTTAAAAGGTTGATTCTGACTGTGGATCAGAAGGAGGTCTGGTGGCCACTGCCCTGCATTTCTCAAAAGCCTCCAGATGGTGTAGAGTGTAGAGCAGTGGGCCTTTCTTTGAGTAATAACTTCTCTATCCAGTTCTTCACCTACTTATCTGCCCTCTCACTGTCCAGACCACAATTATCGGAAAGTTTCATCAAAGTTAACTCTTTGATGTTTCCTAAGAAGCAACTGCAGTGAGCAAACTGATCATGTGACGTCGTCTCTGAAACAGGAGACTAAACTGCTTTTTGTGATGTCAGCTGACAGCAGTTACTCACTGCATAGTGAGTCCTGTGTTTGGACAGGGCTGGCAGAAGCCAGCTCTGATCAAGGCACCAACTACCCCATCACCTGCTCCCTGAGGGACCCCAATGAACACAGTACCCTGCTAACCACAGAGGAACCTAAAACATGGAATAAGAGACATCTGTCTGGTGTAGGAAGCCACTAGAATTGGGGCTTACCGGTTGCTGCACTATAGTGTAACCCATTTATACCCAGACATCAGCTGTTGATGTGTGTTGAGTGACATTCACTCAGCTGTAACCCTGGCCTTTGTGGTCATGGGATTCTGTGGGCAGGGTTGACTCTCTGTGACTGGTCATCTTTTAATTCTTATGTAGCTGTTGAGTGATGGTTATCAGCAAGGTCCCTTGCCTGTACGGAGCCCACTGGGAGAGCAAGGCACATGCAGAGCAATCTGGATTAAACGAGTTAGAAATTCCAGCAAGGAGAGTGGAGGTTTCCAGTGCTGACCCAGGTGGAGGAGCTAGCTATTGGTGTCTGCTGAGTAGGGAGAGTACAACCTCCATGTACATATGGGTGACACTACCTGAACCCCATGGATTATAAAAACATAAAAAAACAAAACCAAGGACATGGCTTTGGGAGGAAGATGTGTTGGGGAGGTGGAAGAAGGGGAGCTTGGAGGGAGGGAGGTGATCATGACATCAGGGATACAGTACTTCCCATAACCCAGTCAAACACCATACTAACTCTTCAGGTTTCAGCACTGAGCTCCCCACGTTCATCATGACACCAATTTTGCTCCGTTTTCTGACGTCTTTGCTTTTGTTTTCTTAATGGAACACCCATAATTCATAAAGATCTACATTTTGAACATTTATTGGGAAAAATCTCAGTTCAAACTTTGCCACCATTATGACATCACAAGGCACAATTATAATCTATCAGTTCCCCTCCCGGCAGGCGGTGGAAACAAGTGGGTTATTATGTCGCTTGCCAACTGTAGATTTATAAAGGATACGGATAACCGTGGCCTAGGGCAAACTACTTTCAACCACCTTTCTCGGACTCACAGAACCTGTAAGCTTTAGTTAGAGCTACGATATTGCTCTTAATGTCCCACAAGACTCTGGTAGCATGTTTAAAAGATTGAGCTCCGAAGGAACCCCACTAAAGTCGTGCTGTTTTGACAGCTGGAACAAGGCAATGCAATTGCCCTTAATTTGTGTGAGGAATAGTTCAGATCCAAACTCAGCCAGTCTGCATCCAGTTACAGGGTCAACAGCGCCCCCTAGTGGTATTTATTGACATTAGCTGCTGGCACGGGCCGTTGGCGTGGGGGTGGGGGTGTATACAGAAAAAGTCCAGATTTCTGGATTTGGGCAGGATGACAGTTCAGAGAGGGGTCTCCTAGTTCAGTTGTGCTTCACACTTTGTTTGAAGTGCCACTGGCCCTTTATGTCTAACTCAAAATAACAGTTGAATATGCCTTGGGGAGGCCATCCCTAAAATGACTTAGGTGATACTGATTGCTACAGTAAATCCCAGAAGCTTAATGATTGAGAGGAGAGAGAGAGAGAGAGAGAGAGAGAGAGAGAGAGAGAGAGAGAGAGAGAGAGAGAGAGAGAGAGAGAGAGAGACACTAAGGGCATGGAGATCAAGGTTCAGGCTAGCTGGGCCAGGACAGAGAGAGAGAGAGGGAGAGAGAGAGAGAGAGATGATTTCTAGCCTGCTGGCTCACAATAAAAGCAGGGACCAGGAATTGTTTCTGAGGCTGTTCTATTTACTGATGGGCTCCGATACCATGGTGTCAGGCCTGGTTCTGTCTGAAGCAAACAAAACAATGCATATAGGTTGGGACTTTGAATGCTGAGGGGAAGAAAAGGAGAAGAAAGAACCAGAAGGGGGCATCGGAGGATAAGCAAACCCCACTGACTAGCTTCCCTGAAGAGTCTGTGAGACACTCTGGAGGAGCCTAGCTTGGGAATGGTGGTCTGATCCTGCTGCAGGTGGGAGAACAACGAAGAGAGGTGACCAGGGAATGTGCAGACTCTGGTGAGCACATTCCTGGACCCAACTCCAGCCAGGAAACACCAATGAACCCTGCATGAAATATAAAGCATACAGAAGACTGTAGAAGGGAGCTGACACACGGAGAGAGAAGATGCAAGCAGGGAACAGGCCTCTTGTCATTGATGCAAGCAGGGAACAGGCCTCTTGTCATTGGTGCCTTTCTCCTAGCAATCAGAGGCTGCCTACCCCAGAAAGAGAGAACGCAGAAGCCTACTCTTTAAGGCTTAAAGAGCTAGAGACAGAGTTTGCACTGATCGAAGCCCCCAAAACATAAGGAAGAATTTGAACGAAGAAACAGCAGCCAGGAAGACGATTGAATTCTTGGATAGACTTTTCACAAATCTTTGAATGACTCATGATCCAATGTGCATGGGGAAGACCCCCAAGACACATAGCTGTGGACACAAGGACTGGGTTGATGATATCTGAAACACCCAAAGTGTTTTGTAACTCAAAAGAATTGCACTAAAGCCTGAAAGAAATGAATACAATTCTGATGCATATAAAAATATTGACTTTCTGCGATGGCTGTGTTAATATCAGATAAAATAGACTTTAAACAAAGAATGTATAATAACCAGGCACAAATACCAGTCAAGGGGCTGGGGTGATGGCTCGGTAGTTAAGAACCTTTCTTGTTCTTATAGAGTACATAGGTTCCCAGCACACACATGGTGGCTCAAAGATATTTGCAACTTCACTTCCAGGGGGATCTCATCTCTTTTTCTGGCCCTTACAAATACCACACAAATGTGGTATACAGACACTCACATATATAACATAACATTTTTAAAAGATTCATTGTAGGGCGTTGGTGGCTCACGCCTTTAATCCCAGCACTCAGGAGGCAGAGACAGGCAGGTGAGTTTGAGACCAGCCTGGTCTACAAGAGCTAGTTCCAGGACAGCCTCCAAAGCCACAGAGAAACCCTGTCTCATAAAAACCAAAAAAAATTCATTGTATAATGTTAAAATATCAATTAAAGAATATTATATAATACAACAAATATATACGAACCCAGTAACCAAAGGCTCAAATTACATCAAACAAAAATGATACAGAATTAAGAAGAGATGGGAGCAGTGCAAAAAATTCTGCTGGAGAATTCAAACACTCGCTACCAGTAAAGGGAAGAATAGTTCTCTCCATATGTCTATCATCTATTTGCTGTCTGTCATCTCTATCTATCTGGTATCATATACTTATTTATGTACCAACATACCTGTCTTCTATCAACCATCTGTCTATCCATCTAACTCTCTATCATCAGTCATCTATTTTCTCATCACCTAGCCACACATCAATACATATCATCTATTTCTTTGTCATCTTTATGTCTGCCTACTGTGTAAGGTACAAATTATCAAGTACCTTCACCCAATGATAATCAGAGGACACCTCACTAGAACCAAGGAACACAGCCTTTTGTAAGTATACTGGACAATCTCTTCATATAGACCACCGAGTGAATACACACAGGGGCTTAAAAGGCCCTCCAATGGCATAAGATGTGATACCTGCACCCCCAAAGAAAGCTATAACAATATCATGCAAATCCCAGACATTTGGAAACCAACCAATCCCTAACTTAGGAATCAACAATCACAAGGGAACTTAGAAAATATTTTAAATTGAAGGACGATAAATCTATACAACAGCATCTATAGAATGTGTCATGTCCTAAAACCCATTAAGAAAGGAATTTACAGTTTTTAATATTTATAGCAGGAAGGAAAGACCCAAGATCCATTAAATAGAACTCACTTTGAGAAGACAGTGGCACATTTAAAGCAAATGGAAGGGGAGAAAGTGGAAGGATGGGGAAAAATCACTAACCCCCCCCAAAACAACAGAAAGTCAACAAAGCTTAAAAACAAAAACAAACAACAACAAAATAAAATGAAACAGTCAAACTCATAAAACCCCAGGGAGAAGTGTTTTGAGATAATCCAGGCTGTGATCCACTTGAGTTTAACTTCTATGGTTCAGTCAAGATATTTTTCTTTAAAACAAAGTTAATGGGTGTATGCTACACAGTGCACCCGGCAGATCAGAAGACAACTTGCAGCACAAGTCAGTTCTTTTTCTCTACTAAGTGGGTCCCGGGGATTGAACTCAGGTCACTGGGCTTGGAGGCAAGTTCGTTACCCATGAAGCCATTTCCTCACCTGCCTGGGGTTCAGTTTATTGGTGGTTCAAGGATTAGGTTCAAGGCAGGCTTCCCTCAGACTACTTTTTATGGCAAGAGTCTGGACAGAGCTAAGGGGAGAAGAAAAGAGAGTTAATATGTTTGGACCCTTAAAAAACAAACAAACAAAAAAACAAAAACAAAAAAACAACAGACTGTACCCACCTGCAGATGCATTGTTCTGTCCCATTGTACAGATGATAATACTGAGGTTCAGAGACAGGAAACCTCTTGCCTCAGAGCACACAGCTGCATGCTGGCACAGCAGGCCCCAGTCCCTTCTGGCTGTCTTATGAATGCTGAGCAGGAAGGAGGAGGGTGCATCTTTCCCTGAGGCGTTCTTGGGGGAGAAAGCTTGATATAGCATACAGGTCTCAAATTCCACCCCTTCTGCACTGTTTTTCCATACCTAGACACCATTACGAAAGAGAGATGACCCAGCACAGCCCTGGATGTCTGACTAGGTGGCTCCTGATTGCCAAGTAAACAGGGTCAGCCTTCGCCACAAAGTGGTCATCAGGACTGCAGGTACCAACCAGCTAGCTCAGCTCTGCAGGGCTCCAGGTTCAGTTCCCAGTTTCTCATCTGCTCTAGGTCCCACCAGGTCACCTATCTACTAGACAGACACCACCACTGTTTAGTTGGTGGCTGTGTCACCCGGTTCTAGAGAACGGCATTCTCTAGAATGCCCTTGGCCATGGACTCCACCATCTTGTGTTTCCCCATGATTAAAGTTTTTTTTCCTCCCTCTTTTTTTTTTAAAAAAAAATTAAATTAGAAACAAGCTTGTTTTACATGTCAATCTCAGTTCCTTCCCCCTCCCCACAACCCTCCACCCCCACCAACCTCCTATCCCATCCCCTTTCTGCTCCCCAGGGAGGGTGAGGCCTTCCATGGGGATCTTCGAAGTCTGTCATATCATTAGGAGCAGGGCCTAGGCTCTCCCTGTGTGTCTAGGCTGAAAGAGTATGTGGAATGGGCTCCCAAAGTCCATTTGCATTCTAGGGATAAATACTGATCCACTACCAGAGGCCCCATAGATTGCCCAGGCCTCCTAACTTACACCCATGTTCAGGGGGTTTGGATCAGTCCTATGCTGGTTTTCCAGCTATCAGTCTGGGGTCCATGAGCTTCCCCCATTAAAGGGGTTTATGTATACAGCTATGTAATCAGAGGTTTGAACCCAGCTCCTGTGCATGTCAGCTGAGTCTATTTTGTGACAATCACCAAGTTCATTGATGAAACTTAATGGACAGCGTTCTGAGTGAGGAGACATGTTCCACTCCAGGGACTCATTCAAGCGGGTTTGGCTTTGGGGTTGCATTATAGATACTGCTTCCTTTCCCCTTTATGGGGAAAAGAGAACACTAAGACCTGCCCCGCTGTGATTTCATCCTTCCCACCAGTACGAAGAAGAGACAAAGCATGGAAGCCCAGGAGTGAGCTCTGCTCTGACTCAAGACAAAAGCTCCCCACTCCATTACACAAACCAAAACAGAGCGGAAAAGTCCTTGCTCCCACGGAAAGGGAAGCTTCCATTGAGTCAATATGCTGAGGCTACTTCATGAAATAAAAATCTGATCAAGGACCGTTTTGCTCAGACGGCCCGCGAGCGCGAGGAAATCACATTACCTGTCTGACCTCGTTAGCCGTCCTGCTGGCAAACGCAGAGAGCAGGACGATGCAATTTGCTGAGTGAGTTGGCCTTTTGAATTCAGATGTGCAGAGCGAGGGAAAAAAATAAGCTAAGTCTAGTGCGTGTGGGCGGAGCTATCTGCTGAGGCCTGAATCCTAGAGAACCAGGTCTCCCCTCCCTTCCCAAGGGAAAGAGAACCCCCTGTCAGGAGGAGGGTCAGAGAGGCAAGGACTTTACTTAAATTCTGCTTAAGAATGCATATGGCCATGTTGGGTTCATCAGTCACTCTGGGGCTTCTGTGACCTGACAGAAATAACATGGCATAGGAAAAGGTTATTGCGGTTTCAGAGGGCTGAGTCTGTGGTGAATTGACTCCAGTTCCTGGGGACAGGGCGTGCAGAGTATATATGGTGGTGACAGAAGCATGTGGCAGAGGACACTGTTCATTGATGAACTAAGGCAAAATAACTCCACAGGGCCATAAGGTGACTCTGAAGATCTCGTCCTAATCTAGGTATCATCCATATACAGATACCTGCCCATGACTGTATTATGTTTCTTGATAAATAGAAGCTTCCAGATATAATTAACTTTGCTAATCAGTTGATTTCATGCTCCCCTTAAAAGAGGTCTGTTGTGAATGTGAACCTTGGAGAGCAGAGTGCTTCCCTGTGGCTGTCCACAGAAGAGAAGTGTGGATTTAATCTAATTTATTTATTTTTAATATTGCATGCTGATTGTTTGAAAATCAAATTTAATAGAAACCACTCCTGGCTTCTTTCTGAGCCTCTAGAGTCCACCCTCTCTCTACAAACAATCAATGGTTCCAGTGTCTGTAAGGACAGTGGGGAGAGCTCACCAGCCTCCTCCTTCTTATGGTCAAATTTCCCCCAACTGCCTGTGGCCTTGAATGGCAGTGAAGCTCTGTCTCTAAGCCACTGACTGCACCTTAGTGGGAACCAAAGGGAACTTGCCCCCTATCTAGCGTCAGGTGAGCATGTGACCTATGTTGGCCCAAAGCTCCTGGTCCTGAGACTTGGATTATTTTTTAATTGAGATGTAATTTGCAAGCCTTTTAAAGGTCTGTAATTATTCTGGCTATGAGCTCGTTGTCAGTGTTGTGTGTAAACATCACATGATCCCAGCTCAGAACACTCATACACTCCCCAGAGGATGTCCCACAGCCAGCCAGGCTCTCCTTCCTTCTCAGCTCTCTAGAGCCTGGCAGTAGTTAATTCACTATCTCTCAGGATCTGCTCCCCACTCGCAAAAATGGCCCAGTCAGGAATGTGCCTTGTAAGCCTGAAGACTCGAGTTCAATCCCCAGAAGCCACATTTACATCAAAAAGCCAGGATACATGCCTGCAACCCCAGCCTTGAAGAGGCAGAGACAGGTGGGTCCCAGGGACTTGATGGCCAGCTAGCCTGGTCTTCTTGGTGGAGTTCCAGGTCAGTGAGAGAACCTGTGTCACACACAAAAAAAGAAGTGCATGGAACCTGAGGAACAATGCCTGGGGTTGATGTTTGTGTTCTCCAGGCATGCAGACACATGTGCATATACCCACACATGTGAACACACAACCACTCACCACATACAAAGATCAGAAACCTTATTGTCAATGTGACTAACATTCACCCTCATGTTTCTAGACTCTCCTTTTTAAACTTGTTTTCCCAGACAGGGTTTCTCTGTGTAGCCCTGGCTGTCCTGGAACTCACTCTATAAACCAGGCTGGCCTTGAACTCAAAGGTCTCCCTGCCTCTGCCTCCTGAGTATTGAATTAAAGGCATGAGACAACATGCCTGACATTGTTTATAGACTCTTTTCCACATTTTTTATCGACAATCAGAGCATCCTTCCTTTTAATGATTGGGTAATATTGAACACCAAGGCCTGAGCATATTGCATTGTTTTCACCTGTTGATGGACAGTGCATTGTACACACCTTTGGGCTACTGTGAAGGACTTTGGTTCTTGAGGGAGTGACCCTAGGGTGGATGTCAGTTCATGGCCATTTCCCAGCACAGTGGTGATGATGGCAGAAGGGGCTGGAGGGTGTGTGTGGTGTGAATAGAGACAGAATCTTCCTTGTTTGTTGGTTCATCACCTTGGGGAGCCTCCTTGATTCCTGGTATTCTCAGTCTCTGTCTCTCAGATCATGTGACTGAGCCCCACCCCCATAAGCACATCTGTTATACCTGGCTGATGTCCTGTGCCACTTGAGGTGAGAACTCAATGATTAAGGTAAATTTTATGTGAACATCCTTTTCTATCTGTTCTCACAATGGCACCCTGAGGACCTTTCTCTGATTCCAGTCAATTTCAAACCAGAAATAAAAGCTTAAAGAAGATGTAAGCTGTGGTGGTGGACAGAAAATCCCAGATGTCTGCTGCAGGAATGGCTTTGGAATCCTAAGAATGGGAAAAGACCAGAAAGGAAAGAGGAAGGGCTGGACAGGGCTCCCAGGAGCACAGAAGGTCAGCCCTTCATCCAGCCATGGACCTGAGAGGTTTCACAGCCCCTCTGCTCACATCCCTGTGAGCAGGAGTGGGGCTCACTAAGGATGGGCAGGATGGACACAGGTGGGGTTCTGGCTCAGGGTTGTGTAATTCTTGTGTTTTGTTTATGGGCTGGAAAGAGGATCCCTCACCTGACCCAGGAACTTGGAAAGAAGTTCCTGGCTAGTATCCTCACCTCCCATTTCACACCTGATGCACTGGAACCCAAGTCTTCACACCTGTGCCCACTCTGTGGGTTCATCTCCCCATAGCTGAACAGGCTGACTCAGTGATTGGAAGACAATGAACCTTGCAGCAGCTCATGATCGCTCTCCAGGGGTCCTTCCTCTGGCCACCCAATCCCTCAGCAATCACTCCTTTTCATCATCATTCCAGCATTTTCCACTCTCTGAAACCATCTCCAGTTGTTCATGGTCTGTCTCTCCCATAAGTGGGATGGATGTAAGAGACTTCCCACCAGAAACCTCCTCTGTCGCAGCTTCCCAGTCAGTATGGGGCATGCAGCAGGCGCACGACTCAAGGAAATCGATGAAAGAGTAGAAGGAAGCTTGGGTCTATGCTAGCCAAAAGGAGGAACGGAGTCATAGAACGCTATCTTCTGAGAGGGCATAGTGCTGCACTCTTGAACTCACTGTATTTGTGGTCACGGACACAGACCCTCAAAGGACACAATGTCAGAAGATTATAGGCAGGTATTAGTTACTGGGGGTGGTCCTTTAGTGATGCAGATCCTAGAAAGTCACCGTGCTCATGGAACTCCCTCATTCATTCTATAAGCAACTTTAAAGGAACCATTGGGTCACCCCCCACACACACACCATACACACACACACCATACACACACACACAAATACACATATACACATTATATACACACAAACCATACACACACAGCATATAAATGCACACAAATACACATAGGCACATTATACACACACCATACATACACAAATATACACATTATCATATACATACATAAATTATACACACACCATACTTCACACACAAACATGATACACACATAAACAAATGTATACATTATCATATGCACATACATAAATCATACATACACACACCAAACACACATGTATACACATATACACACAACACACATGACACACACATAAACAAATATACACACATCATGCATCCATCATACACATACATCATGCCCAAACAAACACACACATATACTCATCTTATACAAACACATAAAACACACATAAACAAATATACACATTATCATATACACACACATATATCATACACACATACATCATCTACACATCAGACTACACACACAAACACACACACATACACACATCAAACACATACACAAACACATATAAAAGTATAAGCAGGATATGGTTGGTAAGAAGATAGAGTCAGGGGAGCTTTGAGATAAGAGGTTAACAGGGGGACTATGATAAAAATTATATACATGTATGAAAATGCCATAGTGAAACTTACATTATGTAATCATGTATAGCTCATATATGCCATTATCTATACTGGGGCTCAGATCAGGGTACAGAATCCCTAAATATGACTGTGTGGGACAAGACTACACCTCTCCAAATGTTTCTTTGGCCAGTTCTGAGGTAACAATTTTGGAAAGCTAAAGACAAAGTGTGACAGCCGTGGCTACAAGCAGCTTACGCCTTGAAGGGACTCTACCTTGCCTGCACAAGTGAGAGCAGCTGAGAATCCCATCACCTGGAAGGTTCTATCTGCCTAAGGAGTCAGTTCCTACACAGTACACACTTCTGCCCTGAACTTGTCACCACCCAGGCTTTACTCCTGGCTTAGCTCTGAGTTTCCTGTTGTGTGACTATTTCCTTAGAACTGAAATTTTCATTAAGGCACAGGAAGTAAATAAAAAGACTCAAAGCCCTGGAAGCTACAAGCCTCTCTTCTCCATATGGTTATGTAAACAGTAGCATTTGCTGAGGCAGAGAAGTCTCCTTGGAGCTTCCTGCAAGTTCTGCCTGGAGCCACGGATGCAGCTTGTTTGAGTTGTCTTCCTGCTAAGGTGGGTTTTTCCACATGGAACTGTCCTTGAGTTACTCACATTCCTGTAAGTAACTCCAGTAATATCAACATTTAACAGATGCTTTCCTATGTGTGTCTTTGATGACACTAAGCGTGGTTGGTCTGGGGACTGCCACTTCAGCCTGCTGCCACACTCCCTGGGCTGAAAAGGCCCCATCATGCACAGGCTTCCACCAGCTGTGTTGTAAAACTCATCAAAATACAGCCCACAGTGTGTCCCTCAAACATTCCAGGAACCCTGGTACCCGGTGGTACTCAAGGCTTCCTTATTTGAAATGGAGGTATGAAGCCTTGTGTTTATCATCGTCAGCTCAAGAAGTCAAATTTAGCACTGGAAACTCAACCTCTTGGCGCATATAACAATTCTAGTTTCATGGCTGCAAGATTCCCCCCAAGTGGAGTGGATGCAGGCAGTGAATATCTAAGTAGCTTTGGGAGAGAGTTTGCATTTGAGGAAATTCCATTTAGAATCTGTAGAGCCAAGGGCGACTGTGTCTAGGAGACTTGAAGGGGACAGAGGCAAGTGCAAATCAGCTAGGAGCCATCCCATCTCCTCATCCTGGGATGGCCTTTGGGGTCCTACAAAAAGGGCACAATGCTGTGGAAAGTCATGGATGCTTCATGGCTCAATTCCTATGACTGTCTTTTAAATGAACAGCCACAAACCTGTGCTTAAATGATTGTAAAAATGTGGGCGGGACATTGCGTTAATTTTCTCATCACTGAGATGAAACACTGCAAATTGACACAGGCAACTTTAGGGAGGATTTTTGTTCCTCCCCACCTTGTTCATGGACTAGGACTCTATCTGGGGTGGACCCTTTAAAGGGCCAATTACAGCTACAGGAAGCCCCAACGACTTTTGTGTGTATAAGAAGACAGAATGACCCCAGGTGTGATTAAAAAGAAGGGCCTAGGAGGGCAGCAGCCTTGGGAGAACCAATCCTGCTAATAATGGGAGCCTGAACTTGTGACCTCTGGAACCATAGAAAATTGTTCTCTGATGTTCAAGCCTCTGTCTGTGGGGTTTGGTTATGGCAGTCTCAGTAGATTAATACAGGTATCTCCACTGAGAAGTTGAAACTAAAAGGCTGCGGGTAGAGGTGCATGCCTTTAATTAGAGCATTCAGGAGGCAGAGGCAGGTGGAGCTCTCTGAGTTTGAGGCCAGCTGGGTCAACATAGCAAGTTCAAGACCAGCCAGAGCTTCATAGTGAGACCCTGCCTAAAAATAAATAAATAAATAAATAAATAAATAAATAAATAAATAAAATAAAGGAAGGCTGATTCTGAGAATGTCCAGTTGCCCTGATTGGTTGGAAGTTGCTTTCTGTGTTCACACAGAGGCCTGTCTCAGCTCTGAGGGGGTGATGCCATGTGTAGTCTTTAAGGGTTGATGTCCATGTCCATCTCTACTTCCCGGGGGAGACTAGGAGGGAGGATAATATTCTTCATGCTTGATACTCCAGGGCAATGTACCAGGACAGAGTGCCACTTCCAGTGAGAACAGTAGAATGTGTAGTAAAGGGAGAGAGGTAACAGAGGCCATCCTTGCACTGTCAGAGGCTTCTGGGGCTGTAGGATGAGATGGAGCTGGGCCCATCTTTGTGGATGATGGCTCTGGGCTGTAATAAGCTGCATTTCATGGGGTCTCCATGAACAGCAGCAGGCTCTCTGCATAAAGATGCCAAGTGACTCACGAAGTCTCATGTTCAGAGCCCAGAGAGTCTACATGGTATTCTGAGAAGGATCTGCATGGAGGGAAGGGTCCCTGGCTTTCAGATGGGAGCCGGATGAAGAAATCCCAGAAATGGATATGATTTCTGGTCTCAGGTGTCAGTGGCCCTGTCCTTCTCCAAGGATCCTGTGCAGACCCTGAGCCATGATGTTTCTGGATTGAATTGACCAGGGCAATCAGGGTTGGTTCTTATACAACCACAGTGCACTTGCAGACATATGATCCCACTTTGCCCCAAGCACTAGACTCTCACCATCTTATATCTTGTGGCATTCTCTCTCACACACCCTTTTCTTCATCTTCTTTCCTCTCCCTCCCCCTCCTTCCCTTCCTCTTTTCATACCCACTTCTTAAGAGTTTCTGGCTTCCTCTTCAAGAGTGACCTAAAATTCTTCAGTCCTAGAAATACAGATTTGAATGCCAGGCTCAATTCTGCACCCCACCCCCAGACTCCTAGAGCCTATTGGAAAAACCACACCATGTTTAGATTCTATCAGAAAATTATCATTAGCTTTGTTGCCACCCTGCCTTGTCCACTACTTTGCCTGGGGCTGCTTGGAGGCAGGAGGCTGCCACTTCTCAAGTGTGTGCTTGTAAATGGGGTGTAAAGTTTTCTAGAGGGTAGAGCCTTGGACAACCTGGAGGTGGCTGGGCAGGAGCAGAGAAGGCAGATGGGACAAGGGGAAGGTTTAAATGTCCCTCAAGTGTCCATCACAAGGTCTTCAGCCTGTCATGCTTGCTGAAGAGGAGGATGGATAGTCTGGGGCACTCACTCTAACTCAGCATTTATTCTTCCCCATCTATTCTTGGAGCAAAATCAATATTCCTTCATCAGCAGGCAACGCTGAGTATAGTGACTCTTCAATGCCAGCACCTCCAGAGTTTCCAATAGCTGGTGCATAACTAATGGACATCATCTAAGACACGGGAGGAAGGTGTCATGAGAAACCAACCCTGACATCCGAGGCCAAGTGAAGAGTCAATTAACAGAATCAGAAAACATTTTCTTCATGATTAGCGAGCCCAAGGAGGATTTGGATTCTGCCAGCAGTGTGGTGACGGTAGCCAGGTGTGATATGGAATGGAGACCTGTCCATCAAGGGGAAGCAGGTTCTTTCTCACCCCAAACCTCATGCCAATCACCAGGGAAGTCAAAGGAGGATATATTTTTTCTCTATTTCTCCAATTCTTGGCTCCAAGCAGAACTTTTTTTTAAAAAAATGAATATGCAATTGTCACATTTTCATCCTTGTTGTTCAGCAAGGTGTCCTGATCATTTTTAACTGGCAAGTGTGACACAGCCTAGAGCCATCTGAGAGGAGAAGCTTCAATGGAGGACTTGCCTGGATCAGACTGACCTGTGGATATGTCTGCATGGGGACTTTCTTGATTGTTAATTTATGTAGGAGGGTGATGGGGGATGTCTTCTGTATATACATTTGTCTTATTTGGTTGATGAATAAATCACTGTTGGCCAATAGGGAAGCAAGAAAGGTGGGACTAGGAGAGGAGGAGGATTCTGGGAAACTTAGGCAGAGGCAGTCATGATGTAGGACATGAGAGGAGTAACAAGTCTGGACTTGTTCTCTGGTAAGAGAAGACCAAGTGGATATACATAGATTAGTAGTTATGGGTTATAGTTAAGACAGAGCTAGCCAATAAGAAGTCCTAGTCATCAGACAACAGATTTATAACTAATATAGGTTCTGTGTGTTTCTTTGGGGCTGACACGGCTCTGACCTATGTTGGCAGGAAAGAAAGCTTGTAACAGGAGGGCTCAGTCCACTATGGGCGGAACCATTCCTTAGACAGGGGTTCTTGGCTATATAAGAAAGCTGACTGAGTATGAGCTTACACAGAGCATTAAGCAGCATCCTCTCTAGTTCCTTTCTTGTTTCTCTGGCTGTCAGTTCCTCAGTTGGTGGTGATGTTGTGTGGAACAGCATATGAGTCTGTCTTCAGGAACTGCTTTGAGTTCTTGCCTTTATTCCTCTCGGTGATGGACTGTGATTTGAAGTTTTAAGCTAAAATAAACCTTTCTTCCTCTAAATTTCTTTTTGGTCAGGTTTTTTGCTTGTTTGTTTTCACACCAACAGGAAACTAGAAGAAACTAGAAACTAGAAGAGAAAGCAAACCACTTGCCTTGGGTTTGGTTTGAGTCTGAGGTGCCCTCTGAGGTGCTCCCATGGGTTCAGGATATGATAGTGTGGCTCCAAGATGGCTGTGCTATTTTGGGTATTTCTGGAAACTTTGGAAAGTGAAGCCTAGCTAGAAGAAATTAGGCCATGTGGGCCGGGTTCTTAAAAGTATATTTTCCCTAGCCAATTTCTGTCATGCTCTTTCTGCTTCTTGGCACTCATGATGTGAACAGTCTCCACCATTTTCTCAGGATGATGTACTGAGCTGCCTGCCATGCCTTCCTCACTCACTATGATGGATGGAAACCCTTTGATGCCAGAAACCAAGATAAATCTCTCCCCTCCTTTACGTTGTGTCTCCTAGGTGTCATGATCACAGTGATGCAAAGGTGGCCACTGCACCCATGGTTCTCCACTCAGTCAGGTCCTGAATGATATGTGGATCCAAGTTATTCCCAAGTTAAGACTTGGCTTCAACCTGTACAGACACATAATCCTCTGAGGCAACAATGTTAAAAAGCAAAGTCAGCTGGCCTCAAAATGCATTTCCAGCACTTCCGTGAGTCTTCCATGTGACTTTCTCCTTATTTGGAATACTCATATTCTATTTCACAGTCTGCTTCAAACATCAAACCCTGATCTCCTCCCTTAAGTCCCAATGACTCACATGTGTGTCCAGGCAGCATTGGTGGTACAGCCTCCCTCATCACTGCACAGTGCATCCACATCATTCAAACCCCTCTGTCCCACTGAGTTCACATTGGCCAAGATTTCCTTGATGCTCTCTGTAGACTGGAGACATTGCTACTGCCTGTGGCTGTGTTGTGAGGACACATACATCAAATGATGCCTTCAGTCTTTGGGCTGGGATGTTTGCTTCATACAGAGCATAGTGCTCACTGCATTTGAGCAGAAACGAAAGGAAGTCAATGATGAGATTTATCGACTATTTTCTAGAAACTATTAATGAGGAATCACAGTGAACCTGTAGGTGGCTGCATTCACTCCCATTTTTCAGATTAGTTTCAGAATCTCAAATGTTTCAGGGTTTCATGGTCTCAGTAGGTGATCAGTGTTGGACATGACGGATTAGTTTCCTAATACATTATTTCAAATCACCTCAACCTTAGCATATTAAAACACCTGGTCAGAGGTCTGAATTCCAGGTGTAGGAAATACTGTTGATTTGGTTGTGAAATGTCACTTAGAAGCTCATATAGTTGAGTGATCATCCCTCAGCTGGTGACATTGTTTCAGGAGATTCTGGAACCTTTGGAAAACAGGGACTTGCTGGAGGAAGCATGTCCCATGGGTGAGGTAGGGATTGACGGTTCCATCCCTGTTTTCAGGTCCTTTCTCTGCTTCCTGATCCACCCAGTGGGAATCCAGTATATTAAGCTCCTTCCATGGACTGGCCTACTCAGGCAGGCCATACACCATAATGGACACTCTCAACCAGCAGGCAGAATAAACTCTTCCTCCTTTAAGTTGCTTCTTTACAGTGTTTGGTCACAGCCATAAGATTAACTAGGAGTTAGAGACATGGCTGAGCCAATAAGAGGACTGGCTGCCCCTGCAAAGGACCTGGGATACAAGTCCCAGTACTCATACCATATGGTGGCTCACAACCGCCTTTAATTCCAGTCCAAGGATATCTGTCGCCCTCTTTTGGCCTCCATTGGGACTGCATGAATGTGATGTACAGACATATATGCAAGAAAAACACATACACAAAAGAGAAAACTAAAATAATTAAGAGGCTTCTCTAGCAGCCATGCTAGAGTCCATGATTAAAAACAACAAAGAATTTACATAAAAATCTGTCTGGCTTCAGATAACAGTAAACGCACACAACCAATCTAAGTAAAAAGAAAAGTATAGAGTCACACATGGAAAGTCTCAGGGGCAAAGATCCCAGTGTGGGATACCCCAGAGCTCATGGCACATTTTCCATCTTTTTGTTAATATCAATCTTTGCCCCACCCTAAGGATATTCTCTCAGGGTCCCTGTAAACCCAGCCATGGCTCTCCCCCTAACCCAAGGCTATTTCCCCCAGGGGCCTTGGAGCTCATTTTCTCTCATTGGCCAGGACAGGGTCATATGCCCACTCGTGAACAAGTAAAAAGCTATACCACCATGGGTTGGACTCCCCTGGCTTTCTCTCGATTGAAAGACAGATGGGGTCATCTCCCTGAAGGGTTATAAGAGTCACTTGAGGGAGAGAAACAGCACTCTGGTTTGGACAGAATATTTAAAAGCCTGAGCATAGCAGCCACACTTTCATTCTGCGCACCTCTATCAGTTGTGGGGTTCAGGAACACACACTTCTGTTTTTTCTCTGGTCTATTCATGTGGACAACTGGTATTTGCAGAATGTGTCCAAAGTTGTATTTCTCACTTGTTCTAGACCGGATAGGACTTGTGTGGGCAAACAACAACAGACCCCTCCCAAGGCTGTCAATAGTGTCTTTCAGGAAGCCTAATGGGAGCATTTTCGAGCACCCATTTTGTGCAGTTCTATCACCGTGTGTGGAGAAGGCCATTGGCGCTTTTGTATTTTGATGTTTTCGATGGAGGGAGGTGTCTTCCCACAGTGCATCCCTGTTGTTAATTTCTGAAACCCCACATTTGCTGCTCTGCTCAACAACTTGAGGCTTTCGGCAAACAGACCCCAAGGAGGATGACTGGCAGATAGATGCCTTGATACAAAGCTGTTTTGTTGTTTTTTTCTTTTTAGCCATAGATCTTAAAGGAAGAGGGAGTTTTAACAGGATCACTGAAAATTGCCTCTGTGTGTCCCCAGAGGCCTGTGGTCCTTCAACCATGATCAATGAGACAGATACTCTAATAATGAAATCAGCAGGGGGATGCTGGGCAGCCTTCTTGCTTGAAAGTGTAAGTAACATGTTTCTTCTAAGTGTAAGGCTAGGATTGGATGCTACCACTGTCCTCCTCAGTCTGCTCTTGCTTTCAGAAAGTCTACCACCAACTGAGACCCTCTCAATACATAGGATAAGTCTTTCTATATTGGTGTCAACACCTTCTAGAAAGTGTTCAGCACCCAGCGTCCAAGGATGGTTGCTCTGGGGTCTTGGGTAGTTTTTGACTGGGTTGAGTCATTGCAGCATGATGAGAAAATCACACTTTAGCTCCATGTATTTCTGAAAGTCCTCCAGGGCTTTTGTGCCAGTCAGTTATTTCAAAAAGGATTCTTCTCTTTCTTTAAATATCATATCTTCCATTGCTTATCCTCATGTTTATAGGTTTATAGGTCATGAGCCCTGAATATCTAGCCCAAAGCTTACTTTTTACATTTGGCTTGGGTGGGATTATGAAGGGTGAGCTGAACAAGCATGAGCTAGTTAGAGCCACAGTTCAGATTTGGTTGGACAGTTAGAGAAGGAGAGAAAACATTTTTGACAAACTAGTACATACAAATGGGAAAGGGATGGTGATATGACATCCAAATATAGCTCACATGGTTTTTCAGGAGTGTAAGCTACACTTCTTCTTTTTGTAAGATAGTATATGTTTTATTAAAATACTTTTCCTATATTTACTTATTCCAAATCCTGCTTGCTAAATACATTTGTAATCTGTTCCAAAAATGTTTACAAACATTAGCATTACATTGTAAAAAAAATACTGTGTATTATATAGCATGTGATTTAAATTATCCTATGCTTATTTTGAGGACTATCAAATGTGTACATCTTTTTATGACACAGTTTTAGAACTTAGATTATATAGCTAAAGCCCTTGATACCACTGTAATAATCAATACCTCAAAAGTGTTCATAGATACAGCTATTATTATTATTATTATTACTATTATTATTATTTAGAGAATACTTTATTAGTTTTTGTAATCAAACCCATGTAGATAAGACCTTACATATTTAATACAGTGTGTTACTCCTGTACAAATGGAAAAAAATTAAGTTCAACATTTCTAGACCAATATGGCTGTTAATTTCTGTACAATGCCAATTCAACACGGTAAACTGGGATACTTTTTTCCAAAGTTGACAGCACGTAAGCTACACTTCTTAGAAAAATTATCCTTATTATTTTGTGTGTGTGTGTGTGTGTGTGTGTGTGTGTGTGTGTGTGTGTGTGTGTGTATGTGTGTGTGTGTGTGCATGTCCAATGCTCAGAGAGGCCAGAAGAGGGTGCTAGATACCCTGGAGCTAGAGTTATAGGAGGTTGTGAGGCGCCTTGTGGGTGCAGAGGGTCAAATCCAGGTCCTCTGCAAGAGTAACCAGTGCTCTTAACCACTGAGCCATCCTTCCATCCACTAAAATGGGCTTTGTGTTTTGAATGAAGTCAGATGTCTCCCTTAGGACCTCTTTTCTTTCAGCTCCAAAAAATGCTTCAGTGGGGTATTTATCAGCGTCTGGGTAAGGCTCTCCTTTGCCCTCTCCCAGTTTTGACACAACTATTTCTCCCATGACTTCAGGGTCTTTCCTGTGCAAATCCTGTATTTATCAATGTTTTCCCCACATCTCACATGGATCCTAAAGTCCATCCTACTGGTGGAAAATCTATGAACTGAATTTGTGGGTCTGGATTCTACCGTTACTGGGATCCTAAGAGAACTGTGTCTTGTCAGCCTCCATTTCCCTGTCTTTACAGAATAGAGCTTACACATGATGGCCTCCTCTGATGTTCCATGATATATATATATATATATATATATATATATATATATATATATCATTGTAAAGAGTCTGCTGTGATTCCCAGGTGTGACCAGAAGGACACGTGACAGTTGAGTCTTAAAGCTCTGATTCCCAAATCCCCGTGTGGAATTCCAAGCTCCCACCCACAACTGTTTTGTAAATTGTTATTGAAACTGAGGGAGATGAGGGCTTCATCTGAGACACCCCAGTGTTTCGAGAGGTCAGACCCGCTACTCTGATGAGAAAGGTTTTTGATCCAAAAGGCCTGTGTTGTGCATCAAGTTTGTAGGTCAAACCCTCAGACCCCATACTTGTGCTTGGGACGTTTTTTTGCAGTGAAGATGCCGGTTCCATGGTGGGGGGTGATGGTTCTAGGAACTCTTCTGCCGCCTTCTGGCTTCCGCCGGTACTGCATGCACTTGGTGCACAGATGTACACGCATATAAAATAAAATTAAGTGGGTTGAAGGGTATTCCCCAAAATGAGGCTGTCTGCCTGCTGTGCACCAACATTCCGGGACAAAAGTAGGGTTGAGATTACCCCATATTGTAGCCCAGCTGCTGGGGACAAGCCTATCATCTAGGGCAAATGTGACCAGAAGTTTCCAGAAGGAAGCTGCACCTTCCACGGAGATTTCGGATTAACTGATTAGAATTTCAGTGATGTAGAGAGTTTGGAAGGATGCAGTTCCACAGTCTAATTACTGTTTATTCTGGGTTATTCTTAGCTCTCTAAATAGCCATTCCTTGCGCACCTATCTACGTCTGACCTGATATCCCATTACTAAGAGAGAAACCATTTCAGAAAGTGTTAGCTTAACAAAAATCCTAGTTTCCACCAACCAAAAGGCTAGAAATGACATC
Organism: Cricetulus griseus; assembly: GCF_003668045.3. Taxonomy (NCBI): domain Eukaryota; kingdom Metazoa; phylum Chordata; class Mammalia; order Rodentia; family Cricetidae; genus Cricetulus; species Cricetulus griseus. The sequence goes on along the minus strand of NC_048597.1, from coordinate 106,749,363 downwards.
AGGCACCAGACAGCCTAGAGCTGAGCTGTCCGCATTTGGCTTTAGCTGGCCTGCCTATGTTTCCACCAATGTATTTGAAAAGTACTGATTTATGATCTTCTTTGTTCTGTTGCTATGGAAATTTCTGCCATGTTAGAAAGTGGGATTTGGGGAGAAACCTGGATGTTTTCTTGTCATGGTCACTAACATCTGACTCCTGAATAAATTGTCCGCTGTGATGTGAGAATTGAACGTGTGTGTGTGTGTGTGTGTGTGTGTGTGTGGCAGACCCCAGATGACAGCTGAGGACTAGCCTTCAGTTGTGCATGGCCCCGGGCTGTGCACACAGCTCCTGTAAGCTCCCTGAAGTTTATTTGAGGATTAAATATATTTCACAAAAAGGGCTTTCTTTGGCAAATGCACTTTAGATTTCTTTCACTCAGTATCTCTTGCCGATCAAGACTGAAATACTCATTTGCTAACCTGTAAGGTATCCCTGAAAACAAAATGAATTTATCCCTGAAAACAAAATGAATTCACTACAAAATTAGGGAATCTGACCACTGTCCATCAAGTACCCATTGGAAGTGATTTTAAAGTGAAATTTCAAAGAAAAGTTGTGGGGTTTTAGTTCCGTAAATCAAATGTTCTTTATTGGAATGTGGCTGGAAATAATTCTTTATATACAGTAATAGCTGTTCAGACCTACAAATAAATTCTAAAATTATACAGCTGAAAGAAATGTGCTAACAGGCAAGCCCTGGCACATGGCAGAGAAATATCGTGCAGGGTAAGGGGAAAAGGCCGCTGTACCTCTTGTATTTTATTGCTGAAGCAAACTTCCCTAATGCAGAGAATATTGGTGGCTAAACAGGAGGCTGTGATATGAAATAAATGAAGTAGAAATGAGTTTTTCTACATTTCACACAGGGTAAACCAATCAAAAAATAACAATAACAGTAAAGATTCTCATGCATTTGCTTGAATTCCCACCCAGGTAACCACTGTGCAGGCAGTCAAATCAATATTTCAGTAAAAACCAATAAAAACATATACAGGAAAAATAACCATTCTCAACCACACGCATGCATGCCGCCAAAACAAATCATTTTTTGACTCTAAGTAGAGTAATACATAGCTTAAAAAAAAGAATTCTCATTTGAGTATGGGTCCCCAGTCAAGGCTGGCAAACTCTCCTGTTTGTCTCTGCACTGAGGTGGCTATGGTTGAAAGAAGTTTAAATCTGGGCTGTTGACTAAATGCCAAAGATGCATCCTTGTTCTCCAATTTACGAGCTAGGATGGCTATTCTTGGTTGTCAGTTTGACTACATCCAGAATGAACTAAAACCCAAGTGGCTGGGCACATCTGTGAGGAAACTTTTTTCTAAATTAAATTATTTGAAGTGAGAAGACCCATTCTTAATCTCCATCCTTTGAGATGGGAAGATCCACCTTCAATCTGAGCCACACCTTCTACTGGCAGCCTATGTAAGGGACATGGAAGAAGGACACTAGCTGTCCTTGCCTGCTTGCTCTCACTTTCACTGGCAAGTCCATTCCTTCATTGGCATTTGAGGCTGCTTCTTTGGGGTTTCCAGAATATCCTGAAGATCAGCTGAGACATCCAGCCTTGTGGGCTGAACCATTACTGGATTCTAGGACCTTCCATCGACAGACAGCTATTGTTGGACTAGCTGGACCACAGCCTGAAATCCATTCCGATAATTTCATATATATGGGATATATGTTCATATAAATACTGTATACTATATATAGTATAGTATATATAGTTCCATAATTCATATAATATATATGCATGTTTGTGTTTGTGTGGGTGTGTTTGTGTTCATTCTACCAGTGTTCTTTTCCTCTAGAGAACCTTGACTAATACATAAGTTAGCTGGAGCCAGAGTTGAATGAGGGTTCTCCCAGACAGAGGCCCCAGAGGGTGGCTCTCCCCCCATCCCCAGCTCTGTCTTGACAGAGCAGTGCAGGTCAGGGAAGTCACTTTGATCACTGAAAGAAAATGAAGCAAGAACTGTGGTGATGGCTCAGTCAATGAAGTATTTTACACAAGTGGAAGCACCTGAGTTCGATCCCCAGAATCTTGGAAAGCAGAGTCTCACTTTGGATCATCCCTGCCCCTGAGGATCACATGACAATCCTCACTGAATAACTATCATTCAGGGGCAGCCATTTCAGGAAGGGATTGGAGGCAGGGAGAGTACCTCTGGGAGACTTGGGCACTTGCAAGCATTTCTAAATTATCAGGAGCATTTTGCATTTGGAATAAACTTTCTATAATTATTCAGTTGACACTAATTAGCAGGACAAATTCCTTCCCTTGGTTGGGAACTATTTTCAATACATTGGTTCTGCAGATATCTCTTGCAGAAATAAAAAATAAACATGGAATGACATAAATCATAGGCTTTGTCAGGCTTGTGTGTGAGAGAGAGACAGGGGGTTGGGGGAGAGGGAGAGAGGGAAGAGAGAGAGGGAGAGGAAGAGAGAGAGAGAGAGAGAGAGAGAGAGAGAGAGAGAGAGAGAGAGAGTTGAACAGGCCTCTATTTTAGGGTACAAGGCACTCTCCCAGCTCTGATCATAGCATCCAGGAACAGGTGTGATCAAGGGTCTCAGCCTCCATCCACCCACCTCCTTCTCTCCCCTGAGCCTGTTTCTGAGATGTCTGCAATCATTAAGAATTTGTAAGAAAAGATATCCCAGTTTTCCCGAAATGTCTGGAGCAGATGCCTCTCTCGGAATGCTAAGTAGCCCATGCTGACATGCGCCCTTAGACTGAATCTTTAAAGATCTGTGACAGTTATTGACAGGCACTCATTAGTCTGCAGAAGCCGCCGTCTTCCCCGGAGCAGGGCTAACCGCAGTCCTCTGCTCCATCCATCTCCCCGTGCTGCAGATTACAGAAAGATGGATTCCTTTTCGGCCGCACTGTGTTCACTCCTGACTCACCTTGAAGATGACTCTCTGGCCTTTGTCTTCTTGGGTGGATCTTGAGAAAAAAAAATCAACATCTGAGGAGCTTGGGACCAGGGCCATTGGAATGCAAGCCCTGAGTTGCTGGGAAGCGCATGCTGTGTGGAGTGGGTACTTTCTCATTGCATTTTGGTGACAAAATGCCTGGCAAAAGCAACTTAAGTAAAGAAGGGGTATGGAAGCTGGGTTGGCTCATTTTATGTTAACTTGACACACAAACTAGAGGACTAGTCATCTAGAACGTCTCCAGCCCCACATCCTAGCTTATGTCATCCATTGTATATATCACTCTGCTCAACACCAATTTCATGTTTATCTCCCTCCCAGGGAAACTTAACTGAGGAAATGTCTCCATAAGATCCAGCTGCAAGGCATTTTCTTAATTAGTGATTGATGGGGGAGGGCCAATCACATTATAGGTGTTTCCACCCCTGGGCTGGTAGTCCTACCTTTTACAAGAAAGCAGGCTGAGCAAGCCATGAGGAGCAAGCCAGTAAGCATCAGCTCCTGCCTCCAGGTTCCTGCCCTGTATGAGTTCCTGTCCTGATTCATTTGATGATGAACAGTGGTATAGAAGTCTAAGCCAAATAAACCTATTCCTTCCTAACTTGCCAAAAGGTCATGGTATTTTGTTGCAGCAATAGAAACCCTAACTAAGGCAGAAGGGTTGGGAAATTTGGTACTTTGGGCTACCCAACACAAAGGGCACTTGTGTAATTAAGTATCCACAACAGGATAGATCTGGGAGGAGACCAGGTCACTGTCAGTGCTGATGCCGGGAGAAGAGGCAGGAACAGGATTGCCTGAGTGACCCAGGGGTCACTCCTGCCAGCATAGAACTTCTCCAGCCCCACATCCTAGTTTATGTCATCCATTGTATACATCACTCTGCTCAACACCACTTTCATGATTATCTCCCTCCCAGACTCCACACAGTTGCAATGATCTGTTTCCACAGCCCGACACATCTTATTATTTCTGTATTTGTCATTACTTCTTATTGTAGTAAAGGTTGACTGACCACAACCCCTCTTAAAGTGGAAAGGAAAAATGTGTCAAATTGTGTATGACTGGAGGAATAACAGATGCTGGAGACAGGAGAGTGGCAGAGTGTAGGCAAAGGGAGATAGGAGATCACAGAAGAGCTGGAGTGATGTGTTTTCAAGAGAGAGAGAGAGAGAGAGAGAGAGAGAGAGAGAGAGAGAGAGAGAGAGAAAGTGGCCACAAGCCAGAGACTGCAGGCAACCTTTGGATTCTGGAAATGGGAAAAGGGCCAGGTAATGGGTTTTTCCCATGAGCTGCTAGATGGTAAGCAGCACCATCTTTGTGTCTTGCTTTTAGTGTTTTGAGACAGTGAGGATTATGAAGGATGTGTAGGGAGAGAGTCGAAGAGAAAGGAGAGGCCTTCAGTCACTGACTTGCTTTATCACCTGATGTGGGATAATGTTCTTGTTCACTGTAAAGATTTGTCACTAATATTGGTTTAATGAAATGCTGATTGGCCAGGCAGAAAGTATAGGCAGGATTTTATCAGACTAGGAGAATTCTGGGAAGATGAAAGGCAAAGAGTCCCCAGCCAGATTCCATGTAGCTGCCGAGGAAGCAAGAGACATCACTGGTAAGCCAGGACTACGTGGAGATACAGAGATTAATAGAAATGGGTTAATAATTAAGAGAGAGCTAGCCAATAAGAAGCCTGAGTCATTGGCTAAACAGTTTGTAAGTAATATAAGCCTCTGTATGTTTATTTGGGGCTAAATCGCTATGGGAGCAGGTGGGACAGAAACTTCTATCTACAATCACGCTGTTCAGGTTTCCACGGAATGCCAATTTCCAACAGATCTGTTCATCTTTCTCCCGTAGGAGCCTCACACACCATCTTTGTTATCCCTTCAGCATGTCACTCTGTGCCAGGGATGAGGCCAGCACTTAGCAAATGTCAGTGGGAAGAGTGGGAATGTGTTCTCTGCTAGAGAAGTCAGTGAGAGACTCTGAGGCACAGCCCAAAGCGTGGTCTTCTCGCTCCGCAAATCTGGCTGAAGACACAGTTGACATTTCCTCGGATGCTCTTTTTGTCTGGAATTCTGCTCTTGTTCTTTATTCACACCCCTGGCTTTCCTTGTTTTTCTTTTCCTGATGGATTTTATTTTTTAAGATTTATTATTTTATTTTATGTTTGAGTGTTTTGCATACATATAGTCTGTGTACCACATACATGCAGTACCCTGGAGGCCAGAAGACAGTGTCAGATGCCCTAGAACTGGAGTTATAGATGGTTGTGAGTTGTTGTGTGGGTGCCTGGAACAAAATCCTGGCCCTCTGGGAGAGCAGCTGGTGCTTTAGCCACTGAGACACCTCTCCAGTCTCCAACTTATTTTTGAGACAGGGTCCCACTGAAGCTTGAGCTCATTGATGCAGCTAGACTAGACAGCCAAATATCCTCCTCCTGTCTTTGCACTCACCACTGGATTTTAGACATCATCACATCGACTTTTTCTGTGGGTGGCTGGAATCTGAACACAGGTCCCCCATTGTGTGTGACAAGCACTTTACTGACCCATCTCCCTAATTGCTCTCTTGATTTTCTTTTTAATGCTCCCATCTTTGAAATACCTTTAAAAACATTATTCTGTGTATTGTGGTGGCTTGGCATCTTCAAGAGCCTGGCTTGGTTACAAGAGAGGAGAGCCCCTGGGGCTGGCCAATTCTTAGAGACATCAAAGGGCTCAGATAGAAGCCCCCAAGTGCAAACAAACCAGCCTGAAGCCTCAGTTTCTCTCATGTGCTTTTCTTTTATTGAGCCAGGCATCTTGGTTCCCTCTGTAACATTGTCAAGTCCTGTAGGCAGTGTGACTTCCAACCCTACATCCTGGAGGTTTAGCTTAGTCTTCTCTCCCTTAGCCTCAGTCTGTCTGTCTATCTATCTATCTATCTATCTATCTATCTATCTATCTATCTATCTATCTATCTACAAATCAACTATCTTATCCATCTATCCATCTGTCTGTCTGCCCCTCTGTCTCCCTCTTTTCCTTTCTTACTACTCTCTCTGAAATATGTTGAAATATGGTCACATTCAGCCTAGGTCGGTCACAAGTTTATTATGTATCTCAGGATGACCTTGGACTTCTGATTGTCCTGCATCCACCATGAAGTTTATTCTGTTTCGGGGCATAGAATCCATGGCTTCATTCATGCCCAGCAAACACCCTACCAGCTGACCCATATTCTCCAATTAGCAATCATTTTCTCTTGCTATGGCCACAGCTGGCCACCCATCTCAGAAGAGAGCACAAAACAGCTCATTTTCATTAAAAGACCATCGTCTTTAAATCCCATGCACTTGAATACAAATATTAATGAGTTTTTCTTTAAGATATTTTTATACCTGCTCAGTCTCTTTTCTTTCTGACTCTTTTTCTCTTTAATCTTTGCCTTTTCTTTTGACACATGCTATTTGAAGTGGCTGCAGAGGTTGGGTGTTTCTCTCTGGAGTGCCAGGACTAGTTCCAAGCCCTCCCCCAACTTTTCTCCAGCCTAGCAGCCTTTGGCAAACTTCTTAACTGTCCCTGCATCTCTGTTTCTCACCTATGAAATAAAAAGTGGGAGTCACTTGTCAATTCATAGATTTTACTGAAAATTAATCAGGAAAACATGACATAGGGCAGGTTTCAGGTGTTAAGTGTGGTTAGTCTATTGGACTCCAGGTAGGAGGGCAGCTGCACCTGAAGTTTACAAGCATCTGGCCAAATTTTATTCTCAAATAAGTGGGGGTGGAGGGATATTGGCTTGGCTTCTGGTTTCCTGGTTCCCCCTTCACTCATGCTTGTCTCTCCCAACAGGTACAGCAGATGTATCTGCCTTTGGTTTATAGCCCTGTTTTCCTCGGTTGGTGTCACACTGTTAAATCAAATGCATGTCCTGGCCTTTGGAACTTCACAAGGCTGGACTTTAATGTTATTGCATATAGTTGAAGGCAGCAGGTAGCCAAGGCTGAGAGTGAGACTCACTCAGGAAGACAGACTCAGGGGTCAAATGGTTATCGATCCCAAAGGCCATCAGCATTTCATTAGGACTCCAGATACCTCCATGCTGTGCCGCCCTCTTCTTCTTCTTCTTCTTCTTCTTCTTCTTCTTCTTCTTCTTCTTCTTCTTCTTCTTCTTCTTCTTCTTCTTCTTCTTCTTCCTCTCTCTCTCTCATAACATCATTTCTCCCTCTCTCTCTGATTCATGACTTCTTTTTAAAAACATTGTTGTTGCATATGTGTGTGTGTGCTCCTAAATACATAAATACAACCTGCTCAGTCCATATAAAGTTACTACACATATACAAGTAACATTAAATGACTAAGCAGGTTGTATTTACGTATTTGGTATCTTATAACTAATTTGTGTGTATTTATGTGTTTTGTATTTGATAACCAATTTGTGTGCTCTTTCTTGGGAAAGACTGTGGTGATATATTTTTATGATCTAATAAAGCTTGCCTGGAGAACAGAATCATAGCTAGCCACAGCCTAGAAGCTGGGCAGTGGTGGCACACACATTTAATCCCGGGACTCAGGAGACTAGGCAGATGGATTCTCTGTCAGTTCAAGGACACCCAGGGCTACATGAGAGTGAATCCATCCAAAAAAGAAACATAGCTCACACCTTTAATCCCAGCTCTAGAGGTATATAAGATAGGAACAGGGCATTCAGTATTCAGTATTCTAGCAATTAGTCTCCAGCCATGGTGAGGATAGGATCTCCCCAGCCCTGGTAGATGTAAGAGCTCTCTGGTAGCTAGTCTGCTTTACTTTTCTGATCTTCAGCTTGAACCCCAATATCTGTCTCTGGGTTTTTATTATTCATGCTGCAGAAGACCAAATCTCCTGCTCTTGCATTCCTATAGTTCTCTGTGTAGGCTTAGGCCTTGTGGGCTTTCCTTTATTTGCATTAGCATGTCTGTTGTTGTTCTTGTTCAGCTCATGTTTGGGCAGTCATGTTGGTGAGACTTTGTGGTTGTAGCTTCTGACATTTCTAGGAGGCATACTCTCCAAACAAATCTCAACTGCATGAAGCCAGACCTCAGGAGCAGCCATGGAGAAGGACATTTAGACTAGAATGAACTGGCTGCCAACTGGGGTTAGAGAGAGGTTCATGTGGTGTTTGGGAGTCAGTCCTCTGATGCCCTTCTGTATGCTGTATGGAAGTTGATGCTTCTTAGGGCTTTACAAAAACCAAGTTCATCTGATCTAAGTCAGGAAAATATTTTAAAAACCAGAATGGATGCTATTCCTGTCCCTACCTCATCTTTTATCAGTATGGTCCTCTCATTGGTCATCTCTATTAACTATTCTGTCTTACATTTATTGTTCTCTTCCACTTCCCTTCTTCATATCTTCATTATTAAGATTACTGTGTGTGTGTGTGTGTGTGTGTGTGTGTGTGTGTGTGTGTGTGAGAGAGAGAGAGAGAGAGAGAGAGAGAGAGAGAGAGAGAGAGAGAGAGAGAGAGCAATGTTACTGCCTATGTGTAGAGGACTTCTTTTGGGAGTTGCTTTTCTTCTTCCACAATGAAGTTGAGAGTTCACACTCTCATTGTCAGCCCTATACTGCAAGCAGCTTCACTTGTTGAACTCTCTTGCTGGTGTGTTTTCTTTCTTTCTTTCTTTCTTTCTTTCTTTCTTTCTTTCTTTCTTCCTTGTTTCACAACAGGGGTTTCTCTGTGTAGTCCTAGCTGTCCTGAAACTCACTCCATAGACCAGGCTCATTCTGAAATCACAGAGATCCACCTGTCTCTGCCTCCTGAGTGTGTATTGTTTTTCTTTTTTCACTTATCTTTTTATTGGACTTGATTTGAGGACTTCTGACCTCCACGGTCACTATGTCAGGTATCTGTCTTGTCAACGATGCAGAATTTGGGGTGATTTGTGACAGTATAAACAGATTGTGCAAACCTTGGCTGAGCAGACCTGCACTGACTGGTCAGACCATGGGCACTTCTTCTTCTTCTTTTTTTTAAAAAAAGATTTTATTGCCGGGCATTGGTGGTGCACACCTTTAATCCCAGCACTCGGGAGGCAGAGGCAGGTGGATCTCTGTGAGTTCGAGGCCAGCCTGGTCTCCAGAGTGAGTGCCAGGATAGGCTCCAAAGCTACACAGAGAAACCCTGTCTCAAAAAACCAAAAAAAAAAGATTTTATTTACTTATTATGTATATAGTCTTTTGCCTGCCTGCCAGCAAAGGGCATAAGATCTCATTCAAGGTGGTTGTGAGCCACCATGTGGTTGCCAGGAATTGAACTCAGGACCTCTGGAAGAGCAGCCAGTGCTCTTAACTGCTCAGCCATCTCTCCAGCCCCGATCATGGGCATTTCTAATGGGGAAAGAAGAGTGACTCCAGAGCAAACCTGTCCAGACAGTACTGACAGAATTCAGTGTTTGCTACTTTACTATTTCTGTATGTGTGCATGCAAATAAGGCTACATTCATGCCAGTCACAGTGGCTCATCACTAAATGAAAACGAAGGTTTGTGTTTGCACCAATCATAGTAGACCTTACATACATACACACAAATGAAAATTGCTGCTTATACCAATCACAGCAAATATCACATGCAAATGAAAGCTTGTGCTTGCACCACTCACAGTAGACGTGGATGGATGCAAATGATGGTTTGTGTTTGCACCTATCAAAGCTTATCTCTGTAGCCCCAGCCACACCAGGGGAAGTGCTCCCCTCTGGCCTAGGTAACTGATGATGGAGAGTTCACAGAAACAATGTAAACAGAGTATAAACAGAAACAATCCAGGCTGGAGCCCTGTCCACAGGAAGCTGGAGCAAGCAGTTGTGATCACTGTGTAGTTTTCCCAAGGCACCATGGAGTGTTTTGGATTGCTGATGCTGGCATAAGGGTAGTTAGGAGGGGCTGTATGATTGACAGTTCTTTTGCTCAAGGTAACCAGGGCAGCACAGGGAGCATCCAACAGTTAGGAAGCTATAGGACCCGCCCCATGTCTTTGTTTATTTGTAGGAGAATACACATCAGGAGTACTTGCAGCAGGAAAGTCGAGGGTAATTTTAACAGAGGCTTCAAGCATGCTTGCTTTTCATTAAGTTTTTGAGACAGGGTCTCTCACTGGCCTGGCACTTACCAATCAATCAGTCTATCTGCCCAGTGCGCTGTCCATGTCTTCGGTGCTCAGATTTCAAGCACATGCCACCATGGCTGGATTTTTCATGTGGGTTAGGATTGAACTCAGGTCCTTGCAGTTGCACAGAAGATGCTTTGGTGACTGGGCCATCATCTTCCCAGCACTAATCTCTGAACTTGGAAGGGAAGGGGAGGAGCAGCTGGAGATTGAGGCTTCTACTGAAGTTTGCAAAGCCTGCCTGCCCTTCAGAATTCATTACGCTCCACAAATGCCCTCTTCCTGGGCCCTACCCTGGTCCGTACCCAGGCCCGGTGTCTCCTGTCTCCCAGGATGGAGGCTGCATTTGTAGTTTGAACAATACTTCCGATTTTTTTCTTTTTTTTTTTTTAAATAAAGAATATGGAGAAGTTTCACTCAGTGACTGAAGCCTGCAGGGGGAAGATAGTTATCAAATTAATTTCCCAGGCTTTGTTTGGGTAAAAATGAGGCAGCTCATGCTTCAAAGAATGTTAAACTTCTAATTCAAAGATTCTCTCCCTCTCTCCCAGGTTTTCCTTCCTGCTCTTTTCACCCACTACAAAAATTAGACACAGCAAAGAGATTGATCGTGGCTGATCACCCATCAGGGCTGCAGGCAGCTGAGATTCAAAGGACCAGGGAGGAACACAAGCCTGAGATTAGGAGCTCACCCTGCCGAGATACACAACCCGTTGATTCATGCAATGAGGCTGAGGTCACACAAATCATAAGAAGATGGTGTGTGTAACGTAAAACTAGCTTATGTGATGAGCCCTGGTAGCCTGTGCCCTCTCTAGGGAATCTCCAAGGTGCTCAGTGAATTCTGATCCGGGCACTCCGGCTGGGGTCTCTGGAAGGCAGTGAGCTCAAACATTTGTCTTATGTAAATCCTGCCTGGTCTGGAATCACCCCCTTCCATGGACCCCAAACCATCCCTACCAGTGCACGAAATTACAACCGATAGCCACCCTGTGTCACAGAGAATTACGGCAGTCTGTGACTGTACAAAGCCCGGTTGCCTCCCGCAGACTCTGTTCAGATGGGCCTGGGTCATCATCGTTTCCTCTCACCACCTGAGCACCTTCACCTGGCTCAGGGTTGAGCTTCGCAGCAGCTGTACAGGAAGGAGGTGCAGAGGCTTCAAGGCCAGGAGCGTCCACCTCTCCAAGGCTGGGCTTTCAAAGCTCCACTGACTGCGTGGGGGGTGGGGAGAGGAGACTCAGCACCTCTGGGAACCAACAGTAGAGCCAGGAAGTAGGGCTCCACAGCCCTTACAGTTGCAGGCAGGGGCAGTAGCACTCTCAAATTCAGGTCAGTCCTGGGTTGCAAATTGCAATAGCGTAATGATAAAAGGAAGGCAAATTCTACCCCAGAGAAAAGTATTGTTTGGGGCTGCAAATCCATAGACACAATATATATATATATATATATATATATATATATATATATGTATGTATCGGATCTGAGAAGAATTAAAGGGAGTCTGAGAATGTCTGTGGTTTTTAAAAACTATTTCATAGCTTAGAAAATGTTAAAAACATTTTGAGTATTTCAAGAATAGCACATTGAGCTTCGGAGAACACCAGTCGCTCTCCAGCTGTGTGGTACTCAGCAAAGCAACTCTGTGCCTCTATACCTACTTGCAGAGATATGTTTGAACTGGTCTCATATGTGAGGGCACGCACGGCAGTTAATTAAATTTCCACAGAAGGTGGTGGTGAAATGAAATGTCACCGCTTCACACCATCCAACAATCACTTCCGGGACCACGGAGGCAGCTCAGTCTGTGAAGTGTCTGCTGCGCAAACTGAAGGGCCGGAGTTAGGTCTCCACACCCACATAGAAAGCCAGGAACTTTACACGAGTGGATGGGGCAAAACTGAAGAAACTTCAACCCTAGACAAAGAAGTACAGACAACTGAGGAATGCTGGAAGTGGGACAGACTGTCTTTCTCAGCAAGCGCACACTACTGGTCATCCAAATGATTATACCTAATATTCAGCCCTGAAAATGTACACATAGGTAACATTATACAGACTGAGCAGGTTATATTTAGGAATATATATGTATGTATATACACATATCTGCATGTAACAACAATTAACGGAAAAAGAGGCCACAAATTTGAAAGCGAGTAGGGGGTATACTTGGCAGGGTTTGGAGGGAGGAAACAGAAGGGGAGAATAGTGTAATTATAATCTCAAAAAATAAGTAAAAGAAATATTTTTTCTTTTTTATTAAATGTTTTCATTTACTTTACATACCAACTATAGTTTCCCCTCCCCCCTCTTTTCCTGTTCCCTCCCCGACCTCCCATCTACCCCCTACTCCATCCATTCCTCCTCTATTCAAAAAGGGGCAGACCTCCCATGGAAGTCAACAAAGCATGGCATAGCAAGATGAGACAGGAGCAAGATCCTCCCAATGCATCAAGGCTGGGCAAGGCATCCCAGGGTGGGGAATAGGTTATGCTCCAGGGACAGGTCTGGTCCCACTGCTACACAGCTGTCACCCACATGCAGAGGGCCTTAGTTGGTTCTGTGCAGGCTCTCGAGCTGTTGGTCCAGAGTCTATGAGCTCCCACTAGCTCAGGTCAACTGTCTTGGGCTCCCTCATTATGATCTTGATTCCCCCTTGTTCATACAATTCTCCCTCTCACCCTTCAACTGGACTCCCAGAGCTTGGTTCATTGCCTGGCTGTGGATCTCTGCATCTGCTTCCATCAGTTGCTGGATGAAGGCTCTCTAATGCCAATTAGGGTAGCCACCATTCTGATTGCAGGAGAAGGCCAGTTCAAGCACTCTCTCCACTATTACTACAAGTCTTAGCTGGGGTCATCCTTGTGGATTCCTGGGAGTTTCCCTGCCACTAGATTTCTCTCTAACCCCCAAATAGCCCCCTCTATCAAGATATCTCTTTAATTACTCTCCTCCTCCGTCCCACCCATCCCTCATTTTCCCATCCTCCCATTCTTTCCCTTCCACCCCCTCCCTCTAGTTTACTCTGGAGATCTCATCTATTTCCCCTTCCCAGGGAAATCCATGCATCCCTCTTAGGGGCTTTTTTGTTACCTAGCTTCTCTGGGGCTGTGGATTGTAGCCTGGTTATTCTTTGCTTTACTTTTAATATCCACTTATGGATGAGAACATACCATGTTTGTCTTTCTGGATCTGGGTTACTTCACTCAAGATAATTTTTTTTCTAGTTCCATCCATTTACCTGTGAATTTCATGATGCCATTGTTTTTTACTGAGTACTACTCCACTGTGTAAATGTACCACATTTTCTTTATCCATTCTTCTATTGAGGGGCCTCTAGGTTGTTTCCATGTTCTGGCTACTATGAATAATGCTGCTATGAACACAGTTGAGCAAGTGTCCTTGTGGTATGATTGAGCATCCTTTGAGTATATGCCCAAGATTGATATAGCTGTTTTTTTTTTCTGTTTATTTGTTCTTGTTCTTGTTTTGTTTTATTTTTCGAGATAGGGTTTCTCTGTATTGTTTTGGAGCCTGGTCTGGAACTCACTCTGTAAACCACGCTGGCCTTGAACTCACAGAGTTCTGCCTGCCTCTGCCTCCTGAGTGCCGGGATTAAAGGCATGCGCCACCAACGTCTAGTACAGCTGTGTCTTGAGGTAGATTGATCCCCAATTTTCTGAGAAACTGCCATACTGATTTCCAATGTGGCTGAATAAGTTTGCACTCCCACCAGCGATGGAGGTGTGTTCCCCTTGCTCTAAATCCTTTCCAACATAAGCTGTCATTAGCATTTTTTGAACTTAGCCATTCTGACAGGTGTAAGATGATATCTCAGAGTTGCTTTGATTTGCATTTCCCTGGTAGCTAAGGATGTTGAGCAATTCTTTAAGTGTTTCTTATCCATTTGAGATTCTTCTGTTGAGAATTCTGTTTAAATCTGTACCCCATTTTTAATTGGATTATTTGGTATTTTGATGTCTACCTTCTTGAATTCTTTATATATTTTGAAGATCAGCCCTCTGTCAGATGTGGGGTTAGTGAAGATCTTTCCCCATTCTGTAGGCCTTCATTTTGCCTCACAGAAGCTAAAAGAAATATTTAAAAAAGCCAGCTTCCAAGGATCCAACTGGGGGTCCTTGTGCTTTAGAGGCAGACAACTTACTGGTTGAGCCATTACTCCAGCCTCCTGGAACCAACTTGTGGGGATACTCACATTTTTGATGTCAGAGCTTCCTTCTGTACCTGAACTTCCCCCTAACCCCATCCACATGTTTACATTACAAGGTTATTAAAATGTATATTTCTTTCTATAAATAGAACTGCAGTTTTGGTGCTTTGTCTGTAGGTCAAATCCTAGAGCAGAAAAATGTTAAATAGCATTTATGTGAGTAGAGCGAGGAACCTGCTTTCTGGTTTTGGGGGTTTAAAAGAGCTGAAGCATAGAAGCCTGATCTTCCCATCCTACCCTCTGCACCTACACAACAGAGCCATCAGCAGACATTATCAATCAATGGCTGATGCCTGGGTAAGTTGATACTGAAGCAATCAGGTGGTTCAAACCCATCTTTTTTTTTTTCATCACCAGGAGCTAAGGGAGGTATTATTTGTGGTAAAGAAGTGTTTTCACCTGCTACAGTGTACATTTTGTGTTAGTGTGAGCCTGGCTGTGGGTAATAAGATGGGAAATAGTGTTCTTTTGTGTGTGTGGTGGAGAGGACTGAGTATACTAGGCTAGCACTCTGCCTATTGGGCTACATCGACAGCCTAGAAATGGTATATTTGCATAATCTGCTGTGGAACCCTTTTTGATGTAGGCAATATCAGCTCAACCATGAAAGAAATGCCTGGGGGCTGGGGAGATGGATGAGTCAATAAGACCACTGGCTGCTCTTTCAGAGGACCTAGGTTTGATTCCCAGGCATACAAGGGAGTTCACAACCACCTATACTTCTCATTTCAGATGCCCCCTTCTTGCCTTCACTGGTAACTGCATGCATATACACACACACAACTCCTTACACAACTGGAAGATGTCTGTATCCTACCCTTAGGAACCAAGTCCCAGAAGTGGGGTACCATGAAGGCACCCGTCTCTGTCCCCACTCCATCACTCCTTTGACTGTCCACAGCAGAGCCCCAACAAACCCAAACTCCCCTACACCCACTCCCAAGTTCTCCTCCACATCTTCTTGGGGAATGCTCACATCTTAGAGTCAGGAACACCATGGTCTTTCCAAATCCTCTGTTTTGTGTTATTCCCTAAGCCAACAGTAGAGATGCCAGGAGGTCAGAGTTCATTCAGTCAGGTTGACATGCCAATATCATACATCACTGTGGGTTGGGGGAGAAGAGCTTCCAAGGACCAGAAACTGACCATGGAACAGCGAGACAACATCTGCTGCAAGAACCTTGATCTCCCTCTCAGAAGGAGCCCCTGATGGGAACCTTTTGGTGGGAAGCAGTCATGTAGCCTTTACTCAGCCACAAGGGGGCAGGCTAGGCCCAGGTGGTGAGCCATGGAACTGTCTGGAGAGCTGCTGAGATTTCTGTCTTCTCTGGGCCTGTAGAAGTGTCATTGGGAAAGAGCAGATATTTATCCAAGGCTAGTCTCCATACTCAGGAGAAGACCTCGTGATGGAGGGATCCTGAATAAGTAAAAGGAAATCCAGGAGATGAGGACCTCAGGAAGAAACATGGTAGATGGATAGAGTGAAGTTCAGGCAAGGGACTATATCCAATGACGCTATAGAAGGGGCTCATACTCACTTTCCCTACACCAGGGTGAACAGAGGGAGAGGACATTGGACACCCTGCTTTGTCTCAGGTGTGGACCATGTGTGACACAGGCCACAAGGCAGGTGCCAGGACTAAGGTCTCTGTCCCCACTCCATCACTCCTTTGACTGTCCACAGCAGAGCCCCAACAACCCCAGATCCACCACACAGCAGATAGAAGAAAGAAGACAGAGAGATGAACACAGTGTCCCAGGGCACAAAGAATGGAACCTGTGAGGTGGCACCAAGGGGAGTGGGGATGGACATTCCATCCTCCAAGGATCAAAGTGTTAGTAGACATAGAAAGCCATGTCTGTCCATGTGGATTACAGACTCCCCAGTTCCCTGTTAATCTCAAGGGAAGTTTCAACACTTACTGGCCACTAAGCCTTCAGCCCTATAAAGAAAAAATAGATAGGAGTGAAAAAATGACCCAGTAGACATGATGCCTGCCAAAGGCAACTGAGCAAGTAGATTGGTTGTTTTTTTGCCACAGGGTTATGAACATAGGATAGCACTGGCCCTGGAAATTTTTAAATTAAGAGCAGGGTTTACACAGTTTAACTAGAGTTAGTATTTTATAGCAGTGTGGGGGATGGGATGGTGGAGTGTCTATTGCTCAGAAGCTCTGGCCAGACTCTCATTAACTGGTGTCTTTTTATTAAGGGGGAAAAAGATGGTGGAGGAGAGAGGATTATGCCTTCCTTGGACCCAGACACTCAGTGATGTATGGGAATAGAGATGACTGTGAAATTCTTTTAAAAGTGTGTAAGAATAAGAAAGTTTAAATTGGGAGGGAGGGAGGTTGTAGGGATGGTCCACTGGTTACGAACACTTAATGCTCTTGCATAGTACTCAAGTTTGGTTCCCAGCACCCACATTATGGTTTGCAGTAACCTCTAGTCCAGGTCAGAGGATCCAGTACCCTCTGGTGGCTTCTGTAGGTACTGCGCTCAAGTGGTGTATGCACACACTTAAATAAAAAAAAATAAACAGAAAGGTTTAAATTTGCTTCTAATTATGATGTTATCAAATCAAGCAAAATAAAAACAAGGTGTTGGACAATGTGAAATGCTTCCTGGAAGAAAAAAAATCAACCACCCTCAAACTGACACACACCTCTCACCTGCCCGTCTCTTTCTCTGTCCCTTCCAGTACCGAGAAGACATATGATCTTGAAAGGGAGGGAGAGTGGGGGAGATAATTCAGGTGCCAAAATGCTTGCTTGAGGACATGAGTTCAATTCTCAGGGCCCATGTAAAATGCTAGATGTGATGATACCTACTTTTTTTTTTTTTTCGAGACAGGGTTTCTCTGTGTAGCTTTGGAGCCTATCCTGGCACTTGCTCTGGAGACCAGGCTGGCCTCAAACTCACAGAGATCCGCCTGCCTCTGCCTCCCAAGTGCTGGGATTAAAGGCGTGCACCACCAACACCCGGTTAGATACCTACTTGTAATCAGTTACCAAGGAGACAGATACAGGAGAATTCCCTCAGCATCACTGGCCAAGCAGCTAGCCCAATAGGGGAATCCGGGGACCAGTGAGAGATCCCATCTCCAAAAAATGTGGATATAGCCTGAAGAATGACCCCTGAGGCAACCTCTGGCTTCTGCACACCATGCACATCCCACACAAATATGCATACATATTCTTGCACACACAAACAAGCCAAAGAAATCTTGGAAGATTGTGGCCCTCTGCTTAGAGAGTATACTGTATTCAAGACTAAAATGGCCTAAATTTGCTTCTAATGATGATGCCACAGACACAAGCACTGTGAAAACTGTGCAGTATTTCTTGATCTGCTTGATGTCACCAGGCTCTTCTTTGGTGTCTCTGTACAGTTGGGGGCTCTGTTCCAGCCATAGATGGTACCCATCACTCTGTAGCTATGGCAAATGGGCTCATGTGGTCTATGAGGATGGCGGTGAGTCATGAGTCTTTGTAGTCCATCCTGATGTCCTCTGCAGGTGGCCCTGGGGTGTTGCACAGCTCTGTGAATGGCAAGAGGGTGAAACTCCTGGACACATTTCTCCTCTTTCCTACTCACTGATTATCTCTGTCTAATCCTGGCCCAATAGGCAAGCCCTAACTGGGTCTCAGATAACAAACGTGATATAAACAGTTCTGTTGGCACACTAAGATTTGTGCTAATTGAGAGGCTTAGAGACACTCACGGCCTTTGTGTTCAGCCAGCCCTCGTTACCCTGTGTCCATAACTCCCCTTCCCCATCTCTCTGTAGATCTTACCAGTGAATCGATTTTCCTCTGATTTTTGGAATAAATTGAAACATGATCTTCAATGAAGTCATTGCAGCCAGGAAGAGACATTCTTGGGCAAGCCATCAAGTTGACACCTCCCCATTTCATTCTGCGGACTCTCCTCTCAGGATGGTTTGTAGGCAGGATGTGGGCTATGGCATTGGGAGCTGTGAATGGAAACTAAGGAATGAACTGCTGTTTGCAAAGGGCGAGAAAATAAATGGTCCATGCCCTGGGCTCCTATGTCACTCCAGAGTTTGAAGAATTCCTCATACTGAACAGCCAGGCAAGACTGGGTTGTGTGTAGAAGTCTCAGCAAAATGACCCCCTTCTGGTTTTCCCAGGTGCTTTCTGAGTTTGTAAATTTAGGTAACGGCTGGCAGAGTTTCTGTGCCTCTATCTCTCTCTTCCTCAGATTCCAGCCTGATCCCTAAACTGTAGAAATTAATCAAGATATATTCAGTTCTACCCAGATCTGTCACCAAGGAAGTTAGTTAAAAATAAAGAAATAGCACACTCCTTTCTTTTTGTAGATCTTTTAATCTTTATTTATGCATATGTGCATGCATGTATGATGTATGTATATGTGTGTGTGCATGCATGCTCTTGTGTGTGTGTGTGTGTGTGTGTGTGTGTGTGTGTGCAGGCACATGCATATGCGCATATGGAGTCTAGAAGACAACACAGGGAGAACTCTGAAATACTCCTTTGAGACAGTCCTCGCCCTGAATTTGGAGCTGGACTGACTGCCAGCAAGCCCTGTGACCCTCCTCCTGTCTTTGTTCCCAAAGTGCTGGGGTTACATGCCTATCTCCAACCATACCAGCTTCTTCTGGCCTGATATCTGGGGATTTGAACTCAGGTCCTTGTGCTTGCATATTTGGCCCTCTTAACTCCCCTCACACTTGAGCAATTTCTATGCTATGTAAGTTCTTACCATGCAGGAGAGAATTAGTCAATAAATCCAAATTATTCACTTTCCTTTCGTTAGATATATTTAAAACCCAGGGATTCAAGTAATTCATGGACAACTTGAAAATTCTTCAGTGTCAACTGCTGTTGCTTAGCAGTGACAAAAACACTTGATGGGGACAGCTTAAAAGAGGAAGGGTTTGTTTTGGTTCATGGTTTCAGAGGGTTCTCTCCACTGTGTTGGGGCAGTGTCCTTATTGTAGGAGCACAGCAGACAGAGGGAAAGCACTGTGATGATGTCTTTCTCATCCTTTTTTAATTCTATGACTTGGGGTGGTGTCCCCACATTCAGAGCAGTTCTTCCCCCTTCCTCTCTGAAGAAACCCTCATAGGCATGGCCACTGGTGTGCTTCATCAATCTCCTAGGTGATTGTAAGTCTAGGAAGGCTCGTTAGGGAGGTTACCTGTCATATTAACTGTCACAGAAGGTCATCTCTCAGGCAGAGATTTGCAGATATTCTAAGCTAAACTGTACAAGGTGCACTTATTTTTTAAGATTTAATATTTAATCATTTTTCTTAAAAAAACAAAACAAAACAAAAAGAAAGGGTCTGGAGCGATGGCTCAGTGGTTAAGAACAATTGCTGTTCTTGCAGAAGACCTGAGTTCCTTTAGCAAAACATACAGCAGATGGCTTACAATTGCCTTTAATTCCAGATGGATCTGATGTCTGTGGCCTCCATGGGCGCTTCACTCATATCCACAACTCTCAGGCATAGACATAATAAAAAATAAAGTAAATCTTAAGAAAGAATCAACTTATCTTTAGAATAATGTGAGAAAAATAGAACACATTATAGCTAAGAATTAAAATGTTCATTGTGGTTTTCCGTGGAGCAAGAAATAGCTGTAACAAATTTACACGAAAAAGAGTGTAGCTTCTAAAACTATTTTCCAAAACGGACTCACCATCCTGTCAGGACTTCATTAATCCAAGGTTTATGAAACAGGTAATATTTCAAAATTGTAAAACATAAAATAGCCTCCGACATCCTGCATTTGCATATAAATAGAAAACTCGGATCTACACTGCTAGGAAAAAATTATTTTCTACATTTTTCATACAATTTTCACTAAATTAGCCTTTAAAAATGTCCTTGTCGTGTAGATTGATTTTTTACTTCCTATTTAAACAATAAAAATGAATTTTTCCTGCAAAGAAATGGCTGCATGAGACAGTTGAACTCAAGGCTAGCCTCCTTACTAAAGTGCTAGACAAATGTGTTATATAGGGTACTCCTGAGATGAGGATGTCCTGTTCCCTTTATCTCACCATTTGGTCTCTGCCATCTATACAAATCCAGTCGCTGCACATGGGACCTGGCAGACAGCTCCCAGTCATCTTCCTCCAGAATACTCTCCTGGGTATTTATGGGGAGAACCCAGCTTTGTATTCTCTCAGGGTTGAACATTTCTACCTCACTGTTTTAGGGAGATGTGGCTGTCCCCTCCCTTCTCAAGCCTTGCAGAGTTGTGAGGTTTTTGTATCAGTGTCCACACTGGTAATTCTGTCTCTGCTGTGAACTTTATGATGTAAAACAACACATGAGTTGTCTCCTTGTTCTGTGGATCAGAACCCAACCCTGAGGGATAAGGGTGGGGTGGGGCTCTGTCTCCTTTGGGCTGCCAGCCTGAGCACTTCTCTGTAGGCTTGGGAGAGAACCGGCTAATGCATCCATTCACATTATTGCCAGATTTTGGTTTCATGTAGCTCTAAGTCTGAGGTTATCATTTCTCTGTTGGCTGTCAGTATGAGCCCCCCTTTTAGCTTAAGCCACTTACATCTGTTCACCTTTGTCTTAGCTAGAGCTTCTGTTGTTGTGAAGAGACACCAACTCAAAGAAAGCATTTAATTGAGGGTGGCTCACTTACAGTTTCAGAGGTTCGATGACAGGCAGCATGAGAACAGGCAGTCAGATGTGGTGCTGGAGCTGAGAGTCCTGCATCTTGACTCAGAGGCAACAGGAAGTCAACTGACTGTCACACTGAATGAAGCTTGAGAAAAGGACAGCTCAAAGCCCGCCCCCCCACAGTGACATACTTCCTCCAACAAGGACACACCTCCTAATAGTGCCACTCTCTTTGGGGGCTATTTTATTTCAAATCACCACAACCTTGAGCCCAACAGTGACATGTGGAGTCCCTTCTAGGCATCAGCTCTCTCTCCTCATAACTCTATGCATAACCCTTTCTGCCATTTACTATCTCTACTCACAGGTGTTTAAGCTTGAGAGTCCGGGTTAGAGTAGCAGACACCACACTTTCATACCTGTAAATTCAACCAAGCTGGCACAGCTTCCTCAATGGTGACCATCAGGACCATCCCATCCTTGGGTTTTGGGGAGTCTTCCTTCCCTGTGTGGGGTTTCCAGGTAGCTGGACTCACACTGTCCAGACAAGTTGTGGAAACTGCCAACCTCTTGGTCCAGCATGACTTGGACTCATGATCTCAGGGACTCAATTCTAGGATCCCAGGTCCTATTCAGAGGCAACCATCTCCCACCCTTCCATGTTGTGCAAATTCAGGGACCTCAGGAGAAGGAACCAGAGGCTAGGTGCCTGCATTAGCCAGGGTTCTCTGAAGGGACAGAGTTGATAGGATAAACATGCATATTGAGAGGCTTTATTAGAGTGATTCACAAGAAGCAATCTGGGCATTCCAAGGATGGATGTCTCCTGACTGAAAGACTGCAAGTCTTTCAGATTGGATTTCTCTGCAGTTCCAGTCTGGTGTTGGAGTCCTGGAGGATTTCTAGAGAACTACTGGTTTTCAGTCTACATAAGAATCCTGAAAAAGTTGCATTTAATACCAGCTGCAGCAACAGAATGGATGAACTTGCCAACAAGAGTGATGGCAAGAGGCAAAAAGCTAAAGTTTCCTTCATCTATGTCCTTTATATAGGTTGCCATCAAAAGGTGAGACCCAGGTTTAGGGTGGATCTTTCTGCTGCAAGGAATCTGATTAAGGAAATCTTTCCCAGCTGTTCCTAGCAGCTTGGGTTTTTAGTCAATTACAGATGCAACCAAGTTGATAGCCAAGATGAGCTGTCACAGAGTCCATCTACCCTTCTCTATGTCCTCAGTTGCATCTGATACATAGCCCAGTCTCAGATACCTTTTGATTACTCCCTAGTAAAGAACATTATTTTCTTAGTCTCAAGCCCCAGGATGTTTCTCTTTTAGAAGTGATTCTCAACTCCGACATGGAGCTTCCAAGTCAGTGCTTCTCTGCCCCTTATATACATGAAATGATCAGGGATTCCTGGGAAATGAGGCTGGTGTTTCTGCAGCTATTGATGGCTCCAGTTAATGATACCATATACATGTGAGTATGGAGTGTCCACAGAGACACCAGTGACCCACTAGCTTCCAGGACACGCTCTTCTACCACGGGGGCATCAGAAACTAGAACAAAGGATGTAACACAGACTACAAATACAAAGGCCCGTTCTTCCCTGCAAAAAAAAAGAAAAAAAAAGAAGAAAGAAAATGGTGAATTTGCTTCAGCTTCACCCAGCCTGGTTGTACACAGTGTGTGTGTGTGTGTGTGTGTGTGTGTGTGTGTGTGTGTGTGTGTTTCCAGCATCAGGTTTTGGGATCCTGACTTCTTGGAAAGTTTGCCTGGAACTCAGTGACACAAAGGGTGTTGGTGAGTGTCCCAAACAATGGGAGTTTGAGAGCCTCAATGCTGTCTCAATGCTTAGAGGTGCTGGGAACAGAGAGCTGTCCGAGGTGCTGACAACAGCCATCTTGGAAAGAGCCACACCTGCAGAGCCCCCAACACAGCTCATGATCAGTTAGAGGATTTGCCATCACAGGCAGAGAATATAAATTTGTCTGCATTTTATGCCATGATTAGCATGAAAATTCCAGTCCAGTGAAAAGATGCCTCAGTCTGCTTTCTCCCATCTCTGGTAATGCCAATGTCTAGCTTTGTTTGCAACTAATGAGAATAGTTCAAAGAATATAAATCAAAGATTTCATACAGTAAAAAAATAATTAAAGGCATCAAAGTGAAATATTGGATGTAGCTTCATTGTATTTTTACACACATTCACAACCAGTCCCAAATGCATGCCCACTTGCATGTGGATTTAAAGCTACATGAAGAAGGGTGGACTCAAGTTAGTTCCTATTCAACCAAGTGATATTGGCCATGATTTAATTATATATCGATTATGCAAGACATGAAACCCATACAGACAAGTTCTCCTCAGATAGCATTCTGGTTTGAGGTTCACTGTGTATATAGATACAGTGAATATGAATATTCTTTTAAATGTCAAAGAACAGTTGGAGAGATAGCTCAGTGGTTAAGAGCACTGGCTGCTCTTACAGGGGACTCAGAGTGTAGGGTTCAACTCCCAGCACCCACATGGAGGCTCACTTTATCTCCAGGAGACCTGTTTCTCTCTCTTGGCCCCTAGGATGCTACTGTTGAATTAGACCCCCCCCTCCCATTTCTCATTTTGGCTCACATTATCAAAATTAATATTTTTCAATTCCCCGGATCTTATCCCAATGACTTGATTATCTGACAGGCATTTCCCCTCTGAGGGCTTCTGAGAATTCTATCTGGCTTCATCATCTCCAGGCAGCATACAGAAGCAGGTCTATTTACTCTGAAATGCGCCCCTAACTGCTTTAAAATGATGACTGTGGCCTCAATCTCAAATGCCACATTTTTACATTATTCCTCTATATTCGTCATTGCTGGGAAAGGTTCCTTTTTTTAAGAGGACTTGCACTTTTATTGGACCAGAATAAAAGTTGGCCTGACCCACATTTCATCTGTCACCTTTTGTATTTTTTCTGTTGTGAATGCAAAATAGTAGAGTAATCCAAGACTGTGCTGAGTCGTGAAATTGAAAGGGCTAAATGGCAGGGGAGTTTCTTTTTCTACTCTGATTAAATAGATTCAAGAAATTGGAGGATTTTTATAATACCAAATAGAGACTTGCAAGGAAAGAGCAAAGAGCATGTGTCATGAAATCATGCAGGAGAGGGCCGAGGTGGAGAATACTTAGAGGCACTTACTCCATCCAGATCTGTCCTGACTTCACTGCTAATGAGACCAGACATGAGAGGTGTCTAGGTAATAGGTCTTGACTTGCAAAGACTATACCTGGACCTCATCTTGTATAAAGGAGTGAGAGTTTGGAATGAGTGTGGGAGGGAGCATATGCCCAGATCTTCATGGCAGAATCCTCCAAGGGCCTCAGTAATAAAGGCAGTGAGGTCCTGGCTTTGATTTCATCCAGCCTCTGAGTGAAAAGGGACATTCTGGCTTCTGGCTGCCTAACTTTCCCCCAAGGTCGAGGGTGTTTGATTGTGCATTTACAGCCATCTCGTCAACAAGATCCCATTTAGTCATTCAACACTGGAGGTAGCAGAAACACACAGAGATGAGAAAACTCATCCAACCTCATTCCTGACACTGTCGATTGTCAGCTAGATGGACTCTGGAATCACTTGGGAGACAGCATGCTTGTAGGGATTGCCTGAGTTAGGTGAAATGGTGTGGGAAGACCTATTATTTTCTGTGTGGGACTATTCCTTGGACTGGGGATCCTGGACTGTTTGAAAAAAAGACAGTGAGCCTAAACTCTGCCTGCATTCCTCTCTCCTTCCTTATTGTGGATGCAATATCAGCCACTCCCAGCTCCTGCCACTGTGACTCCACCATGATTGATTGTAGATGGTTCTTTGTGCTGTAATCGAAAACAGATGTTTTCTCTCTTAAGTGCTTTTATCAGGATATCCTATTACAGCAGCAGGAAAAGAAATAGAGACCGCATTGTTCATAGGAGAGCTGGGATTTTATTAGGGGGAAGAGGGAAAAGAAACAAAGCCTTTGCTGTAGAGGTGAGATCCTCCTTTGGCCAGAAGCCTACTCCAAGAAAGGTAGGCATGAGGTGGGATGTTTGTATCTGCCTGATGTTCACCAGTTGCATGATTCTGGGTGAGACAGGGCCTTGTGACCTTGGGTGAGAGAGTCCTCTGGATGCCAGGACCTTCTTTAGTAGCACAGCATGGTGGAGATTCTGTGCTGCAAGCATGGATGAATTCTAATGAGATGAAGCATGCACAGTCTGGTTCAGGGTTTTCACAGTAGAATGTGCGACTGCATATTCTGCCTGAGGACCTCCTCACACCCAGCCACACAGCCTCTCCTATGGCCAAGGCAGTAGTCCTATAAAATTCTTCTGAGATACTGCTCGGTTTGCATTTTGACCTGTGGGTTATAATTTCAGCAAAGCCCGAGTGAGCAGGGGACATGAATTTTCCCTGTGTGGAGGCGTGGTGGGATAGGATGGATTGTCCTGCTGTGTCTCATCATCTCTGTTCCATTACTCCCCACATTTCTCACAGTGTTGCATTTGGGTGAGATGGAACCTAGCAACCAAACCAACACATCTTGGGAATCAAAAGTCATCTCCGGCTGCACATCCCTTAACATTTTGGAATGAGCCTCACTACAACATTGGGCACCTTCTCCGAGGCAGCTCCACACTCTCATTTACCACCATAACCCAGGGTAGGTGTCTCCATTTGTTGTAAAATCTGCATCTAACATCTAGTCTTGACATGAAGTAAATAGTAAAGGATGCAGAAGTTGATGTTATGTGTTAGGACACAGTGCATTTTTGGGTAAATCTGGCCTCTGAAACCTGCTAAAGTAGAAATTGGCCAACTGTTTAAGCAAAACCAAAAGGACATTTAATGTACAATGTTGCCAAATTATTTCCTTCCTCTTAAGGTAGGGAAGCCTCAGAAATTTATGCAGATGTTACAATGTGTTGGGTAACATAGCTATCTCAGTTTTTAGAAGGTATGTGACTGTGGGTGAGGCAAGGCTCCTCTTGACTGTGTCTGGGATATTTAAGGTCATGTCCGAGGCAGGTGTCATGTTGGTATTTACTATTTCCCACATTAAGAATTTGAGTAGCTGGTGGATGAAGATTGGTTACTTTGAAACGATTCTTGTAGACTAGGCATGATGGCTCATGTCTGTAAACTCTGAACAGAAGCTCTCAGAAATAATGGGCAGTCTGCCAGGCTGATTGGCTGGTTAGAACTCTAGTGACTGTGGAGGGGTTGGAATGTTGCAGGTCCAGAGCCTAATTACAATTTATCTTGGGCTAGCTTTGGTCCCTTAATAGCCATTCCTTGCCCACTCTGTGTCTGACCTAACATCCTGTGACTAACAGATAAAACTGTTTGGGATGTATTGGCATCACAGACTACACATCATCAGTCAAAAGGCTAAGAGCCATCAGACAGCATCTGAGCTCCATGTTATAACTTGCCTGACATTTCCCCATCAATGTACTTGTTATTTTCTTTGTCCTGTTTCTATAAAACTTCACAAAATTGTTAACACATTGGAACAGAGAACTTGGGGTAATATATATCTGTGTTCCCAGGTCATAGTCACACATATTTGGCTCTAGAATAAGCCATAGCTCATACCCATTGTTCTAAGAGCTGGGTTTGGGGCTTTGACAAATTCTAGCACTCCAGCAGGCTGAGGCAGGAAGACCATCATGAGTTTGAGTCCAGCCTGGGCTGCAGAGTAAAACCCTGTTTTATACAAATAAATAAACGGGCTGAGGAGATGAGCACTACTCTTATAAAGGACTAGAGTTCAGTTCCCAGAACCCATATCTGATAGCTCACAATCACTTCTAACTACAGCTTCAGTTGCTGATGCCTTCTTCTGGCCTCTGCAGCTACTGCAGGCACAAATACACAGGCACACACACATACACGTGCAAGCACAGACAGACACACAATTAAAAATAAAAGTAAGTCTTTTAATGGAAGACATAAGTGAAATTATAAAGATGATGCCTTCCAAAGCAGAGGACACAGCTGTTTTGTAACCACATCGGTAGTCGCAGAGCAGGACACACTTGTTTCTTACAATAGGTATTGATGTAGCCAGGGTCAGGGGCGAAGCTGAGCTGGGCAGTCTTCAATCAGCAGGGATTATTTGTGGAGCAGAGGTCATGATTTCTTTACTGTGAAAAACTTTTCCTATCATGGAAAGAAAAAAATCCTCTTCATCCTATGACACATTACAGTGGGAGCCACAAAAGGCCTATCTAGCAATAATGACCACTGATTTAATGGGGCGGGGGACAAGGTGTTTAATCCAGCCTTTATTCTATATTCTGGTATGGCCGCAGCTGTCACCACACTTAGCAACCATAAAAGGACAAGACAGTGTCTGAGAACCTAGTCATTATTTCAGAAAGGGATTTATGAAATATATTGAATTGGGTTTTTTTCCTCTTGAACTACTTGCAGGCATTCTGGGACACAGGGTAGCCATCTGTCGCACTGCTGATAAAGGAGACAGCAGGGAGGGTTTCTAGAAGAACGGACACAGGCTGGAGCAAAGAGGAGCCTCACAAACAGGTGTGGGATGTGGTGGTGGTGGGCACAGTGTCCAGAAGCTGGCTAAGCTACCTCCAGCTCTCAAGACAGCACTGGCTTCCCATCCTAAAGATCTACAGAAGTGAATCAGGCTGAGCAGTCCCCAGGAAACCAAAGCAAATCTGCACAGTGGCTGGTAGCTGATGGAACTTCAGGGCTGTGTGTGGTCCCAAAGTGAATAAAAAGGAGAAAGTGAGCTGAGCACCAGCATCCATATCTCTCTGCTTCCTGACTGTGGACTCAACATAATGGCTGCCTCAAGTTCCTGCTGCCATGCCTTCAGCACTCTCATAGACTGACTTCAAACCATGAGCTGAAAGAAACCGCTACTTTAGTCGTTTTGTTAGATATTTTGCCATAGCTAAGAGGAAGGTAGCTACTATAATAAGTGATGAAGTTAATGTCAGATTATAGCATCATAACTGCTTAATGACTTCGGCATATTGATGAGCTCTGGTTTTGACTGAGAGAACCTTCCTCCTTGACTCAGATAAAAGAGTGATGGAGGATAGTTCTTGAAGTCAACCTTGGATCTCAACATGCATGCACACATGCATGCACACCTCCCTTCATATACCTATACATGGAAAACATAAATATTCATTCCTCACACACAGAAAAAATAAAATTGACTTAGTGTCTATATTGTGTAAGTATCTGAGAGTAATTTAGGGTTAGTTGTTTTGTAAGAAGAAAGACACCCTCTCCTTTGACTTTCTAGGGCTTTCCTGAGGACACCAAGCTCAATTAATATTTTTTTTCTCACCTAAAATTGAAAGACTGGATATATGTTAGAATGTGAGAAATCAGTACCAAACACAGGTTATGGCAGTCAAGATATTAGGGAGAAATACCACCTGTAACTAGTGTAACCATAGAGACACCCCAGCCAGTCTCTGTGCTGGGAGTCAGTTCGCCCCTACCCAACACTCCACCTCCTGAAAGAGCCAAAGCAATACTCCTTGAGAATCACGGGCTCGTTTTCTGTGACATTGCTCTGGCCTTGCTTCGTCTATTTCCATTCCTGATTTGCACAGAGGGGAGGCAGCACAATTTATCATCTCTCGGGCCAACACAGCCATTTGGGGAAATCTATTTTGGTACATGCAGAGCGATGTCTTCGACTTGGCTGATTCCTGAGGAAAATCAAATCATCCCCCCCCCCCAGCGCCATTCACCTCCCTATACATGCACCCTATCCAAACATTTCCCCCTTTCCATATCCATACGTATATAAAAACAAGGCCTGCAAGAGAAGTGCTTGTTGGGTGAAGAAGTAATGTACGCACCAAGCGCAGACACAGCTTCAGGCTCTGTTTTTTGTGTGCATGCTTGAAATCAATATTCTTTGGCGTTAACTTTTTGATGTTGCTTTATTTTCCATTTCCCCTTTTCAATCAGAAACTTAGCTCCCCATTCTTTGCCTCAGGAGGAAAACAGGTATGTTTACTTCTGCAGGGCTGCTGCTGAAGGTTGTAGGGCTTGGGAGGCACTAGAGACATGAGTGGCCTATGGAGTGAGATACAGTTCTGAGCCCTGTATATTTATCAATCAATCAAATTCTTAAGCGTTACTGCTTGAGATGAAAAGAACTCCTCAAATGAGATAAAACCCATCTTGCTCACTTTCACAGAGAGGTTAGCCACTATCTTTTTATTCTTCAGTCTTGAAGAAGACACAGGCATAGGAGAGTCACAGGGGACATGAAGGATAAGCATATGGTATCCAGGGTAGCCACTGTCTTTGGGAAGCTGTGGGGAACTCGTTAGAAATTGCACATCTTCTGGGGTTGGCTATGTCTGATCAGTTCTGAGTAGGAAGTGGGGCAGGACTTGATTGTTCTGACCTAGTAGTTACAGAGGCCATGAATCTGAATTCTAATATCACATAGTCTCTCAATTTATACATCCAGCTGTCTCCCGGACATTGTCATGTCATCTAAAATAGTGACTTTTCTCATGAGGTGACAAAAAGTCTAACAAGAACTGTTTAAGGATGAGGGGGGTTATTTTGGCTAACAATTTGAGGGTAAAAAGCCATCATGGTTCCAGAAGTGTGAGGCAGCTGCTGTTCACATAGTACCTACAGTCAGGAAACAGAGAGAGATGGATGCTGGTACTCTACTCACTTTCTTCCTTGTATTCAGTCCAGGACTTCAGCCAATGGCATGGTGTTGCCCATATTCAGGGAGGGTCTTCCTCTCTCAGTTACATATCCCTGGAGACATCCTCACAGACACGCCCAGAGGAGTGTATCCCAAGGGTTCTGAATTCACTCCAATGAACACAAATTGACACAGAGACAGAGGAGACAATATCTCAGATGTGGGCAGCCCATGGCTGTCACATTGGCATACTGACATGTGAACACAGTCATTCCTGCCTGAACTCATTCCTTAGTGACTATGCTGGCTCATCCTATCAATATAGCCTACACTCATTTGATCTACTCTGTATAACAATCTAGGGTTCACTAAGAGATAATTATGTGGCTACATTGCTTAGAGCAGTCAAGGAGTTAATTGCAGGCTTCGTAAGGACCCTTTTTTTTGAAGACTAATGTTCTGTGTTGGTTTTGTTTGTTGCTGGCTCAGTCTTGGATGGTGACAAAACTTTTTTTTTTTTGTATTTTTTATTTGCTCTGGGCATGGTTGCATCCTGGCCATGTCTGGGTCTCTTAGCTTTAAGAGTATTACAGCCTCTCTGTGCATTGTTCAATAAACAGCCTCCATACGCCCTAAGCCCAGATTTACATACCTAAAAATTCAACAATACACATGCATACGAATTAGCCATCTCACAAAAGTATCCTTTGGGTGCTGTGGAGCTCAGCCACATTTGGATAACACTGCCTTGTACGGCACATCTTATTTTAGCAGCATGTTTTTAAGATTTTTGACATAAAAATAGACTTAAAGACCATTCTTCATACACTTTGGCTTTCTTTCTTTC
Source organism: Cricetulus griseus (assembly GCF_003668045.3). Classification (NCBI taxonomy): domain Eukaryota; kingdom Metazoa; phylum Chordata; class Mammalia; order Rodentia; family Cricetidae; genus Cricetulus; species Cricetulus griseus. Next base: position 106,718,846 of record NC_048597.1, on the reverse strand, counting down.
TCAATCAAATCTTCCCACTGCATCAGTAAACACAGCAATCTTCCAACAAAGCCACTTAATTATCAGCTATGCAGGCTGCAAAGGGTCCTGTATGGGCTCAGAGCTTGTTGTATACTCTGTGCAGCCAGCCAGGGTCCCGGAAAAGATGGCGGCCAGTGTGGCCATTATTATTCAGAGTCAGCTCTCACAGCACATGGTGGGTTCTGTCCTCCTGAAGGTTTGGCCGCCTTTGGGAGTAGGTTATCTTGTTTATGATTTGCTGGATATTGAGGTCACTCTTGATTCTCAAGTGACAAGAAGACCCAGGACTTTCTGTGAAGATGACTGCTGTGGAGCAATTCCTTCTGAGCTCAAACAGTCCATCCAGCTAAAACTCAGGAAGTAAACTACTCAAAAGTTCTAGGAAGTCCCTGAAACTGAACAAATGTGCTAAGTCCCTCCATTCACAAGTGTATATAAGCAGTAAGGACTGCTGAGAGTCACTCTCTGACCAGCTGAGGTGCCCAAAAGAGGTTTAGACCAACCGAGCCACTTGGAAAAGGACACTTTTAATCTGTTGTGTTGACTACAAGTGGTGTTAAGTGTTCCAGGTCTCCAGGTTCTGTGAGTCTGGGGTGGGCTTTGTTGATGCAGCAGCCTTTGAGTCATTTCTGTGTCTGAACAAACATCTCCTCACTCCAGGTAGGGAACTGATAACAGATGAAAGTAAAGACACCACCAAAGACCATCTTGATTAACCAGTGTGTCTATTGGGAGTCACAGGAACACTAGTGATGGGTTGCTTATAAAACCAGAGGTGACCCCAAAACAGTGGTGTCACCAAGAAGTCCAACTCCATCAGGGATGATGACCTCATGGACACTCCTTTAGTTAACTTTCTACCATCAACATATTCTAGCAACTCCCAAGACAATGTGTGGCATGTGGACAGGAGGCAATGATGGCTGAACCTTAGGTGAGGAAGCTGTGTTCTCTCTTCCTTTTTCTTACTAGGGAATGTTGACAGTTCCACTACCATCCCCATTGACCTGTCTCTGTCTTGCTCTTAATATGTTGCCATGACTACAGTCCCAAACATTCTGTAGTTCACTGTAGCAACTTCTGCTCCTATCAAGCCCATGCCCAAGGCAAATACTTTGCCACAACAATCCCCAAAGCTGATTCTATGATACACACATCCCAATCATGAGGTGTTTCTCCACAGCTTCTAAAGCAATGGACCATATTGGCCATGGACTTGCAATCTCTAAAACTTCAAGCCCAAATAAATATTTTCCAAACTCTTTCTCTCAGGTGTTTATCATCATGATGGAAATCTACTTAACATAGGTACTGTGAAGTTGAGGCCTAGAAGAAGACTTTGTAATTGAGGTTCCAGTGTTGGAGGGGAGTTGAAGGACTGGCCTTATCCCATGAATCACCAACCTGCTGAAACACTCAGAGTGACCACCAAGGGATTCTGAGAGGCGCTGAGGCTAATGACAATTATCCTTTCTATGGTCATTTAAAATGTCTAGGTGCCCACTTTCCACCATCCCAGTTCTTAGTACCACGAAGCTACACTAAGAGTCGCCAAGCCATCAGCAAACACTTGATTGCTCATGTAAGTAAAATAGTAAATTCTTTGGTGCCCCAGAAGGAGAGAAGTCTTTCACTTTTTTCTTCAGTTGTTCTTGTTTGTTTTCTGGAGACAAAACAATGAGCAAAATAGTGTGGGATAGGAAAGGGCTTTATTATAGCTCAAATCTCACAGTTTACCACAGAGGGATATTAGAGATGGAAATCAAGGCAGGAATCTGGAGTCCGGAACTAAAGCAGAGACCAAGGATTTTTACTGACTCCTCTTCATGGCTTGCTCAGCCTGCTTCCTTGTATTACCCAGGACCACCTGCCCAGGAATGGCACCTCCCACAATGAACTGGGGCCTCCCATATCAATCATTAATCAAGAAAACACCCCACAGGCATGGCCAAAGGCCAATGTGATGGGGGTAATCCCTCAACTGAAGTTCCTTCTTTCCATGTATGTCAAGTTGACAATGAGGATTAGCCATTCCAATCAGTATTGCTTTCAGAAAAGGAATATTTATGAGTCCCTCAGCCATGTGTTGGAGACATAAGCTCATCTTCTCAAAGATTAATCAATTTCTTTAGCTCTTTTGCTGGGAACGTCTCCTCAGAGGCCTGCTCTGAGCTGTGACCACCCACTTGCAAATGACATCTGTGTCTCTGTCTGAGTGTCTGGTCATGATGTCTGGCCATCAGAGTAACTTTCTACTTATCACAAAGATATGAGAGGCTTTATTTTCCCTTTGGATGAATGATGATGGATGTGATGTAATGGATAACACACAGTTGAAGATGGGCAGTAGTGAGGTTCATTTCTGTCCTTGGCCATCTCTCATATGTCTTCCTCATGTCGCCTACCTAGATCTTTCCTAGTGTTTAGCTAGTAGTAAGCCTGTCTCGTTCCTATTCTCCCAAGTAGGTAGACTTATGATTAGTTATCTTCTCATCGAAAGTCAGTTAATGCCTGTAGAATGGATGGACAAAGTGAAGGGCCCCAGTCTCTCAGTTCCATCCATCTTAGCCATTGGAATCTGTCAGCGCAATGATCTATAGAAGCATTGTGAGGATTTCCCACATCCTTGGATACTCAAAGTAACACAGGTCTATCTTCTAACTGACATGCTGGCTGAATGTGCCTGTGCCATAATTTCAGTGGCACAATTTCAAAGTGATGTTTTAACAGCCATGGAATTGCTTGGGTTCAGTCTTCATCCCTGTTATTTCCAATGCAGTCCCAGGCATAAACATACACCTCTTAGTGAATATGCCATTTTGTGGGAATTACTATTTTGGTATGATGACTTTTGGTTTCCAGCTGTATGATAAAGAGCTTGAATGAAAGTTAATTGAAATGTTATTATTACTAAATTTAAATATTCTAAAATTAAATCAACAAAATTAAAATAAAAACATTAAATTAATTAAAATAAAAATTCCAAACCTTACCTTGAAAGACTAAAAGAATCTGACAGTTATCTATCAGTACTCAGATCCATTCTCATAACCCACAATGGCATATAGCTGATACATTGAGATGGAGCAATGCTGGCCCTCCTCCACCAAGCTCAGACAGACCTCTCTCTTGCCCATAGCAGGAACATTGGATGTGCAAAAATGTACCTCTTCAGGTGCTAGAGAGATGGCTCAGTGGTTAAGAGCACTGACTGCTCTTCTAGAGGACCTGAATTTAGTGCCCATAACTCTCATGGTTCATCACAACCATTTGTAACACCAGTTCCTGGGGAGCTAATGCCCTCTTCTGGCCTCTTTGGGCGCTGCACTCACATAGTGCATACACACACACACACACACACACACACACACACACACACACACACACGCAAAACCTTCATAAAATAAAAATAAAGCATCTTAAAAATATTACTTCCATTTGAAGGTAGTGTAGGCTAATGTTGTTTATGTAGCAAACCCCAATCCTTGCTGACTATTTGATGTACTTGAATATGCAGAATCTTATAAAATCTGAGTCAAAACACTCAACCATCTTGACCAGCATTATTTTTAAAGCTTAATTTATGTATGTATGTATGTATGTATGTATGTATGTATGTATGTATATTTGTATGTATTTTTTTGTGTGTATGCATGTGTATGTGTGTGTGTATGTTTACCTAAATATATATTTGTGCACTACACATACAGTGCATTCAGGGGCCAGAAGAGAGCATCAGGTCCATTAGAACTGGAGTTACAGATAGCTATCAGAAAGAGCAGCCTTTGCTCTTAACCACTGACCCATTTCTCTAGCACCTGTCATTTTATGACAGGGAATAAAAGGTATAAAAACAAAACATAAAGCCACATGCATCTAGACTTCATTTGAGTCTTGAGTTTTATGCTTTATGAGTCCTCAGGTTCACTATTAGTCCAATTAAGACACAGATCCACAAATGTAACCCAGCATCATGTGACCCTTTCCAGTCTTTAAAAAATGCCCCCCCAAAACCCAAACAAAAAACTTTCCAGTAAGTGTGCACATCTGGAGTGTGCTTAACAAAATTATACTGAAAATTAGTTGCCAAATAAGTAGTTTTTATTTATTTTTTATAAATGAAGTCGCTTCATGATTGATACAGAATATTGAAAGTACGATTTTATCAGCACCTTAAGTTTTTGGGACTCTCATACAAAATGAGCTTGTAGCCTTTAATTAGAATGGTGTTAGCAAACAGGTAACACAGGTCCAGGAGTGTAGGGTTTGGTTGCATAACAGAGCCAATGGTTTCTGTGGTTTCTAAGGAGAGCTTGCCTCCCTCCCCTCTTAGGGAGGATTCTATTGCAAAACGCTTTTTAGGATTTGTTGTATGTTTGGTTTCTGTCAATGAAGAAAATAAATGCCTCATTTGAAAGTAGGCATCAAGAAACTCAGTTAAGTGTGGTGCAGGTATATTAAAGCAGGGATCTCTGTTTTTCTTATAAATCCTTGCTCAAAAATCTTCAAAGGAAAAATAAGCATAAAATAACTTTCCCATAAGGATCCTGGAGACTCAGTGCCCTTTTAGAGTCTCTCCTGAACTTGCTTCATCTGAGAGTCTCTACATGTGAGTGAACCTTTTAAAGGGTGCCAAATGTACTCCTGATGCTGCCTCCTAGTGACCCCCATCCATCTGTCATAGAGACACTAAAAAAAAAAAAACAAAAAACAAAGGTGTCAAGTACACACCTGTGTCTACAAATGTTAGTATTTGAGAGAGGTCTAACTTAATGTACAACTATGTCATATGTAGCGTGTATGTGTGTTGAGAAAAACAGTTGATCTCATCATCAAATCCAGTTGCCATGGATACTAGAAAGTTTATAAAATGTAAATAGACACTAAATGAATCAACAGCCTTTACTCAGCAAACTCCACTGCCAGCATCAAGCTTGTCTCCCATCCTCTCTTTGCTTGTCTTGGGAGGATTGGCTATGTCCTAGTTTGGTTCCTTATCTAAACTCATTCTTTTGTATTTTCAGGGTTTGATGTGATTTAGATATGACACAACCCATTACACCACCATTGCCATTTTATGTTCCCAATATCTTCAACAACATCTTGCAGGCAAGAAGCCACATCTCTTTTACCTTGGGGTCCATGACCCTATTGCCTGGCATTTACCTATAGGAAATGCTTGTGGTCAAACTGGGCCACCATAACTACCTGTTGATGGAATGTAGTCAATATTTATAGTTATTTTACTTTCACACAGTAATTTCTGTGCATGGATATTTAAGCATGTATGTTAGAGGTCAATGATATAGTCTTGCTCCATCAGACTCCACCTCATTTATTTGAGATAGGGTCTCTCTCTGAACTTAGAGCTCACCAATTCATCTAGACCACCTAGGCAGCGAGCCCTGGGAATCTATTTTCTCAGGCTCTCCAGTATCTATCTGCATTATTGATATGTAACCCCACAATTGGCTTTTGCATGTGTATTGAGAATCCAAATGCAGGTCTTCATGATTGCTCAGCAGCTCTTACCAACCGAGTCATCTCCATGTCCTTGGTAATTGCTTATAATGGGGAAATTATATATTAAGTGTGAGGCTTCATGTTAACTTCATCATACAGGCAGTGTCACAGCCTGACAACACGAAGAGCTAAAGGTAAACACATCACTTATTAATGCCACAAGAACAATCCTGGATGCTACCCATTATAAATTTATGTGCAGTTAGCACCAAGTCACACAGTGGCCTACTATGGTAGCCTTTCATCTTTTGACTTCTTGAAGAAATAAGACTGAGGGTGTCTGGGACATATATTTCTTTTGTCTAAAAGAAAATTTCCTTTTAAATAACTATAGATTAATAAGTTGCAAGGGTGGAATGAAATGGTCCCATGTAATTTTTGCTCAGGGAATGAAGAGAATGAGAATGTGATAGGTTGTCTAACCTGGGGTACAAGACACATCCCTTTAAGAGAAACAAATCTCATTATCTCCTACATGAGGTTCTGTCTATAATTGGCACAGTATTTTTTTCTCCCATCTTAAGTCCTTTCTGTTTAAGCTTGTTCAGATTGTTACCCCAAGCTCCAAGAGAAGGGTTCTGCCATAGTACATCAAATAGACCTCTGCAGACCCCAAATTTCAGACTATGGAATTCATATTACAGACTACAGAATTTATGATTCAGTGTTCTCTGGATTCTTCTTAGGACAAGAGCTTGCTTGGTGATGGTAATAGGTAGCGATGACAATGATACAGGCAAGAATCGCAAAGACAGAGCAGCAGTGGGGCTGGAGGGCAGAGCCATTGGAGTTCGGAAATTTGCCTTGTTTCATTTCTGAGAGAGTTCTGACAAAAGTTTAAATCTTGAATCTTACAAAGCAGAGGGAGTATTGACTGCTTAAATAATGAGCAAACACACACACTTTGCATTCTGTGGGGGACAATGGCCTGCAAAAGTCAAACAAAGCAGGCTGCCAATCACAGCTTGTTTCTCAAAATAGACTTTGTTTTCAGCTCTGGTCCAAAATAGATTCCCACTCGCCAGCACTTCGCTGTAAGTAGAGACTCATTTCAGCAGGGTCTGCCTTTCTCCCAAGTCACTGAAGAGAAAAGAATGTTCTACTTAAAAATAGCAGTCTCTTCCTCTATTTTTCTCTTGTCTTATTTCTGCCCTGCATCATTTATGTTCCCAGGCACACTCCCTCCCTGTGCTTTTGCTGTGAACAAATCTATTCTACTCAAGCGGGAAGTGAACAGTTTCATTGGACTTGGATTCAGAGGCATCCAGAATCCACAGAAGGGGATGGAAGTAAGAGGAGATGGAGAGAGGGAGGAAGAAGGAACAGGAGGAAGTGAGGGAACGGGAATGAGGGATGGGAGTTGGTTAGTGACCTAGTTAGTTAGTAACCCTGCTAAACAGCAACACAGTCCAGTATGGGTGGTAGTGGCTTGTGCACCTTGTTGGGTCTCCAAGAAGGACAAACCCAGCAGAAATACCCATGGCCAAGAAAGATATGAGCAAAGGTGAGTTGTGACTCCAACAGCAGATACAGCATGCATTTTCAAAAGGAAAAGTAAAACAACTTCTTAAAAGTTTTACAGATTCATAGGTCTGAAAAAGCTGTTTCTATGTGGACTTAGGACCCTTTTCAGTTTTGTTTTCTGATAACAGGAGGCATATATTATTTTATTATTTAACATGGAGAGGCAAAAAACAACTTCTCTTAGAAAACTGATGGATCTGGTCACAATAGGTTCAGGCCCTGCCTGGCAGCAATAGGCTGAAGCATCGGCTTGCCTTAGTTTCCCAAATGCTTTTGTTACCAGGACTACTCACTATGGTACCCACCTGGCCTCTAGAGCATGTGGGAAGGGTAGGGCCTTAGCATTCGTGTGTGTGTGTGTGTGTGTGTGTGTGTGTGTGTGTGTGTGTGTGTATAGGTCAAAAAATCATTTGTGTTTTTGTTTATCTCTCTGTGTGTCTGTGCACATGACTGCAGTGCCCGTAGAGGCCAGAGGAGAGCATCCTATTCCTCCTGGACCTGGACTTACAGGTGGTTGTAAGCTGCTGGTTGTATGCTGGGAGCTAAACTCTAATCCTCTGGGAGAGCACTGAGTGCTCTTAACCACCAAACCATCTCTCCAGCTTAATTTTCTGTTGATAAGATAGAATCACACAGCGGAAGCTACTTAAGGGAGAAGAGGTTTATTTTGGTTCACCGTTTCAGAGAGACAGAGTCCATGATGGTTGCCAAGGCATGGTGGCAGGAACAGGAGGCTAGCTAATTACATTGTGACCCCACACAGGAAGCAAGAGAACAGGAAGTGGGACTGGGTTATGAAACTGCAAGACCTGCCCATATTACCCATTTCCTCTGGCAAGGCTCCAATTCCTTAAGGGTTCACAGCATCCCCAAACTGCACTATCTGCTGTGGAGCAAGGGCTCAAACCCACAAGACCACAGGGGATATTTCTCATTCAGAACCCAAGTATGGTCTCAGATGAGGCATAGGAGATAGTGACCATGCAGGTGGTCACTTGGGAGCTGACCTATCTCTCTCTGGATGACTTGTGTGTCTCACTTGTGGGAGGCAACCTGAGGCTGCAAAAACAAAGTTGCCACATGCCTGCTGGTTGCCAGTTTGATTGGGTGTGGAGTCATCTAGAAGATGCCCCTCTGGAAAGATCTGTGAGACCCTTCCTCAGAGTGACATCCTAGCTATAACGATGTGTGAGGAGAATTGGTGCTGTTGCTGGCAGTCTTCCCTCCACCCTGGGGAGTGCATCTGCCCTATCACAGCTCTCACCACTGCCATCCTTCAGTGATGTCAGAGACCACTTCTTGGCCTTCCAATATACACTGAAGATCAGCGTCTCTCCAGAAATCCTCCAGCTCTTCAGCAACAGGTTTCAAGTCATCCAGTCTTGTGGACAGAGCAGCCTGTGTTCTCATCCTGTCTAATATGCAGACAGTCGTGTTTTTCTGCCAAGCCCATGTCACATAACCAATCTAACAAATCCCCTTTATAGTACAAATACCTCCTACCACTTCTCATTTAGAGAACCTGGCTCATCTAGTCAGTGTGGAGCAGGCACAAAGACCCTCAAAACGGCAGTGATTTCAGCCCAAAGCTTCCAGGCTGCATCTCCACTGCATCTCATTGACTGACACTTAGCCTTCACCTGTGATGAGGGTACCTCCATGACCTGGGACCAGTAGGCTTCCTGGGTGTGTGGGGGTCATGCTTGCACCTGAGGTTTTAATTTCCCTGCATGAACTATGGGTTTGATCCTCAAACATTTGGATAAATTGCTTTTCTTTCTTGCAAGCTTCATCCTCCATCTCCCATACTTCTCCACTGATAGAGTCTGAGCCAGACAAAAGAACCTGGGATTCATCTGTGTAGAAAGTGTGACTTTCTGCCCTGGAGTGAGATTTTCCTGAATATCTCTTACAGAATGGAGATCATGTCTTCCCCAGTCTGTATCCAAGAGGAAGAGTACTGGGATGGTCTCCATTTAAATGTGATTGGTAAACTTTGACATCCTAGTGATGCCTAGAGTTTTTCCTGAATCTTCTACAATCTATAGCTCAGTGGCTGCTGTGCTGGCTACTCCACAGTTGATGGCTGCCCCGGTCAACTCAGGCTGTTAACACAGAATACCACAGGGTCAGTCTATTGAACAAATGAGATGATTTTTTATGGTGGTTCTGGAGGCTGGGAGGTAGATGTCAGAGTATCAGAATGTTTTGGCTTATGTGAGGGTTCTTCCTGGCTTACTGTCTTCATAAGGGGGTAAGTGGGTGGTAGAGAGAGGGAGGGAAAGAGAGAAAGAAAGGAAGGGGGAGGAAGAAGAGGAAGGGAGAGGAGAGGAGGGGTCTCTGTGCTTCTAAGCCCTGTTGGATGATGGCCCCAGGTGAAGACCTCCTTTATCTTAATCCATCAGTTACCTACTGTCTCCATATACAGCTTCACATGTTGTGAAGAACATGATCCTGTCTAATACAGTTTACTTTTTTCTTAATTTTTGGAACTGAAAATCAAAAGTCAAGGCACCAGCTGGGCTGAGTGGTTCTAAACTCCAGGAGACAACCCCCTGCCGCCCCCACCTCCTACTCTTTCAGCTGTCCCTTATTTCTGCGTGGCAGCGTCGCCATTCTCCACCTCATTATCATGTGACTCCATTCCATGGGTGTGTCCGTGCCCCTTTCTCTTGTCAGAGGGATGGCCATCATCCCTACCGAAATCTGATATGAACTTGCATTGTTGTTAACTTATTATCTCATCCAAGACCTTACTTCTACCTGTGCCTATATTCTGAGGTTCTCGATGACTTGGGGTTAATTCAGCCACAGTCCCATGTCAGAGGCTGGGCAGGTGTCCATGAGAACAGCGGACTGTGGGTTTCCCACCCAGCAGCCTCGAAATGGAAAAAGCCAAATGAGCAGTTATGAAATATCTTTAAAGTAATTTAAATTTCCTGGCAATTATCTGTCCATTTATCTAGACCTCTCCTGAGTCTGTTTCTAATTTTAGTGGCATAGGTTTTAAAAACAGTGAGTTTCTGATTAATACTATTCCCATGGGAAGATATTCTCTCTCTCTCTCTCTCTCTCTCTCTCTCTCTCTCTCTCTCTCTCTCTCTCTTTCTCTCTCACTCTCTTTCTCATCAACTCATTTGGCACATCAGCCTCCCTCCCTCTTTCCTCCACTTCCTTCTTTGTCTCCTTGTAGACTTCATTTCTTCTTTCTCTTTCTTTATTCCTTTGAGTGTCCCCGGGCTGGACAGCCCCTGCTTCCCCATAGACCCCTCCAAACAATCACTCCCTTCAAGTTGCAATTTTTGTTCACTTGGAAGTCAAGCATGGAAATTGTTTTTTTTTTTCTGTGTGTCAAAATCACATTTAAAATGCCCATGCAGGTAGAAAACAAATGCCATTTGTATGAATAACTAATCACATCCCAAGCAAAAGCCTTTGGAATTTGTTCAATCAATTCTGAATTCTGGGAGCTGCAATGCATAAAATCTTTTCTCCCTTTTATTCCCTATTTTTTAAATGTAAAATTGCTTTTTATTTCTTCTTTTGCCTGACATCTTCCTTGCCCTCATCAAACTAGCTATTTTAACATTATCTATTGATGGAAATTTTTATTCAAGAACATAGTTTTGTTTTGTTGTTGTTTTTATTCTCCTTTGTCAGGACCTGCATCCAGCTAATGAGGCCATTGTTTCCCCTAAGGACCTTTTGCTTTACAGGGCTGCATGGAGGACCCCAGCTGTTTTTCCTCATAGCAAATTAAAACACTGGATGTCTACCCTCTGCCAGGGGTTGGACAAAGGAGGTGGGTGCTCATACGTGAAGCTCAATATTACTTGTGATGGAGAAATAGATACATGGAGACACAAAAATGAAACCGTGAAATAAGGAGTGGATGAAATGTTCTTGAGGAGTCTTGGAAAACCCAAGGGGAGTCTGCCATCACAGGTATGGGTCAACGGCTGTGGAGGTCAAACTTAATTTATAGTGCCAGGCTGTGGAAGCAGATGCCATCTGGGGCTGGGCATGGGCTGGGTGGGGCTTCCAGGGAGGGGACAGGAGGAGCCACTGACAAGACTAATAAGACATGGTGACTTAAGCAGATTCTGACCACAGTGAGGTCTGTGTCTGGTTCCCAGCTCAGCTTCCTGATCATCTGATAGTGTGTCCCAGAAGGACACTTGGGAGCTTCTGAGCTTCGGCCACTATGATTTCTCTGTAACTGCTTCCACTCTTCCTGGAAATCTATCGTCATGCCGAAACTGAACACAAACAATCTCCACATACTAGCATGCAGCCAGGACCAAGGAAAGTTTTTGTGCTGCTTAGTTAATTATCATCTTCCTCTAAGGATGAGTTATAATTTTCTTTTTTAGTTTAAAACTTTTGTTGTACAGGTTGCCTAAGACCCTACTACCACGTGATCATAAGAAGCCTATAGTGTACTTGGTGCATAAGCCTCCATTCCCCCATCCCCCACTGTAATATCTTGATGTTGCTTGTTCTTATCATCCATTTTTTCTCTGTAATTCATCTGCTTTCTCTTGCTGACTTCATTGAATCTGTTTTTGAATGTTTATTTTTATTCTTATTTATGAAGGCATCTCATTCTCTGAAACTGTAGTTACAGATGGTTATAAGCCATGATGTGGGTGCTGAGAGCCCAACCAGGGTCTTCTGCAACAGCAACCAGGGCCGTAACCACGGAGGCATCTCTTCAGTCTTCCCCGTTTTACAGTGTGTTTCTCACATGAAATTCTAGAGTCCATTCTACAGTTCACTTTTTTTAAAACCACTATTGCATTTAGTGATGTGAGAATGTGATTTTTTTATGAGATAGCATGGTAGTTTTCTTTGAATAACTCACCTAAATGATTTCAAATCAATCAGTTGTAGTAGTTTGAATGTATTTGGCTCCCATAAGCTCATAGGGGTGGCGCTGTTAGGAAGTGTGGGCTTGTTGGAGGAGGCTGGATGACACCTGCCTTTAATCCAGACCTTGAGGCTGGAGGGCACACTGGCCACAGCTTCCATTGGAAGTGTGCCACTGTGAGTGCCGGGCTTTGAGGTGTTTTCTCAAGCTTCCCTTAGTGTGACAGTCAGTTGACTTCCTGATGCCTCTGAATCACCTCCAGCACCACATCTGTCTGCCCGCACCATGCTCCCCCGTCATTGATTGTAATGCACTGACCTCTGAAACTGTAAGGGAGCCACCCTCGATTAAATGTTTCCTTTGTAAGAGCTGTGTTGGTCATGGTGTCTTTCCACAGCAATAAAAAACATCAGTTCATCCAATAAAGTTGTTTATTTTATAATTTATTTTTAAATAAAATGCTGGAGCAGTGAGCTGATCAAGCCATGATAACCACCGACATTGGGGTGAAACACAGGTTGAAACCAGATAGATCAATGGAATTATGGGAGAACTTCCGGTTGACTCTCAGATCAACAGGCCTATATAGGGAGAACTTCCAGTTGGTCCTGGTGGCTGTCTTCATGGAGACTCCAGAAGAGTGGATATAATGCTATTAGGGTGGTGGTGACAAGAGTAGAGTGTGTGGGGGCAGCAGATCATGGTACTGACCCTGAATGTTGGTCACCTGGCAGTTTTGTCCCACTGAGAAAGGGCCATAATTACCAAAGATGCATCCCACATATTTTGGAGTATAATCTAAATTTTCTGGACATGGCAAAAGAGCTTTATTATTGAGCCTAAAACCCAGGAAGTTTAATAATTTAAAAGAGTTATTGCTGAAAAAAAAAAACCATGTCTGTTTCCTAATATTATTGATGGTTAGTATTGTAATATCAGACAGTAGTTTCTATATATATTTATGGTCGTTGACTCTCTCAGGCAAGTGAATAGCCTGGAGATTCCTGTGGTGAAAAATTAATTTTGGATTTGTAATTTTTAGTTGAGAAGTTTAAGAGAGCTTATGTAAGTACCAACAAGAGTGGGTTGCTCAGCAGAAGTCAAGGGCTCTCCGGAAGTTTTCTCTTGTGAGATTTATTAGGACTCCTTAAGTACTTGAGAGTGCTCCCCATGCTAATGAGGTCTATCGGTTGCTTTAAAAGGAGCGGGAGATGTTAAATTTATGAACACATTTTGAAATATTTAAAAGAATGTAATTCGATAACTCATTAAAACTCCCTCTTGAAAATGGTATTAAAATGGTAGCTATGTGAATGGAGCAGGAGAAATTTCCCATCGAACTTTCAAGCCTTTGGTACGAGCGAGCTTCTCTCAACGTTTGCCTTAATAAGTCTGAATATTAAAGAGAGGAGAATCCAAAAAAGGGATGTGGCATCATTTTATTTTATTTTATTTTATTTTATTTTATTTTATTTTATTTTATTTTATTTTATTCTTCTGCTTGGATGACTCCTGAAGGGATGGGGCTTCAGGAAGAACAGTGGCTAACATGCCCTGTCTGTGAAAATGCTGGTAAGGTTGCTTAGGTGAACTCCATCCATGGGAGCCACATAGATGATGGGGAACACAATCTAGAGGCAGCCTGGGGAATTTTCTAGAACATGGTTCTAAGTGTAAGGAAAGGAAGCAAGATAGAGTTTCTCAGCATTGATATGGAATTTAACCAAACGGCTCAATTTTAACCTCTACAACCCAGTCCTCTGTAACTCATCCCTTAGTTCTTTTCATAGGCGAGTGCTCCTGCAACCAGCTGGGTAGGTTCCTTTGCTGGGACCCAGGGTGGTGCAATGACAATTAGGATACAGGAAAATCTTACCATTAAGAGCTAAGCCAGGTGGTGGTGGCGGTGGCCCATGCCTTTAATCCCAGCACTCAGGAGGCAGAGGCAGGTGAATCTCTGTAGTTCAAGGCCAACCTGATTTACAAAGCTACAAAGAGAAACACTGTCTCGAAAAACAACAAAACAAAACAAAACAAAAAAGCCAACAACAACAAAAGAGCTGGTATATGTAGTGGGCATGCGGCTTGGAGGGGAAGTCTCACAATGATGGTGTCAAGAAGAAAGGTGTGTTGTTATTCAAGCCTTTTAATGTCTTCATTGAACAGACAAATGTACAAGGTGACAAACACCTGCCAGGATGTGTACATCTAACTTACTCTGTCCACACAATTTTCCCTGCAATTCTCCTACTTTGTAGAAGATGTAAGAGGCAATCCCTCAGGATTGTCTGGCCCTCGAGGAGACTGGCTGTCATTCACAGGAAGATGGAAATAGCTGGAGATGGTCATTGGAACAAATTAAGTCCGTTCCAAAAAATACAAGTTTTTTTTTTTTGTCATTTGTGGTTAGATTTTATATAGAGGCATAAAATTGCATGTGTACATATGACATGAAAGTAGACACAAAAATGTTTGGGGTGACCTAGAGGACAAATGGAAGGAAGGAAGGGAGGGTAGTGGGTGGACTTGGGGCACATATACTGGAAGTATGGTATATAGTTATCAGGATGCCTAAACTTGATGTCTCATACAATAAAAAACAAGACTTTAACAATAAAAACAAAACAATTTAAAAAGGAGGCAGACTAGATCCAGGCAGGGAAGTATCTTTGTGGAACATGCCCTTCAGCCTGTTTTCTCCTCAGTGTCTGAGACCACTGAGCAATAGCGATGACCATGTGACAGGGGAGGCATCACCACTTGCAGACCCAGCTCTGCAGATCAGATGGAGTCCAGTGTAGCCAACGAGGTCACTTCCTTAATGGTTAATGGTGAGAGAATAGAGGTCTTCAATTGGTCAAAGAGTAGTATTGTCCTCTTTTTAATGGGAGAGGCTATTGTTTACTCCCAGCTTTCAGCACTGGGCTGATCTTTTGTTCTGTCTTTCACTTTGATGTTCTAATGGCTTTGACTTTTCCAGGGTAAGTTATGACATGGCAAGTGGTGAAAAGAACCTCTCTGCGCCTCCAAGATGAGACAGGCAGACCTTTCTCCTTGGGGAATGGCTGTCCCTGAAGTAAAACAACCTGATGGGAGTTTGACACATATACTCTCTCTCTCTCTCTCTCTCTCTCTCTCTCTCTCTCTCTCTCTCTCTCACACACACACACACACACACACACACACACACACGCGCCGCGCGCGCGCGCGGCGCGCGCGCGAGCCTTGGTTGGCTGCAAGAAGGTGGGGTAAACTCAGACCTTTGATCTGGGTTATGAAAAGAAAACACTTTTTTTTTTTGACTGTGTGTTGTTTCTCATCTTCCTCTTGGCTGTGCAGCTGTGTGATTTAATCTTGCTTAGGAGTATGTGGGAAAAGCAAGGGAGCTGAGACATAAGAACCTTTCTATGGTTCTCCCACTATCCTCCCCTGCTTTTCCACACTCTCATCATTGTTGGATGATACAACATATAACATATTCTATTAAATTCTTGCTCTCACGAAAGCTCATCCAGGTATGATAACTTATAAGTTGCTTTTGTCTCTCCAATGACAGAAGTAAGATGTGAACCCAAGAGGCTGGCTTTGTGGTCCTTCCCAGATACCATACTGCCAGTTGATATTAGTTTTCCTCATGAATTTACAGATGCCCCAGACTCAGATGCATGGGGTCTGACCCTATCATCCCCAAGCTGTCAATAATCCTCAGAACCTCCTCTGTCAGTCCTGACTTCTCTGATTGAAGCCGTTGGCATTAGTGGTGACAGTTATCTGATCCTAAGCCCATGAGAAGGAAACATTGCTGTTTATTCTAACCCCGACTATGCTCTTGCTGATAGACAGGAAGCAGTGATGGGGCAAGGTAAGAGTGCTGACCCAGAACGTCTGGGACCAAATTAGCAGCAGGAGGGATAGAAAGATGCTCTTCTGGAATTTGGAATCTTATCATAAGGACCAGAGTCCCAGTAAAAGCTACCTTGGATTGTTCAAACCAACTTCAGTCTCCCTGTGCTTCCAACCCTTAAGCCTCCTCCTCCACTATCACTTGGAGAGCAAGTCTGCTGACAAGATATCCAGCCCAGGACCCACCTGCCACCCAGAGAAGGCAAACATGCCCCACAGCAAACATGCTGGGAGTAGCAATGATTCACAGAGTTGAGAAGTCTCCTTTGCCCTTCCCTTCCCAGGAGCAGAGGCATTCTGATTAAAATACATCTGCTACAGTCTCTGCAATTCAGCCTTCAAAGTCAGCTAGACATAAAAAGGGCAACTTCTTCACAAAACGAACCCACTCAGCGATCACTCCTTCTGGAAGTTGGCTTTTGTTCCACACAGAGTTACTTTATCGAGAGCTTCAATTTTAGGATCACATCTGTTGCTGAGGCATTTATGGCTATTTAACTGTTTGGTTTTTTTTTGCTGAAGGGCCCAGGGAGATCTCCTGACCTCTGGACTGGTCTGTGACCTTTGGCATCCATCCACTCTTGCCTGGGAGCATACAGGATCTGTAATTGCAGTCACTCCACTGAATGATGTAGACAATGGGATCTAGAAAGGGCTTTCAAGGGCAAAGCCCCCTCCATTATTAGCTTCATAGCAACCTTCCTTTACCCTTCACCAGCATCAATCATGCCACTGAGGAGAAATCTAGGAAACACTGAGCATACTGGCCTCATAACTATATAGATATAAATAGTTCACCTCACCTGCCTAGGGCTGACCACTGGCCTCTGCCTCTGAACCCTCTAGAACATTCTTGCCATGATGGAGCCTGCCTGTGGATAGTTTGGTTTCTTTGTGTCAACTATGTCATGCCCACTCTGGATGCTGCTCTCTTCATCTTTACCAAGGAGGTATTTTCTCTAGCGTATACTCTTCATCGTTGTTTGTGCTGATGAGGCAGTTCAGGCAAGTGCATAATTAACATTATACAAACATGAAATCTGCCTACTTACTTTCAAAATCATTCCATAGTGGGTTGGCTTCAGCCCTATCAGCCCCTTATTAAAGTCTCTTCATGTTCAATCTCCTTATATAACACTGTTTTTGTTCATGGCTAAATATAGACAATCTTCCATACATTTTATGTCATTTTTAGATTCCATATACTAGCAATACAATGCAAATATCATGTAAATTATTGAAATTACTGCCATATTAATTAGGGAATACTGACAGGGAAAATTACCAAGCACATTTGGTGCAGAACAAGGTCCTCTGAGGAAACAGTTGCCTGCTCTGTCCCTCAGATGTGGTTGCTTGCAGAGCCTTCCTTCCGAAGACTGGGCTTGTTGACTGACATTCCTTCATCGAAGGGGTGGGTACCAGGGTCATTGGCTCTTGACCTCAGTTTCTAGCTACTCATCCAAGCAGTTTTTATGCTCTAATTGCACATGGCCTCACAATTCTCAGAAGATGCTAGAGTCCATAGGTTGGGAAGGTTAACTGAAGGGGTTCCATCTGTGTAGCTACAGGAAGACATCATCCATGCTGGGTAGACACTTGGAGTATGGCTGTGATGGGGTAACAGGCACCTGACAGTAATCCCTCCTCCATGCTCTATAACTAAGCCCAATAAACTCCTTCGTTCCTGTGGTAGTTTGAATAGGATCAAGTATTTGAATGCTTGCTCATTAGGGAGTGGCACTACTTGAGAGGGATTAGGAGGTGTGGCCTTGTTAGAGTAGATGTGGCTCTTGTTGGAAGAAGTGTGTCACTGGGGATGGGCTTTGGGGCTTCAAATTTTCAAGCCAAGCCCAGTATCTCAGTCTTCCCACTGCCTGCAGATCTGGATGTAGAACTCTCAAGCTATTTCTCAAGCTATGTCTACCTACATGCCACTGTACTTCCTGCCATGATGACAATGAACTAAATCTCTGAACCTGTAAGCAAGCCCAAATTAAATGCTTTCCTTTATAAGAGTTGCCTTAGTCATGGTGTCTCTTCACATCAACAGAATAGTGACTAAGATAGTTCCCCAGAGTGGACCTTGGTGGAATTGCACTTTTGTTTGTTGTTGGGACCTCAGGAGAAAGAAGAAATTGCTTATGTCTCTCCCAGGAAGGGAATTCTCACAGCGAAGTTCAACACAGACAACTTTTTGGAGTATTTCTAAATATAGCAGGTTGGGTCTGTGTGTGTAGGACCTCCAGATATGAAGGGACACTTGTGGTTTTTATTTGTAACATTTATAGTATATGTGGTATGAGAGTGAGTATCAATTTTGACTGCTGCCTGCTTACCTTGGTGAAAGATGTAACTTCACAATGAGTGGAACATGCTTAAAAGAGAATATAAGTGGGCAGTCTGTAGGGGACTCTTTAGAGCAGATGGAAATGGCAGAGAGTGAAATAAATATTTTTTGAAATAAGAAAAGTTTCTCTGAAAAAGTTGGGAGTGTTTTACAGATTTTAAAGGGTCTGAACTATTTAATCCCCCTTGAAGCAGATAACAGGACTGGTTTTATTTAATGCACTGAATAAATGTGGTACCTGGTAGGTATTAGTGAAGACATCTGTGGATCAAAAAATCTTTCAGTCCTATAGAATGTAGTGAATCATTGGTTTGCTATAAATTAAAGATTAGTAAATACTTTTGATTTGACTGAGAAACCAAAGTGACAACAAGTGCATTAATTTGACAGATGTTTGTGAGATTGTATTTGTCTGACCCAAATAGGATAACAAGGATGCTTATTAAAGACATGAATGCTCTTCTAAGGAAGGAGAAATCCATCTTTGATCTGCTGGGAAACTGCTGCCAAGAAAGGCATAGATGAGAATATGAAACCCCACATCCAAAGGAATATCCCAGTGAACATGTCTGTACATGAATGAGTGTATGCATTTCAAGTGCATGCATATGTGTGGGTAGGTACATGTGCTTGTGTGTGTAGAACAAAAGACAACTATGCTCCCTTCCCTACATTTTGGAATGGTAATGTATATCCTGTGTCATAATATATTGGAAGTATATGATCTGTATTTTGATTTTATGGGAGATTATAGTTAAGAGATTGCATGAATCTCAGAAGAGACTGAAGTTATCAACACTGTTGGCATTGTGATAGACTATGGAGATTTTTGAAGTTGGACTAAATGCTTCTTTGCATTATTATATGTCTACAAGACTTTGTGGGTCAGGGAGTGGAATGTGGTAGTTTGAAGAGAATGGGAGCTAAAGGGAATGGCACTATTAGGAGGTGTGGCCTTGTTGGAGTAGGTGTTGTCTTGTTGGAGGAAGTGTGCCACTGTGGAATTGGGCTTTGAGATCTCATATATGCTCAAGCCATGCCAGTGTCTCAGACCACTTCCTTTTGCCTGTGGGTCAAGAGGTAGGGCTCTCAGATACTTCTCCAGTACCATGACTGCATGCATTCCACCATGTCACACCATGACAATAACGGACTAAATCTCTGAAAATTTAAGCCACCACCCCGATTAGATTAAATATTTTCCTTTATAGGAATTGCTGTGGTCATGGTGTCTCTTCCCAGCAATAGAAACCTTAATTAAGACAGGTATTGTAGACCTTGATTTTGACATGGGATATCTCACTGGCCTCGAACTCACCATGCAGGCTAGGCTATCTGGCCAGAAAGCCCATAAATCTGTCTGTCTCAGCCTCTCCAGTGATGGGATCACAAATGTGCACCACCATAGCCAACTCTTCAAATGGGTGCTGGGGATTGGGCTTAGGTCTTCATGTACAAAGCAAGCTCTCTACTGACTGAGTCAACTCCCCATAGCCCGTACTTCCTTGCCTTTGGGTTCTAAACCCTAAGCCAGTGGAGCTAAGGCTATGGAAAACAGACAGGAAAGCTGGCTGCCTCCCCATGCAGGCTCTGTGTCACCAGCAATGGCCACTGGGACACCATGGCCCATTGGGGTCAGTTTTCTCCATTTCAGAAGCATGTAATTTGGTATTCTACATAAAATATCCCCCAATTTTAGATACTGGTAGCTTATTCAGAATACACCCTTCCCACACACATCTTCAGATAATTTGCTAAGTATCACTTAGTAGATCTTAACTAAAAAGTCACATCTGTACACACTTCACACACTCATCCAATTTCCAGTCAGTGGTTACCATTCAAACATGTAAATTTAATTTTATTCTACTTTCTGATTTTTCCAAGTGAAGTTAGAAGTCTGAATTTTACCTTCACTCTCACAGTATTCCCCAAACACAGTACCTTTTCAGGATGTATTCAGCCTATGAAACTGTTTGACCTGTTAAGAGTGTCTGCTCCTGGCCACATCGATCGGAGACCTGCCTATGGCATGTACAACTTTCTCACTGAAAAAGGCAAAGTGACCAAGGGCATTATGGGAGAAGAGCCACCATGATCATGCAGGACCAGTGTGACGAAATGGGACCTGAGAAACTTATATACACCAGAATCAAAAGAAAAGGTGTGTTGGTGACAAACACTACACACAATGTTAGTACCATCATCATCTTTCCATTCTCCATCTACAACAGACATCAGTAGTTAATCCCAGCCCAAGGTCACCATATCCCAAAGCAGTACAGAAAATT
Source organism: Cricetulus griseus (assembly GCF_003668045.3). Taxonomy (NCBI): domain Eukaryota; kingdom Metazoa; phylum Chordata; class Mammalia; order Rodentia; family Cricetidae; genus Cricetulus; species Cricetulus griseus. The sequence goes on along the minus strand of NC_048597.1, from coordinate 106,698,364 downwards.
GGCCCATGTAATACACTTGCAACTGCCTACAAGGCCCTCCCTGTTTTGTGGACATGCTCATTCATACACCCATACTGAGTGCTGCACAGGAAAGAGTTCCCAAGCAGACCCAAGACTGCCATCCTACACAGAAGGCTTCCTACTGATAGGACATGCCATTTAGATCAATGGCTTCCTGTACCTGTCTGTTAATGAAAGCACTATGGCTATGCTGTGTGCCTACTTTTAGAGGATGCTTGTGTGCCACAGCTCTCAACACATTCCCTGGTCCTGGAGTCTCTTGATGGGCATCTCTGGTACAGGATGTTTCACACTGGTTTTCATGACTCATGCTGGGAGAAATAAGTGAAGGGACCAGCTCCCCTTTCAGCAGCCGTAACAGCTGAACACGTGCTTGCCATAAACTTGCCTTGGTCACTTAGAGGTCAGATGCCTGCCTTGTAACAAGGAACCAATCAGAAGTTAGTTAGTCACTAGAAAGTCAGATGCCTGCCTCGTGACAAGGAACCAATCAGAAGTTAGCTGGTGGTGCTATGCTGTACGACCCTGGATGTGCTTTACGGACAAGCACACAGCAATGACGCACAAAGCATAGCAACCACCCTGGGAGGGCCTATGGGTCATAACAACCAGTTGACCAATCAACACAGGGCAAGCCCTCCAAGCCTGGAGGCACACCAATCGTGGGTGTGTGCGTACCCCTAGACACTCCCCTTACGCTGTCCTATAAGATCTCTTGGGAGGCCCTAGTAGCCGTCTTTTGCTAGCCATCCGCCATGACACTCCCCTTGGGCTGCCCTACAAGATCACTCGGCAGACGGTTCGAGGTGTCTTTTCTAGCCATCTGCCATGGCGGGTGGGTGAAAGACCCGAGCTAACATGGGGTTAGCTTGTTAAATTACAATAAAGCCTCATGCAGTTTGCAGCAAGCTCTCGAATCTGCCTGGTGATTGGGGTGACCGAAGTCGTGGCCTGGGACCCCGGATACCTGAGTTTTCTGGGGGTCTAACATAAGCACACCCTAATGTAAGCATTTTGAGAGGACTTGGATGAATGTGCCTTTTACTTCATGTGTCCTTTCCTTTCATTGTCTTGTCTGTGCAGCCATGTGCTGTGAGAAACTGCATCCATGAGGACAGGTGTGTACTGAATCCTGTGTGTTCTCCAAGCAACACTTTAAGTGAGCTAATTTGGGGAACCCTGAGACAGATTCCAAGTACAGTGTATACCTGTTATGGAGGGATTCCTCCTATGTCTCTTATTTTTGTCTCTATGATTCTTTTTGGTCCATGGTATGTGGGGGACCAAAATATTTCTGCTATGGAATATTTTGAGATCCAGCCTTGGGTTTCACTAAACAGGAACACAAGAAAGCTCCGGCCCACTATTGTATTGTTAATGCCAGTAAGGCTACTATTGTTTACCATGGCCTCAGGGTAATAGGCCTCTTATTTGCATCTCTGTGGGCCTAAGCATCTGAATAGGCCCTCACCTGGGCTGAGGTGCAAGGTGTGTCAATGACCAGGGAAGACAGGAATTAGGGGCGAGAGACTGGAGCAGAGAGGAGAAAAAGACAGAAATGGTTCCGTTGTGGGAATGGCAGGATAGTTAGGAAACAGCAGAAAGGACGGCTAAAAAAGAAGTGACTCTAGTTCTACAACATGAAACTAAGAGCTCTCTAAAGATGACAAGATGTCTGTGTTTGGTCTTTATCGCTGCTGGGTTGCTAGGAGCTTCCAGGTCCACACCCCCCCCCCAACTCAGGCCGAACCTCATAGATTAAGGCCATGACAATGGTAGGTCTGAGATGAATGTTCCCTGAACAGATGACTTGTGTAGGTGCTGAGAGGAGAGATCTGAGGGAAGATTGACTGATAGTTTCCTATGCGTGTCCCTCCACAGGATGTGATTGGTGTTCCCTCAGTCTCCACAGCTTATCCTCGGCATGGTACTTCTGTGAAAGTCACCATCAGAAGCTGAGGTAGACACAGAATGTTAGACCCCCGGAAAAACTCAGGTCTCCAGGGTCCCAGCCCAGGACGGCGGTCACCCCAATCACCAGGCAGATTCAAAAGCTTGCTGCACACTGCATGAGGCTTTATTGTAATTTAACAAGCTAACCCCATGTTAGCTCGGGTCTTTCACCCACCCGCCATGGCGGATGGCTGGAAAAGACACCTCGAACCGTCTGCCGAGTGATCTTGTAGGGCAGCCCAACGGGAGCGTCTAGGGGTACGCACAGGCTCAGGATTGGTGGGCCTCCAGGCTTGGAGGGCTTGCCCTGTGTTGATTGGCCAATTGGTTGTTATGGCCCATAGGCCCTCCCAGGGTGGTTGCTATGCTCTGTGCATCATTGCTGTGCTCTTGTCTGTAAATTACACCCAGAGCCATAAAGCATAGCACCACCAGCTAACTTCTAATTGGCTCCTTGTCAAGAGGCAGGTACCTAACCTCTAGTGACTAAGGCAAGGTCATAGTGAGCACGTGTTGCTGTCATGGCTGCCAAAATGGGGGGCTGGTCCCTTCAAGGTCACTGCTCATCAGCTACCCATTTCATCTACAGATGAAGTGTTTTGTAGCAATGGAAGCAAACAGAGGTGTTTTCAGAAGATGAAATGTGTTCTACAGCTTGGATCTTTTCTCCAAGGAGCTCATATCTATTTCTGTAAGAGAGTCCCTAGAGTCCAGTGAACAGAGGCATAAGGAGAATACACAGCACGCAGTTGTCTGAGAATATATACAGAGCATGCATATGGACACTTCACAGAAAATATGTTCAGAGAATTCTAAGTTTACATACAGCAAATCCCTTGAATGTGTCTGTTCCGGCATGCCAGGAGGCAGAAGGCATATTTATATAGCTTGGGGTTTGGTATCCACAGAGTGGTGTTTATAATTCTAGGTTTACATCTTTGATTCTCTGGGTCTCTGAGTCTCAGATTGCTCACCCAGAAGATGCATTTAAGAGCCCAGGTCACAGGGGCTTGTCAGTGTGGTGAGATCATATCTATGTGAGCGTCATGCCTGGCCAAAGTCACTGGTGCCTAGGAAACATCAGCCATGGTGATCCTCACAGGTTGGAACATCTGAGCCAGGGAACATCTCTAAGACACAGGGTGTTTATTAAATGATATTTTGTGGACTGAACCTGTGGAAAGGCAGATGGAAGTGGGCAGTGATGGTGGAAGACAGTACTGATGAGCAGTGAGGTCCTAAAGCAAGCTTTAGTTGACTCCCACAAGGACATTCTGCAACAGGGTGGCTTAGGGAATTTCCCTAGTGAGGATGGGCTAACCAAGTTTTTTGTTCCTGCACCAGTCAGTCATCAGATACAGCTGCATCAGATACAGCTTCCCAAGAGAGGACACAACCTTGGCTGAGGAACTGCTTTGCAGCTGACACCATTCCCAGAGTGGTGGACAGCTACCAACTCAGCTGACTGCTCTTCCAGCACTGGTATAAAAATGTTCCTGTCCTTGAGAGGCAGGCAGGGTGGCTTCTGAAAGTCCTAAGCTTGGTAAAGCATGGTAGTGGCTTGGAGGGGGTTGTCAACAAGGAAAATATAATAAGTTCACACAGAAATCAAAGATGTCCCCTAATAAGTTGGGATGATGGAGTCAGAGAAAGCTACTCTGTTCTCTGCTTTAAAGTCATCTGTCACCCTCCTGTCCTGCCTACTTCCCCCCAAGGCTGCCTGACTGAGACTTGGCTCTGATCTATTTTAAGATATATTTTTAACTGAGTTCAAATTGGGTCTATGTGGAGAGCTCTTAGAGTCTGCTTTCAGCACTTGAACAATTTCTCTAAGCACCACACACCCTGGCATGTGACAGGCTCAGGTAATCACTGCTGACATTGCAGTCCCCTTACAGTTTCACACATTGGAAAAACAGCCTCCAAAGGACAGGCTGCAATTTACTAACTGGTTTAATTTCTTTAGTAGATTCTTTACTTTTTAAATTAATTTTTAAGTTTATTTTACATACCAACCACAGTTTCCCCTCCCTGCTCTCCTGCCATTCCCTCCCCACCTCCTTTCTAGGCCCCTGTCTACTCCCCAGAAAGGGCAAGGCCTCCCATGGGAGTCAACAAAGCCTGGCATTTCAGGCAATTTGAGGCAGGACCACACTCCTCCCCCTTACATGAAGGCTGAGCATTCTAACACCACCATCACTTGACAGTGAGTTTAGTGTTTGTTCAAGAGAAAGCTTCTGGACTGGAGAGATGACTGCAGAAGCTAAAAACACTGGATGCTCTTCCAGAGGACCTGAGTGCAGTTCACAGCACCTACAGAGACTGGTTCACAAGTGCCTGTAAGTCCAGTTCCAGTGGATCTGACATCCTCTTCTGGTGTCTGGGGACAGCATACATATGCAGCCAACACACACACACACACACACACACACACACACACACACACACCACACACACACACGAGAGAGAGAGAGAGAGAGAGAGAGAGAGAGAGAGAGAGAGAATAAAAAATAAATAAAAACAAAAATAATATTTGTATGAACATGTAAAGTTTTACATATACATTTCATGAGTGTAAATTCACACTGTGTAGGAGGACAAGCACCTATGCCTCTAGGGGACATTTCTCATTCAAGCCACCACAGCTGCCAAGATAAAACAATAAAACAAACCCGTATTTCTCTCCTTTTCATTAAGACTTTTGAAAACTCAAACTGGGAAGCTGTTTAACTCATTGAGAAAATTACTTCAGGGCTGACCTTTGTAAACACATGATCTTATTGACAAGAGGGTCAAAGAATAGTTAAATGAGTGCTGAACATGTAGATAGGATGAAGGTACTGTGCCAGGCTCTGGAATCTGCCCTAGGTGGGTGAGAAAAGGCAGAAACTCATGAGAAGGTTAAAGGTAAAAATGTAGCAGTGGCTCATGCCCCATGGATCCTGTAGGCTTGAGCTCCACCTGACCTCCAGGCATTTGCTTTAGGAATTGACTGAGTGTGCCGCCACATCTGAAATGAAAAGGGACTAAGAAGAATCTATCTTCTCCAGTATGCTCATAATCATGGCCCACAAGCATACAGTCCTAGACTGATACCCCAGATGTAGGTTTTATTATGGGCAGAATAATCACATAGCTGTATGTACCATTGGGCCTCTGAAAGGGAACAGATGAAGAGAGATTTGGAAGCCCATTGACATGGGTCCAGATGGGAAGAGGGGAGGAAGGTTTTCAGAGGAAAGGGGATCTGAACAGGTGAGATACAAAAAAGCCTAAGAGGAGATGGAATTAAGAAAAAATCACATCCACCCGCACACACCCACACATAATCACACTCCCTACACCCCTCCTCCCCCACCCACCCTCATACATATACACACATACCCACACACATGCTCTCCCCCCAACAGTTGCTCACCCCAGAGTTCTGCAGATCAGAAGAACCTTCCACATTCCGGCATGACTGTGTTTTGTCTGGGGTCCCAGCAGGCTGATAACAAGGTAACCACCTGGTCTCTCTCTCATCCAGAGGCTTCAGGGGAGAATCAGTTCTAGCTTCACTCATGTAGTTGGGATGATCCAGCTTCTTGCAACTACAGTACTAGAGTTGCCATTTCTGAGGACTGTCACTCGGGTGATGCTCTGTACCTGTAGTTTCCCACCTTCCTTGGCCACCATCAATGTCAGCAATGGTGCTGTCAGCCTTCCTTACTTTTTTGAGACTGATGTACTCTCTGGCTGCTTCTTTATCTAGCTAGAGAAAACTCTTTTAAAGAGTTCCTGAGGCTGGTAAAGCCAAACCGGAAAATATGATTCAGAAAATAAGCAGGTTGGCAAGTGGACAATGCATACATGAATGAACAAATAAATGTGGCTGAATGGCCTGTTAATATGTAATCAATGGATCACTAGCTGATTTCCCTGGATTATAAAAATATCATATTGGTTTTAAAGAAACATATTGTATGAATGATTGCCTGCAGCATGTATGTGTCTCATGTGTGTGCAGTACCCACAAAACCCAGAAGAAGGGACCAGATCCTTAGTAACTGGAGTTACAGATGGTGAGTCACCATATGGGTGCTGAAAATTGAACTTGGGTCCCTCTGGAAGAGCAGCCAGTGCTCTCAACCACTGAGACATTTCTACAGCCCCTCAACCACCATTTGTAATATGATGTTTCTTCTGCAGGTCATCACACTGATGTATATATTTGTGTGAAGTGGGTAGATGCCAGAGGTCCATTTGGGGTGTTTTCCTCAGTTTCTGTCCACTTTATTTCTTGAGACAAGATCTCTCACTGGATCTGAAACCTCACTGATTAGACTACACTAGCTGGTCATCAAATACCAGGGATCCTCCTGTGTTTATGTCCCTGGCACCAGCATTTATTTTGGGGGTATTTCCCCTACTTTCCCATGGGTTCTAGGGATGGGAACTCAAGTCCTTGCCATCACAGAGTAAGGTGCTTTATCAAGTGAGCCATCGTCTTAGCCCTGAGGCCCCTAATTTTAAGATGGATTGTGTGGTTTGGAAGCACAGCCTAATGTCATTCACAGTTCATGTTAGTTTTTCAGAATTTCCATTAAAAGATGCAACACAAGAGCAAAGCCTTTGGGGAAAATGATGTGCTTTTTATTAGTGTGTTGTTTGGTTGGGAGCCTGTTCTCGAGACTGACAGCTTTGATGGGGCACCATCACAGCTTCATCCTTGACAGGCACCAACTGCTCTATAATTTCATGTGTTTTATTTATTCCTTTTACCCAAATATTTACTCTTGGTTTGTCTTAAGCTAAAATATCCACGAAAGGATGCATTTGACTGGGCTAATTATATTTCCTCTAACATACAATTAGAGTATAGCTACCAATTTTGAAAATAAAAGCTTAAAAGCAAACACAGCAAGGTATTAACATTTGTGGAAACTTGGTGGAAGATGCAGTTATTTAGTTATTTTCATTCTTTTGAAAAAAGATTGGTTTTTGTTACGCTACTCACACCCCCACTCAGGGGGTTGGGCCCCTGTCTCAGACCCAACTTCTGCTTGCACACTCTGGGATCTCCTGGCCTTGTCCCCAGGGAACCAAACAACTGCCAGTCTACCGACATCTCTGTGCTAGTCCTGCTCCCACAAACCAGGAGAGGGAGTGTCACAGACCCACTTACACCCACTGTGAGACCCATCAGAGTATTGGACCAGCTTGCACCTACCAGAAGAGAACCTGGGACCTGTACCCACCAGGAGAGGAAGAGACCCCACCTGCACCCACTGGAAGAAGGGAACACATTCAACAACAGAAAACCAATCTGACACCACTAGAGTCTAGGGACTCTACACCAGCAAGACCTGAACATCCCAACACAGATGAAATAGAAGAGAATGACTTCAAAAACCACTTCATGATAATGATAGAGACCCTAAAAAAGGAAATGAGAAAATCCTTTAAAGAAAGGGAAGAAAAGACCAACCAAAAATTGCAAGAAACAATACAAACAGTGCAAGGTTTGAAAGCTGAGATAGAGATAAAAAACAAACAAACAAACAACCCCCCCCCAAAAAAACCCCAAACAGTCTGAGGAAATGCTGGAATTAGAAAAGATGGGTAAATGATCAGGAACTACAAATGCTAGTATAGCCAACAGAATATAAGAGATGGAAGACAAAATCTCAGGTGTTGAAGATACACTAGGAGAAATAGATTCATCAACCAAAGAAAATCTTAAGTCCAACAAATCCCTAACACAAAATATCCAGTAAATATGGGACGCCATGAAAAGGCCAAACCTAAGAATAATAGGTCTAGACGAAGGTGAAGAAACCCAACTCAAAGGTGCAAAAAACATATTCAGCAAAATCATAGGAGAAAATGTTCCTAACATAAAGAAAGACATGCTAAAGAAAGCACAAGAAGCCTACAGAACACCAAATAGAGTGAACCACAAAACAAGTCCCCTTGTCACATAATAGTCAAAACACCAAACATACAGAATAAAGAAAGAATATTAAGAGCAGCAAAGGAAAAATGTCAAGTAACAAATAAAGGCAAACCTATCAGAATTATACCTGACTTCTCTATGGAAAATATGAAAGCCAGAACATCCTGGATACATATTCTACAAACACTAAGAGACCACAGATGCCAGCCCAGATTACTATACCCAGCAAAGCTTTCAATCACTATAGATGGAGAAAACAAGATATTCTACAACAAAACCAGATTTGAACAATACGTATCCACTAATCCAGCCCTACAGAAAGTACAGGAAGGAAAACTCCAACCTATGGAAGTTAACTACACTAAGAAAAATGTGGGCAATAGATAATCCCAATTTACCAAAAGCCAAAAGAAAAAGCAGGGTAAATCTACACATAATACCACCACCACCACCATCACCACCACCAACTCAAAAACAAACAAAAATTAACACTCAATGGTCCTTAATTTCCCTCAATATTAATTATTTTAACTTGCCTATAAAAAGACACAGGCTAACAGAATGGATAGGAAGACAGAATTCATCCTTCTGCTGCATAGAAGAAACATACCTCAACTTAAAAGACAGACATTACCTCAGAATAAAGGGTTGGGATAAGATTTTCCAATCAAATGGACCCAAGAAATAAGTTGGTGTAGCTATCCTAATATTTAACAAATTAGATTTCAAACTAAAATCAATCAAAAGAGATGAAGAAGGTCATTTCATATTCATCACAGGAAAAATACATCAGAATGAAGTCTCAATTCTGAACATCTGTGCCCCAAATATAAAGGCACCCACTTTTGTAAAAGAAACATCACTAAAACTCAAAGCACACATACTCACATAGTTATAGTGGGAGACTTCAACATCCCACTCTCAAACATTGGACAAGACCACTAGACAGAAACTTAACAAAGAGACAAAGGAACTAGCAGAAATTATGACCCAATTGGAATTAACAGACATCTATAGAACTTTCCATCCAAACACAAAAGAATATACCTTCTTTTCAGCATCACATGGAACCTTCTCTAAAATTGACCACATACTTGGCAACATAGCAAACCTCAACAGGTACAAAAAATTAAAATACCCCCCTGTACCTTATCAGACTACCATGCTTTAAAGTTAGAATTCAACAACAACACAAATTGCAGAAACCCTACAATCTCATGGAAATTGAACAACCCATAATTGCACCATTCCTGGGTCATGGAAGAAATAAAGAAAGAAATTAAGGACTTCCTACAATTCAATGAAAATCAAGACACAGCATACCCAAATTTATGGGACACTTTGAAAGTAGCACTAAGAGGAAATCTCATAGCACTAAGTGCCCACATGAAGAAACTGGAGAATAGTCACACTAGAGAATTAATAGCACAACTGAAAACTCTAGAACAAAAAGAACGAAACTCACTCTGGAGGAGTACATGCGAGGAAATAATCAAATTGAGGGCTGAAATCAATAAAGTAGAAACAAAGAAAGCAATACAAAGAATCAATGTATCAAAGAATTTGTTCTTTGAGAAAACCAACGAGATAGACAAACCTTTATTCAAACTAACCAAAAGGCTGAGAGAGAACATGCAAATTAACAAAATCAGAAATGAAAAGGGGGGGGATAACAATGGACACCTAGAAATTCCAGAGAATCTTCAGGCCATACTTTGAAAACCCGTACTCCACAAAATTCAAAAATTTAAAGGGAATGGACAATTTTCTGGATACATATCACTTACCAAAATTAAATCAAGAACAGATAAGCAATTTAAACAGACCTATAACTCCTAATGAAATAGAAGCAGTTATCAAAATTCTCCCGACCAAAAAAAGCCCTGGGCCATATGGCTTCGGTGCAGAATTCTACCAGAAATGCAAAGAAGAGTTAATACCAATACTCCTCAAATTGTTCCACACAATAGAAACAGAAGGTTCATTAACAAATATTTTTAGGAATTGAACCACACAAAGTCACAACTAAGAAAGAGAACTACAGACCAATGTACCTCATGAATATTGATGGAAAAATACTCAATACTAGCAAATCCTAACCAGGAACACATCAGAAGAATCATCCACCATGATCAAGTAGGCTTCATCCCAGGGATGCAGGGATGGTTCAACATACATAATCTATCAATGTATTCCATCATATAAACAAACTACAAAAGAAAACCACATGATTATCTCACTAGATGCTGAAAAAGCCTTTGAGAAAATACAACACCCCTTCAAGATAAAGGTCCTGGAGAGATCAGAGATAACGGGAACTTAACTGAACATAATAAAAGCAATATACAGTAAACCAACAACTAACATCAAACTAAATGGAGAGATACTCAAAGTGATTCCTCTAAAATCAGGAACAAGACAAGGCTGTCCACTCTCTCCATACCTCTTCAATATTGTGCTTGAAGTTCTAGCTAGAGCAATAAAACAACAACAGGAGATCAAGGGTACACAAACTGGAAAGGAAGAAGTCAAATTCACTATTTGCAGATGATATGGTAGTTTGTGTAAGTGACCCGAAAAACTCTACCAGAGAACTCCTAAAGCTGATAAACACCTTCAGCAAAGTGGCAGGATACAAGCTTAACTCAAAAGTTCAGTAGCCCCACTATATACAGACGATAAGAGGGGTGAGAAAGAAATAAGAGAAACATCACCATTTACAATATAAACAACATAAAGTATCTTGAGGAAACAGCAACCAAACAAGTGAAAGACCTGTATAGCAAGAACTTTGAATCTTTAAAGAAAGAGATTAGAGAAGATACCAGAAAATGGAAGGATCTCCCATGCTCTTGGATAGGTAGGAATAACATAGTAAAAATGGCAATCTTGCCAAAAGCAATCTACAGATTCAACATATCCCTATCAAAATAATGGCATAATTCTTCACAGACCTTGAAAGAAGAATAATCAACTTTATGTGGAACAACAAAAGACCCAGGGTAGCCAAAACAACCCTGTTCAATAAAGGAACTTCCAGAGGCATTCAAGCTGTATTACAGAGCTATAGTCCTGAAAACAGCTTGGTATTGGCACAAAAATAGACAGGTAGATCAGTGGAATAGAATTGAAAAGCCTGATATTAACCCACACATCTAATAACACCTGATTTTTGACAAAGAAGCTAAAATTATACAATGGAAAAAATAAAGCATCTTCAATAAATGGTGCTGGCATAACTGGATGCTGGCATGTAGAAGACTGCAGATAGATCCACATCTATCTCCATGCACAAAACTTAAGCCCAAATGGATCAAAAACCTCAACATAAACCACCCACACTCAACCTTTTAGAAGAGAAAGTGGGAGGTACCCTTGAACAAATTGATATAGGAGACCCCTTCTGAACATAACACCAGTAGCACAGACACTGAGATCAACAATTAATAAATGGGATCCCCTGAAACTGAGAAGCTTCTGTAAGGCAAAGGACACAGTCAACAAGACAAAACTGCATCCCACAGAATGGGAAAAGATCTTTACTAACCCCACATTTGACAGAGAGCTGATTTCCAAAATTTACAAAGAACTCAAGAAACACCACACACAAAACACCAATTAATCCAATTAAAAAATGGTGTATAGAACTAAATAGAGACTTCTCAATAGAGGAGTCTAAAATGGCTGATAGACACTTAAGAAAGTGCCATCAGGGAAACACAAATCAAAACACTTCTGAGATACCATCTTACTCCTGTCAGAATGGCTAAAATAAAAAACACCATGACAGTTTATGCTGGAGAGGATGTGCTGGTGGAAGTGCCAACTTGTACAGCCACTTTGGAAATCAGTATGGTGACTCCTCAGTAAAATGGGCATCAGTCTGCCACAAGATCCGACAATTCCACTCTTACCCAAAAGAAGCACATTCATACAACAAGGACATCTGTTCAACTATGTTCATAGCAGCATTATTTGTAATAGCCAGAACCTGGAAGCAACCTAGATGCCCCTCAACTGTAGAATGGATAGAGAAAATGTGGTACATTTACACAATGGGGTACTACTCAGCAGAAAAAAATGGAATCTTGAAATTCGCAGGCAAATGGATGGAACTATAAGAAACCATTCTGAGAGAGGTAACCCAGTCACAAAAAAGACAAACATGGTATGTACTCACTCATACATAGATATTAGATATAGAGCAAAGGATTGCCAGTCTACAATCCACACTGTCAGAGAAGCTAGGAAACAAGGAGGACTCTAAGGGAGACATACATGGTCCTCCAGAGAAGGGCAAATGGACAAGAACTCCTGAACATATTGGGGACATGGGGGAAGGGGAGAGGGAGTTAGGAGAATGAGAAGGGGAGAAGAGGAGGGGAGAGGAGGACATGAGGGAGTAGGAAGGTTCAGTTGGGGGAAGAATAAAGGAGAGCAAGATAAGAGATACTATAATAGGTTTAAAGAGAATTCTGGCACTAGGGAAGTGTCCAGAGATCTACAAGGACGACACCAACTAACAATCTAAGCAATAGTGGAGAGGCTACCTTAAATGTCCTTCCCTGATAATGAGATTGATGACTACCTTATATGCCATCCTAGAGCCTTCATCCAGTAGCTGACGGAAGCAGAAGCAGACACCCACAGTTAAACACTAAACTGAACTCCTGGAATCCAATTGCAAAGAGGGAGGAGTGATGAGCAAAGGAGTCAAGACCAGGCTTGTGAAATGCACAGAAACAGCTGACCTGAACAAGGGGGAGCTCATGGACCCCAGACTGATAGCTGGGAAACCAGCATAGGACTGTTCCAGACCCCCTGAATGTGGGTGTCAGTGAGGAGGCCTTGGCAATCTATGGGGCCTCTGGTAGTGGATCAGTATTTATCCGTAGTATACGAATGGACTTCAGGAGCCCACTCCACATAGAGGGATACTCTCTCAGCCTAGTCACACTAGGGGGAGGGCCTAGTCCCTGCTCCAAATGATATGACAGACTTTGAACATACCCCATGGAAGGCTTGACCCTCCCCGGGGAGCAGAAAGGGGTGGGATAAGGATTATTGGGGGCAGGTTAGGAGGGGAGGGAGTGGGAACTGGATTGACATGTGAAATAAGCTTGTTCCTAATTTAAATTAAAAAATATGGAGAGAAAAAAAGATTCATTTTTACATGTGTTTTACTTGCATGCATGTCTGTGTACCATATGTATGCAATACTCAGGGAATCCAGAAAGAGATGACAGATTACCTGGACTGGAGTTATGGGCAGTTATGACTGCCATTCGGGGGGCTGGGAACCAAACCAGTGTCCCCTGTGAGAACACCAAGTACTTTTAACCACTGAGTTAGAAGCAGGTCCTTGATTCTAATGTTTGCTTGCAATAAAACAATAGAAAGAAAATAATAAGAATCAGTTGATTTTCTTTAGAAAAAAAGACTTATTGTGAGGTTAGGCAGGGCCTTCATTAAAAAAAAAAAGATACAGGTGTCTGCAAGTCAACTATAAAGTGCTATTTTTGTCAAGATTTCCTTTGTTGCAAATGTTGTGATTGGCTGATTCTTGTCATTGAGAACTCCCAAGGCTTCTGAACCAGTCTCTAATGATACTGCCTGACCATATGCTCCCTGTCTCAGCTTCCTTTCTCTGCTATAATTTATAGCAACTTACCTTAAAGTAAATTCCACTCACATGTAAACAAACAAATGACCAAATCAATGGTTCCTGAGCAAAGAAACCATGACTCCCATGTCCATGCACCCACACAGACACAGACACAGACACAAACACACATAAACATATAAGACACACACACACACACACACACACACACAGAGAGAGAGAGAGAGAGAGAGAGAGAGAGAGAGAGAGACAGAGACAGAGACAGAGACAGAGACAGACAGAGAGACACAGAGAGACACAGAGAGAGACAGAGAGAGACACACAGAGACAGAGAGAGCATTTATGCAATTACTACTGAAACTTTGACAAATCCTGAACCACCTAGGATGGCTGTTTGCTCTGTAGAATGCACAGATTGGACTCTGTGTATCTTATTCATGTCCTTGGCTCTGTCATGAAATCATCCTGTTCCTGAATTTCCCTGTGTCTCAGGATCCTCTTCCATGACAATAAGGCTCTAATGAGAGGGGTCTCACTCATGTAAGTCATTTTTTCCCTCTCTGTTGAACCCTGATGTAGTCTTTGTAAAAGACCACGATAGGCAGGTTAAAGTAACTGGGAACATTCTAGCTTAGACAGAAAGAAAAGCAGAGTGACAAGATCAGTACCCATCAGGTGGAATGTGACTGTTCACAACAATCTGTCTGAGGATGCTTCACCCCTGAGCTCCTCTTGTGGACTGGTGGTGGAGCCACAAGGTGGCAGAGTTACTGGGGAGGAGACTGTGGGAGGTAGACTTGCAGACAGCATTTCTCTTGTGGTCAGAAGTAAAGAAAATGTAGAGGGTAGAGGGGGCAGAGCCAAGCACCAGGGGAATTGGTTTTGCTGGTGGACTAAGATACATAAGATTCACTGGCAAAGATGTATTAGGGTCAAAGATTTCACCTGAGATGGTAGGAAAAGTGACAAATGATAGAGCGTAAGGCTACAAAATGCATGCCCTTCCTCTAGGATTCTTCTAACCCACAGAGGACAGTGCAGAGTCTAAGCCACGCCCCATCTCATCACTGCCTACCAGAGCATGACATTTCTCTCTCTGCAAGGATGACACCAGGAACTCTCTTCTGGAAATGTATGCCTAGCAATTAAGGATGGATGAACACAGAGGACAAAATTCAGGGAAGAAGTTTGCACGTCCCTGATTGACATTCTTCTGGGATGACTCAGAGGGTCAGTAATAGGATTTCCTGGAGTCTGAAGACCAAGGAATAATTCAGAAATGCATATCCATTGCATCTCATTGCAGATGGGATGTTAACTTGAACAAAACTGCTGGGAAGTGGCCAAAAAATGTTTTCAGCAAAGGAGACTCCAGGCTGGTAATGCTTTCCAGGGGTATTTGTTTTCCATTTTTGAGTGGTGTGTGTGTGTGTGTGTGTGTGTGTGTGTGTGTGTGTGTGTGTGTGTGCACTTGTGTGTTCATGCAGATGCATTCTGTGTGTGTATGCAGGTATGCATGCTTGTAAAAGTGTGTGCATGCACATGTGTGTGTGTGTGTGTGTGTGTGTGCACTTGTGTGTTCATGCAGATGCATTCTGTGTGTGTATGCAGGTATGCATGCTTGTAAAAGTGTGTGCATGCACATGAGTGTGTGTGTGTGTGTGTGTGTGTGTGTGTGTGTGTACGTGTGCATGTGTGCGTGTGTGTGTGTGTGTGTGTGTGTGTGTGTGTGTGTGTGTGTGTTTGTTTGTATGCATTTGCAGGCACGCATGCTTGTATTTGTGGAGACCAGAGGTTGATGTCAGGAATGATCCTCTATCACTCTTCTACCTCATTCACTGAGGCAGAGAGATTGAGATACCCTCTAGCTAATCTTGCTAGCTGGCTTGATCTGGGGGTTCTCTGTCACCACCCTCCAGGACTGGAATTGCAGATGGACCACTGTATCACCAGGAATTGACATTGATTTGAATATCATTGGAGATCTGAACTTGGGTCTTCATGTTTGTGCTGGAAGACAAACCCTCTAATCTCTGAGACATCTTCCCCAGACCTCCTGCAACTTTTAAAAATCAACTGACTCACGGAGAGTTGCTCTGTGGTTAAGAGCAGTGGCTGCTCTTCCAGAGGTCCTTGGTTTGGATCTCAGCACTCATATAGCAGTTCACAACCATCTGTAACTCCAGCTCCAGGAGATCCAATGCCCTCCTCTGGTCTCCAAAGGCATGCATGTGATATATATATATATATATATATATATATATATATATATATATATATATATATCACATTCACACAGCACACTCATAAAAAGTCAACTGATTCTTAATAATCTATGGGGGGAGCATTGACTCTGATTGTTTTTCACTCCTTACAGCCACCAGGCTGGACTCTGTACAAACAAAAGCAGTGCTGTGGAAGGGAAAGGAAGTGAAATGTCTCATTGTCCTGATTCCCAAGCTGAGTGAGAAACTGGCTTCTCTCTCTCTCTTTTTTCTTTTTATGTTTTCATCCAGTCTGTCCTGGGAGCATTACAGTCTTTCTCAATTATCCTCAAACCATTCCATCTCTCTTTCCCTACTTCCCCACTTCTATCAGCCTCTGAGACTCCAGGATCCTGAAGTAGACACCTGCCAACAGTCTGTGAACATTTCCAGTTCACTTCCCCAGCCATAGGACTTGGGCTGGAATGACAGATCTCACCACATGGTCAAGAACTCCCTGGGGGTCTGGCACCCCCCTCTCATGACCTGTGGTCCTGCCCACTCTCCCCACCCACCTTCTTGCAGGCAGTGAAACTTCTTAAATGCCCTGGTCTGACCTTTTCTTTTTCTTTTTCTTTTTCTTTTTTTTAGGCGTTTGCAATTCCTGCTTCTGTTGGACAGAACAGACCACGTCCCACCTCAGAAAAACTTCTGGGTTTTTTCCCTGGGTGTGCGAGCCCCCTCTTTTAGCTGTGTGTCCAGTATCCCCCCTAAAATGGTCATATGATCTTCTGAAGTTATGAAAGTCTTCTCCTTGTCCCAGGGAATCCACTTTGTCCCAGTCAACATCTTCCATAATTGTTTGTCATTTGCACAATTCCATTATCTGCCTGGTATGTCTTTTGGGGTCCCCTCTGTTAGAAGTACATTCAGATGCTTTCCAAAGTTGTTTTTATTAAGATTAAGAAAGCCTCCTTGCCACAATATGGCTGCACTGTGCCTTTTATTAGTTATAGGTTCCTGTCTGTTTTCTGCCGGTGGATGGATTGTCCTTTACCTGGTGGCCCCCAGAGTACAGACAATACTGTTCCTTTGGGGCATGGTGTAGAAGAAAAAGAAGATGGCAGTTCCCTTACCCCGGCCTCTTCATGGACTTAGGAAAGGAAGGATTTGACTTCAATTTCTATCCCAAATACAAGGCCCCAGCTGTTGCAGCTGGGCTCCCAAGTTCAAGAGATCCAGTTCAAGAGATGCAGTCAAATCTACTTTCAAGCAAAGAATTTGTCAGTGGTGTAGTCTGAAGGAAAGCTTCTGGCTTTGTAGGGAGCAGGGTTTGCTCTTTAAGGTTCTTGTGAGAGAGTCTGTGGAGGAGGTGTGTTGCATGCGAGGAAGCAGAGCCAAGGTCGGCTGACATCACCTAAAGAAACACAGATATTATGTTTTCTTCCATTTCTGGAATAGGCAGGTGTTTAAAAAGCCCCAAGGGCATTCCTGGGTAAGCAGCCTCTAGAGAACTATAGACTCTGCTGGTCTGTGATGTGGGTGTGTGGTCACTTGTTCAGCCTGTAATTTTTAAGATCCTCCCTGTTTAGGGTTTTGATGTTTAGGAGGGTCCATTCCCAGGACAGGGTTGGACTTGGTGCTTTTGAGACCTGTGCCAGAGAAAGACTGTAGCTGGGTACCACCTGTCAGCTCCTCAGAGCCCCTGGTTTGCTGTGGGGAAGGCTTGGGTTAGGGTGGTCACCTAGGGGGACCACACAGAGTTTGTCTGTGGCTCTAACAAATAATTGTTGGTTCTGGAAAGAAGACCTACTCAGAAAATGGAAGAAAGCATTGGAGAGAGACAGGGTACTCATGAGAGACCTGAGGCAGGGGACTTGAAGGTACTGTTAGAAAGTGACAGTTATAGATAGGAGGGGGGAACTGACCTCAGGGTCCTGAACACAAAGTAACAGTTACAGATCAGGAGAGCAGCTTGCAGAGTGAAAGCAACAGTAACAAAACACAAAGTAACAGTTACAGATCAGAACAGCTTGCAGAGTGAAAGCAACAGTAACAAAACACAAAGTAACAGTTACAGATTGGGAAGGCAACTCACCAAGTGAAAGCAACAGTAACAAAAGAAAGAACAAAAACTGACAAATGTGATTAGTACAGACAAACAGTTACCATCAAGGGCACATAGTGGTGAGAGTCTATCGAGGACTCTGGGTGGACTTTATATAGATTTTGGGGGTCTGTCGCCTGCTGACTCCATGTGATGGATAGTTTTATGTCAACTTGACCTAAGCTAAAGGCATCTGAGGTGAGGAGATCTCAATTAAGAAAATACTTCCATAAGAGGGGGCTTTAAGCAAGCCTGTAGGCCATTTTCTTAATTAATGATTTATGGGGGAGGGCCTAAAATGGTTGCTCCCCTCCCCTGGGCTTGTAGTCCTGAGTTCATAAGAAAACAAGCCGTGGGGAACAAATCAGTAAGCAGCTCTCCTCCGTGGCTTCTGAGTCAGTTCCTGCCTTCAAATTCCTGCCCTGCTTGAGTTCCTGCTGGCATTGTTACATGAATCTGGGAGTGAAAAGAAACCCTTTCCTCTCCAAGTTGCTTTTGGTCATGGTGTTTCATCACAGCAATAGTAACCCTAACTAAGACACCCACTCTTCTCCCTGTCTGCTCCTGCCTGGCTTATCAATTGCAATCTCTTGGGGAGGAGGTCAAGAGATCAGGGAGCAGCCCTTCTTAAAGGGACTCATCCCCATTACCCAGATTGGCCCAAAATCTGCCAACATCTTCATAAACACTCTATTTTTTTGCATAATATAAAACAAGGAAATTTATTTGGAAAGAAATCAATCCCTGGAAAGAAATCAATGGTTGAAAAAAAGGTCCTACTTAAATATAATTAAAACAGTGGCACCAATAATAAGCTTAACATGAGTTTCTTTTGTGAAGAACTCAGCAACCATCAAATGCAATATGCACGGGGCAGGATGTATGGACAACCCAGGACCCTCTCTGTGCCCATCATCATCACAGGACCTGATGTGCCCACCATGCAGAAAACTCCTGTGGTAACTGGTTTGGGGTCTGTCATCCCAGATCTGTGTCTTCCCACTGTGCTGTGTCCAGAACCTAACACGGCGATGGACCCGCAACAGAAAACCGATGGGTGCATAAACACTCTATTAATGCTCTATCTTGTTCACAATTTTGATTACTTTAGTCTCTCTCTCTCTCTCTCTCTCTCTCTCTCTCTCTCTGTGTGTGTGTGTGTGTGTGTGTGTGTGTGTGTGTGTGTGTGTGTGTGTTGCAGTATGTGTGGAGTTCAGAGGACAACTCTAGTGAATCAGTTTTCTCCTCAATCATGTAGGATCTGGAGATTGAACCCAGGCCATCAAGCTTGGCATCAAGTACCCCTCTCTGTTGTGCCATATTACCAGGCCACCCTCTAGCTTCTTAGTGGGAAAAGAATTTCTAACCAGCTTCTGTGTTTCGAGCTGTAAAGATTGGGGTTCCATGGATGTGACCAAATCAGATCAAAAGCATCTTCTGAATATGCAGAAAGCCCTACTGCATCAAATGCTAAATGCTTCCCAGCTTCCTCATTAACTTTGGAGCCTTGTTCAAAAAGGCAAAGGCTCTGAGCAAATGGCTCTTTAGGAAAAAAAAATTACTTAAAAGGCCTCCCAAATTTGGCAAGCGATTCCAAACTCTGAACGTGCCTCAGAGTCACACATTAAAAAGTCACAGCTGCTCACAGCTGTCCCTAATCACACTTCTGAAGCCTGGCTTAAAGCAATTTGTTTCTATCTCTCTCTCTCTCTCTCTCTCTCTCTCTCTCTCTCTCTCTCTCTCTCTCTGTCTCTCTCTGTCTCTGCTCTTCATGGGTGATAGAAGGGCTCAGGGAGCCAATTGCAAATTTCAGCATGAATTTTATTGTGAGAAGCATGGTGACACAAACCTCCCTTATCTGAATACACATATCAGGTACTAATAGGATACTGGAGCAGAGATTGGTGCATTGAGAGATTCCTTTTTGAACCTAATGCAAGCCAGTTCCAGTTTGAAACACCATTCACTATTCTCATTAGATGCCTTTCATTTAGCCTGTTGCAGGCCTCCAGCACAACCATGCAGAGGCACAGAATTGGACAGTGGTGATGGAGGAGCGGGGACAAAGTCACATCTTAGTGCTCACAGACAAGGAGAAGCTTTGTCAACTATTGAGAAACTTGGATTTGGCTTTACAGAGGCAAATCAGAGCAAAGTAGCCCTGGGTACAGAGAGCTCCGAGGAAATACCAGAAGGTCTTCAAATATTCCCATAATCCCATGAGTTTAGTCCTGAAAAGCTATGTTCCATCCAAGATGCATCATAGGCAATGGATCTAGATCACAGTCTACAAGATGAGGACAGAAGGGTAGATAGACACTATGCTGGGCTAGAACCACTCAGGAGGCACACCTCTGGGCACACCTGTGAAGGATTAGCCAGATTAATTTAGCCTCTGGGAGTGCCTATGGTGGAGGTTCTCTACAAGAATTTAGAATGCTGGCCTTTATTAACTGTATTTTCTCTCCAATGTCACTGAACCAGCTAAGAGAGACACAAAGATATGGAAATGTGCAGGCTACAAGGTGAACAGGGACCTGAGAAGTTACTCTGGAAGAAGAGCAGAGAAGGTGATTTAATATCTGATCAAACTACCTATAAGGTGAGAAATTAATATGCTTTCCACATCAATAATCTGGTTATTCATGTATTAGCAACTGGAAGAAATCTCATTAAAATCAGGAGTGAGACAGAGGTATCCACAGCTGCCCTCTAAATGCACTGTGCTTGCCAACAGTCATGTATGAAGACCTGTGTCTAATACACGTTGTCCACTGTGCAACAGAGACTAGAGTTTTGCTTCAAATGGCCCAGGAAGCATATTTGTAGGTCACCCATTCTATCTGGTGTCAATCATTTCTATTCCAAGAAACAACAGGAAGAGACCTGGGGCAACCGCTTATTAATCATGCTTACACTTTGGAATAACTATGCACAAACAAAGCATTTGACAATCAAATGCAAGAACTATTCTCTTGGGCTTAGAATAGTTTTTTCTCCTCAATGCATTGGCCCTGACTGTGCTGTCAGGATTACTCCATGGAAAGAATCGCAATGCCAATTCATCACAGTTCTCAAACTAACATACATCTTTTTCACTATTTCTCCCACACACACACACCAGGAAAACAAACAAAGGTCTTGAAGTCAGCAACTCTGTCTTCTTCATAGTTTAATGACCAATTGATCATGTTCGAGAACAATGAGTTTAGTGGACAGATGTCTCTGGAGAACTTTCATTGGAAGTAGAACCATACATTACTATCATAACTGCTTAGTGGTTGTCTTAGTTAGAATTTTTATTGCTGTAACAAAACACCATGACCAAAAAGCAAATTGGGGAGGAAAAGGTTTATTTGGCTTATACTTCAGCATTGTTCTTCATCATCGAAAGAAATCAGGACAGGAACCTGGAGACAGGAGCTGATGTAGATGCCATGGAGGAGTGCTCCTTACTGGATTGCTCTTCATGGCTTGACAGCTTACTTTCTTATAGAACCCAGGACCACCAGTCCAGGGATGGTCGCACCCACGGTGACTGGACCCTCCCCCATCAATCACTAATTAAGAAAATGCCTTACAGCTAGATCTTATGGAGGTATTTTCTCAGTTGAGGTTCCCTTCTTTCAGGTAACTCTAGCTTGTGTCAAGTTGACATAAGAGTAGCCAGCACAATGGTGAAGCACGGGATCTTTGAGGTGAGACTGACAGGGTCTACAGCCGAAATTTGCTTCTTGCTTTCCAGGTAGCAAATTCTCTCCAGCCTTATTTTTTCCTATCAAGCCTCTGCCCCAAGGGCTTTGTGGCATATTATCAGGACTTTGGATTTTATTTTCAGTGAGATAGAAATCCACTAGGGAGGTTTGAGCATGGAAAGGATGCAATTTAGGTTGTATTTCAGAGGGATTACCTGGGCTTCTGTGTGAATAAATGAGGGGAGATGACAAGGCAAGAGCCAGACCAGTCAGGATGCCCTTAGTGCCAGGCAGTGGAGATGGAGGGTTAAGGTCACCTGTGCTGTCCAGAGACACCAGGCACAACCCCGAGACAGCGGTTCTTCAAGTGATATGGAATGGTGATTATCAACATTCTAGAACTTATAAAATATGGAAATCCTCTCATGTCAGAGGAACTGAACTGGAAACTCCAGGGGAGGTCCCAGATAGCTGTCTTTGATAAATGATGCTCACCCAAATTGGAGTCTCTTTCCAAAATTATTGGCCCTGCCCAGGTAGGCAAGCAGTGAGGCTAATGTCAGCTTGGAAGATGGGAGGAGGGCAGACTGGAAAGATTAAGTGTTATTACTCTAGCTTTGAGGTGACTGCTGTAGATTTAAAGTGTGTCTTGCATGCCACTGGATAAAGGACTTTAAGATGCATACTTAGGAGTAGGTGGTGTATAAATTACATCTAAAGCTCAGGGACTGGAGGAGGTCACACAGGAGTGGTAGGAGGTGGCAGGTTGCAGGTGTGAGTGATGGGGTGAGCCCCCCCTTCAGCAGAGTGCGTTACTGCAGCACAAGGTGAGCCCTACTGTGTGGAAGGTATGATGCTGGTGCATCATTGGAGACTCTGCCCCTAGTGGTGGGATCTTTGCTCTCTGGTTGCCATGGTTAAATGGTTTGATCATTATAACCCCAGAAAGCCACAGTGGCTTTACTGTGAATGTCAGGGTTTCCCCTAAGTGTTCCTCCCCTTGTTAAATTGCACTTTAATGAAATTATTTCTCTCTCTCTCTCTCTCTCTCTCTCTCTCTCTCTCTCTCTCTCTCTGCCTCTCAGTTGCATTTGCAATGAAGGTGTGGATAACTCCTCTTCAGGATTAAAGGACACATATGTGTGGGCATGGATGTGACACTGCATGCTTAGCTGCATGGATATTGTAATACCAGTGCATCTTATGTTGTTGCTCTCTCTCTCTCTCTCTCTCTCTCTCTCTCTCTCTCTCTCTCTCCATGTATATGTGTATGTGTGCATGTGGAAGCAAGAGGTCAACATTATGTAACTTCCACTTTTTTAAAAAAGTCTTCTCTCATACAATACATCTTGACCACAATTACAGTCCCCACCCCCAACCCCCACTCTCTCCCAGATCCACTCCTCTGTTTCACTTCAGGAAAGAGCTGACCTCTCATGGATGTGAACCAAACACAGTATACCAAGGTACAAAAGAAAAAAAAGGAGATAGAAAGAGAGAGAGAAAGAAAAAACAATAAAATGATTCCTATTGATATTCTGCTGTGCTCACAGGTCAGTGATTAAACCAATCATCATCAGAGAGGCCACTTTGTATCTTGACACAGTGTCTCTTATTGGCCTGGAATTAACTCATTAGAATTGATACATTGATTAGTCAAAATGTCTCTGCCTTCTTAGTTCTGGTGTTACAAGCATGTGTCAGTAGACCTGGATTTTTAGGTAGCCTCTAGAGAGTGAACTCAGGTCTCATGCTTGTGAGGCAAGCACCCCACTGACTGAGCCATCTCTCCAGCCTTGCTGTCTCTCTTGGCCAGCTGTAAACTATCAAGGCAGCATGTACCTGCTCCTGTACAAGGGTTCAAAAGTCAACTGCTTGTCCCTCTACAGGGACACAAAAGGCAACTGAGGTACTGTTGAGTAGAAACTATGCCTGCAATAAGCTAGAAGCATGTCCTGAAAAGTTGCAGACTCTTTTGTCTGCCTCATTTGATCAGCTTCTGCTTAGCCTGGCTCAGCATTATTCATTTCAATAACATTTGACATTTTCAAGGTTGACCTAGACCAATCCCAGCATGGATGACTCTATGAAATCTCCCCAGAAAAAAAAAAAAAACAACTCTTATCAATAGTATCTTGTTCTTATCAATAGTATCAATAGTTCTTGTTGCTCTTTGGCTTTGAGAAGCCAAACATACATACCAAAACTTATTTTTATTCAAAATAAATGTCTAGGGAACTGGAGAGATAGTTTAGGGATTAAGAACAGAGGCTGCTCTTGTAGAGGATCTGGGTTCCTTTTCAGGAATACACATGGCAACTCACAACCATCGATTACTGGAGTTCCAAGGGATCTGGTACCCCCTTCTGGCCTCCTCCGGCACTGCATACATGAGGTGCATATACACACATGCAAACACCCCTGCACATAAAATAAAATAACAAATTTAAAAATTTATACATGAAAGTTTAATTTCTAGCATTTAGAAAAATAAAACATTATGACACACAGAAGCACAAACCTTCATTGAATTTTCTTCAGATTACAAAGGTTGGGTTATCTCTGCAGGCAGTTTTATTGTGTATATGGGGATGCATTTTAGGTTAACCTTATGAATGGATTGTGAGAAAAAAAAGCCCTCTCAGCACTTTTTTGTTTTTTAGGGAAGCAATTTTTTAAGCCTTGTATTTGATCAATTGACCTTTGTGTCTTAAATTGGGTTAAGGATGATATATGGCCATAAATGAATAGAAAGTGAGCCTGTTCTCTTTGGAACAGGGAGTGAAAAAACAAACCTTCTGGATCTGCAAGGCTTATTTCTGAGACAAATCTGTAATGCCTCCCCAGGGGGCACCTACCAGTCAAACTGCTTGAGCTCAGAATCAATAAAACCCTGAACATCATTTCAAATCTTACATGTGTCTGTCTACACGAGGAACTGTTGGTACCTACACAATCAGATATATACTTTAAAACAAATTGGATTCTTAGTTAGCCACTCAAAAACACATACACACAAAATCCAGCCACTGTTCTCTGAAGATGGTTGTTTGGTCTGAAGGGCCAATGGGAAACATGTATGGGTAATGCAACTTTTGGCCACAACTCACAGAATTAATTCAGGTGAGGCGTGGTTTTACCTTAAAGGGCATTCCAACATGATTACAGAAAATTTCTCCAACTCCCATCACTCATCAGTAATCACATGATGTCACTCTTACTGGAGCTAAGGATGATACTGGTGATTCTCTTTGGTCTCAAAGCATTTCTTCTATGGTCTGTGTATATTTCCATATGAAAAGGCCCTGGCTGCATTGAGACAGGAGAAGCATTTGGCCTGTTGGTTACAGACCCTGCTGGGAAACAGAAGTCAGGAGCTGCATTAAACACAGAAGTTTTTCTAGAAGCTGTGGCATTTCCTCCCCTCTTTGGGGAATTTAATTAGAAGTTTCAGGAACTTGGGGGTGCAAAGAGAGGAGAAGAAATGCATTGTGGTCACTTCATGATAGCAAAACTTTTAAGCACAAAAACTCACATCACTACATAATGTGGGAAATTACCAATATGGAGCCAGGTAAAAATACAAGGGATTTTAATAGGGAAAAAGCCTTACTTAAGAGCGACCTAGCCAGCCGGCTGGGTTTGTCTTACAGCAAGCTGAAAGCGAAACCGAAACCTGAAACCAGCCACCTGAATGCCTCTCACTCTGTCACCCTGACCACGCCCTCGCAGATGTGGTCAGGCACACCCCTAAGCAGGCGTGGCTACAGCTTCCCTACAACAACATACCTTAGTAGGACTAGGGAGATGGAGCAACAGTTAAGAACATGCACTGCTCTTAGAGAGGGTGCAAATTCAGTTCCAGGCACTCACATAATGGGGTTCAAAACCACCGAAACTCCATCTCTATGGGATCCAATGCCCCCTCCTGGCCTTTGCAGGTACTACACTCACACGTTGTACATATCTATACAGAGATACTGATATAAACTTAAGTATAAATAATAATTATTATTATTTTTAAATCTAAGCTGGATGTCTTCATTGGGGTTTCTATTGCTGTGAAGAAACACCATGACCAAAAAGGAACTTGGGGAAGAAAAACTTTATTTGGCTTACATATTCTTAGTCATGTTGCACTGAGAGAAGCCAAGGAAGGAAGTCAAACAGGGTGGCCTGGAACAGGAACTGATGCAAAAGGAATGGAGGAGTGCTGCTTACTGGCTTTTTCCTCATGGCTTGCTCAGCTTGCTTTCTTATAGAAGGCAGGACTGCCAACCTAGAAGTGACACCATCTACAATGGCCTGGACCCTCTCCTGTCAATTAAGAAAAATACCCTATAGGTTTGTCTACTTAGAGCTTGATCTTATGGAGGCACTTTCTCAGCCTAGGTTCCCTCTTCTCAGATGACTATAGATTGTGTTGAATTGACATTAAACTATCCAGCACACTAGATGTGATGGTACACCTTTACCCACAGCACACAGAGGACAGAGGTAGGTAGATCTCCATGATTTAGAACCCAGTTTGTTGCTGTGATAAATCACTCTGACCAAAAGCAATGTAGGGAAGGAAAATACTCACTTGGCTTCCACTTCTGTGTCATAGTACGTCTGTCATTGAAGAAGTGAGGGCAGAAACTTGAAGCAGAAACCATTGATGAACACTGTTTGGTGGCTCACTCATCCTTGCTCATGCTCAAGATGGCTTCCTTATTTGGCACAGGGACAAAGTGCCCAGTGGATGGTACTGCTCAGATAGGCTGATCCTTCTGTGTCAGTTAATAATTAAGGCAACCCCTCATAGACATGGCCATAGAACAGACTGATGAAGACAATTACTCAACCCAAACTCTTTTCGTCAGGTGATTCCAAGACAAGTCAAGCCAATAGTTAGTGTTAACTAGGACACATTCCCAAAATTATCCTTGAGAAAGACTATCTTAAGATCATTAAAGGAGGAACCACAGGTCCCAAATGATCGCAGTAGATGCTATTCTTAGAAGTGCCCCCCCCCCCCATTCTATTACTCCTCTTGATAACACAAAAATGTAATATCTGATTATGGGGATTTGACCTCTTAATCTCAACTATATAAGGTGACATAAAATGGGGGATATGTCCCAATGGAATGAAGATGGGTATCTGTGGCTGAGGACCGTTATTTTCAGAGAAAAATTTCACAAAAGGATTTTCCACAAATCACCAAGAATGAAGAGTAATGTATCTGGAAAAAATGTCTTGACAAGTCCAAGAGTGATTTAAAAAATAGCAGTGTCAAAGGCACACAGGCAGACTGTGAAAAAAAACTTTTTATTTAATGTGAATGAAAAGCCATTATTTCCATAACTGTGACTTTACATGAAAGGAACAGTCAAAGTACACTAATTTTGCAGATCAATTATTTTGAATTAAAGATACTCAGAAAACATCAGGTGAAACAAGGTCATTGTGACCTTTTCTGTGTTTCACAAAAAAAGAAAAGGGGCTCGAGAGATGGCTGCATCAGTTAAGAGTTTGCTATGTGAACATGAGACCCGGGGTTTGAGCTCATAAAGGACTCACTGAAAATCTGGTTGCAGAGGCATATGTTTGTAATCCTGGCACTATGAGGAATCAGTGGGAGTTAGCACCTAGCTCCTTACTGGAATACCAATAGAGTCAATCAGCAGGATCCAGGTTCAGTAGAATAAAGTGGAGAGCGACAAAGAAGACACCCAGTACTGACTTCTGATCTCAAGTGTACATACACAAAGAGGAACCCCTAGACACACACACACACACACACACACACACACACACACACACACACACACAAAACACTAGTAATAATAATAATAATGCTTACTAATAATAGTAATATAGTTCCCACTGTTAGACCCCCCGAAAACTCAAGTATCCGGGGTCCCAGGCCACGTTTGCAGTCACCCCAATCACCAGGCGGATTCGAGAGCTTGCTGCAAACTGCATGAGGCTTTATTGTAATTTAACGAGCTAACCCCATGTTAGCTCGGGTCTTTCACCCACCCACCACAGCGGATGGTTAGCAAAAGACGGCTCCTAGGGTCTCCCAAGAGATCTTATAGGACAGCGTAAGGGGAGTGTCTAGGAGTACGCACAGGCTCACGATTGGTGTGCCTCCAGGCTTGCCCTGTGTTGATTGGTCAACTGGTTGTTATGGCCCATAGGCCCTCCCAGGGTGGTTGCTATGCTCTCTATGTCATTGCTGTGCACTTGTCCGTAAAGCACACCCAGGGTGGTAAAGCATAGCGCCACCAGCTAACTTCTGATTGGTTCCTTGTCACGAGGCAGGCATCTGACTTTCTAGTGTCTAGGACAAGGTCATAGAAGCATGTGTTCGGCTGTTATGGCTGCCAAAAGGGAAGCTGGTCCCTTTACCTACAAGATTCTTTTAACAAGTCCATACACAGACCTCACTAAAATAGTTAACGTAGCTCTTAATCTTCATTTATTTACAGCTACTGTTCTGTCTAACTCACAGTGTGAGTTGCTTCTAACAGGCCCATTGGGTCTTTGTTTCTCTAAGAGGCCTCTGGAGCAAAAGTATGTGCTTCTCTCCTGCTGATTTTCAGAATGAGCTAAAAGGAAACTGTATAAAGGAGTCCAAAACACACATGTGAAGGACGGACACTTAGGGAATTTCATTTCAAACAAGACTCTTCTATATTCCAAGACTACACATTTAACTTGGAACGAAACAACAACAACAACAAACCAACCCACAAACATTAGTCTTGTCATTTGGAAGGTGGAGCTAGCCTCCTGTACACATAGTGAAATGCTATGGAATGTCAACCAACCTGGGACTCTGGTTACAAGCTGTGGGAGTATGAGTTACAAATACTCCCACAGTATTAGAGAGAGAACCTTCTATCACCATCCCTGAATAAGTGGCTGCTGTGACGGTAGGTGGTAGAGGACAATTCTCTGACAGTCCAGCCTCACTCACTGCATCAGGACAGTTCTGTGGAGCCAGTATAGGCCCAGAGCCACTCTTACAAGGAACAGATTGCTGGCTCCGTGCTCAGTTTTCAGTCCTTTGCTTCCCTGGGGAGAGGAGGAGACTCTGTGCAGGGAACCTCCCTCTTAAACTGTGTTTCCAGGATTCCTTAGCAGAGAGGCTTGGTAAAGATGCTTTTGCTAACACATAAACAGGTTTGTGTGTGTGCACAAAGAACAAACAGGAAAAAGCTCCAAGCCTCCTCGAGGACAGAGCTAGTGAACATCTGAAGACAGATGGGCTGAGATGAAAACACAAGTGTGTTTCCTCAGCTTTGTCTGATGCTTTCCCAAAACTCAGCTCCCACTGCCTCATTTAACAATAGGGCATTTTGCAAGAAATACAGGTATCAAGTGATTTTTCAAGATTACAAATCTGAGATGGGGCAGTGGGGTGTACACATCTCACACAATGACAATCAGCCACAAATGAGTTTCAGCTGTTGCTCTCTTTGGGCAACATAGTGGATCTGAGTGAGGCAGAGTCTCCAATTCTTCTGTGGTGATTTGAATAAAAATCACCCCTATAGGCTCACATATTTGGATGCTTAGTCATCAGGATTAGGAGGTTTGAGAAGGATTAGGAGGTGTGGACTTGTTGGAGCAGGTGTGGCCTTGTTGGAGGAAGCATGTCACAGCAGGTGGGCTTAGAGGTTTCAAAAGCTAACACTAGTCCAAGTGCCAGTCTAGTTCTTCTTGATACCTGAAGATCCAGATGCAGAACTCTGAGTTATTTCTTCAGCATCATGTCTGCCTGCATGTTGCCATGCTCCCTGACATGACGATAATGGACTAAACCTCAGGAATTGTAAGCAAGTCCCAGTTAAATGCTTTCTCTTATAAGAGTTGCCTTGGGACTGAGGATAATTGTCATCAGAGACCAGAGAGACTTCATCCAGCAAAACATGGGAGCAGATTCAGAATCCCACAGCCAAACATAAGGCAGAACTTGGGCAGTCCTGCAGAGCAGGAGAAGGAAGAATGGGATGAGCCAGAGAGGACAGTAACCATGAGAACAGGCCCGCAAAATAAATTGATGGAGACTCATGGGGGCACCGAGAGATCAGGGAGCTTGTAGGAGTCTGCCTTAGATCCTCTGCATATATGTTATTACTAAGTACTTGTTGTTTCTGTGTGTAATGATAAGTCTTTATGCCATCTGACTGTGCCTTGCCACCACATGGGCACCCAGAATAACATAGAGTCTTATATTAGTTTACAATGTTGCTGGTCAATTGACTAGGATTTCTTATATGCTAGCTCAGTTTTAATTATCATGAATCTATGTATTTTATAAGACTTGTCAAGGACACTTTCCACTGGTGTCCTCTTCCCAGGATCACATGGCAGCTCCAGAGCAGAGAGCAGGAGGAAGAGGAAGGGGACAATTTCCTTCTTGTCCCTGCTTATATTCTGAGTCTGCCTGCTATGTCACTTCCTGCCTGGATCTCTTTACTACATTTCCCAGAATCCTCCTTGACTCCTAGTCCCACTTATCTTGCTTTCCTATTGGCCGACAGTACTTTATTTATCAACCAATAAGACAAACATATACACACAAGGACCTCCATCATCATCTCCTCTTTTCTGTTTAAATAAAAAGAAGGGTTTTCATTAACATTTATAACCAACTCCATTTAAATGAAAACATTTATAAGCAATATTTGGGAATTTGGGCATCGTTCATTCCAAACTGCTTCCTGCTGGTTGGGGGCAATGTCCATACCATGGGGATCATGATAAAACACAGAAACCTGGCTGTAGTCGTCTATGACTGCATCATCTCAGCTGGTTTGGATGTAGAATCACTTGGGCCACTGCTTCAGGGGGTCTTTCTTGATCAAACCATATTAGTTTGAAATGAATCCATAGCTTTTCATTTTCTGTGGAAACACAAGCAAAAACTTTTTCCCAAGTAACCTGTCCTTATATTTAAATTTGGAAGTCAAAGCATTTTTAAAATGTGTAAGTTGGATTAATTCAGCAGCACTTATAATCAAATGTATTTTAGCAGTGGTAACTCTTTCCTCAGCAATCAAACAATTTAAAGACAACAATATAGAAAATCATCCTCTTGCTCTTGCTCTTGCTCTTCCTCCTGCTCTCTGCTCTGGAGCTGCCATGTGATCCCAGGAAGAGGATGCCAGTGGAAGGCATCCTCTATAAGATAAGTCTTATAAAATATATAGATTTATGATAATTAACACTGAGCTAGAATATAAGAAATCCTAGTCAATTGGCCAGCAGCATTGTAAACTAATATAAGACTCTGTGTGTTATTCTGGGCGCCCACGTGGCGGTGGGGCTCTGGCAGTTGGAGTAAAGACTTATACATTTGTGGGATTCATAACAGCTGGAGCAGGGCCTGTCTCTGACTCCTTTGCCTGTTTGTGGGATCCTTTTCTTCCTACTGGGTCACCTTGTCCAGCCTTGATATGATAGTATGTGCCTGGTATTATTATAGCATATTATCCATGTGTGGTTGATGACCCTAGGTGGCCTTTTTTTTTTTCTAAGAGGAGATGGAGGCGGTGGATCTGGGAGAGAGGGGAGGTGGTGGGAAGAGGTTGGAGGTAGGGGAGGGAGGGTAGAGAGAAAAAACTGAGGTCAGGAGATAATATATATGAAAAGAATTTTTAAAAAGGGGTTGCCTTGGTTATGGTGCCTTTCACAGCAACAGACTAATGACTAAGATACCTGGGCTGTATGTGGTTCTGTGAACTCAAATTCTCGTCATTTCCATACCCTTTCCTCGCCCCCACCCAACAGCTGCTGCTTCACATACCATGTGATCATTTCAGCATGTAGACCCACAGGGGCAGGGCTGTGTCTAGCTGTCTTGCGATTTCCATAGGCATGGCATGGCACAGGACTTAGCAGCAGATCACTGAGAAATTTTACTGGAAGTACACATGTCATTTTCCTCTGATAGGAGCTTTGGTTTAGTTCTCTTCCCAAATGTGCCTCATAAGATTGTGAAGCCCCCCTCCAGGGGGGAGGTAGACATGCATGGAGGTGAGTCAAAGTGAGTGGATCTACATAGGATACCAAGTTTGGTCATTGGAAAAATGAAGGCTTGGCACTGGTGAAAGAGTCTGAGATGCCTGTTTGAAAGCCTTTGTGCCTCTCAGCAGGGGGATTACCATGGAAAGGAAGATGAACCTGTGAGTACCCCCTGAAAATATCAACATAACTCAACCCGGGGTCCTCCAAACAGCTGGATTTGAAATTGAAAGGAATTATTTTGTCTGTCATTAAGACTATAAAAGTAGGACACACGATAGGAGATCAATTTTAAATCATCTGAGACTGTGTGGAAGATTTTTTTCCCTGGAGCTCTTTTCAAGAGGACTAATGTGTGTTCCTGCCACGGCCTTTTAATAAAGAAATCATGCATTATGCAAACATTAACATTTAAACCAATTATGAGCAATTGTAGCCAACTCTTTGAAGAATATAGAACTGAGTTATAGCTTCTTTTATGAATATGATTCCTTTACTAAAATAAAACCAAGAGAGTTATGTCCTGTGTGCATCAGCTTAAGCTGCTGGAAGAAAACTCATTTCCTGTATTTATCCTCTCGAATGAGAGGACATTATCAAAGAATCCTATGTGTAAATTATGAACTCACTGCCAGCAATTGTGGGAGATGTGTCAGCTCTATGACATGCATTCACCTGCTAGCAGGACTCTGAGGGAATCATACCATCCCCAGCTGACCTTTGGCCTCTTCATTTACATGCACATAAGTATATGTGCAGGTATACATACATACATATGCACCTGCACAACGCACCTGCCAACATGTACCTGCACATACATGTAACTTTTCACATGCATACACACAGGTACCTGCACACACACACATGCTCACATACAGTTGAACACACATAGGCACACACATGCCCCTGCACACACATACACATGTCCATGTAACTTTGTGCATGTACCTTCATGCACAAACAAACAAACACACACACACACACACACACACACACACACACACACACACACCAATACACACATACACCTGCACACACTCATGCAAAAAATATACACAGGTACCTACACACATACATACAAACATGTACATGGACACACACTTGCACCTGCATACATACACCTGCACACATACATCTCCATACACACAGGTACCTGCACACACACAAGCTCACATACAGTTGAATACACACAGGCACCCACGTGCCCCCACACATACACATACATGCATCACACATGTATCTGCACAAAATACGGTATACAAATGTACAAACACAAATATTTTGTTCACTGATTTGAGCTCATGGAAGCAGCTTACAGTCTGGAAAAGTTAGAGCCTAAAAGCTTTAGAAGTAAAGTAACTTAGGAAACTAACAGGCATATAACTGAATGACAACTCCAACAAATGTCCTTCCTCAACTTGCTGAATACCAAGTATTTTCCAAACTATAGTTTGACATTTTTATTGTGATTCTTCATAGTTTATGGTAAAGAAAAACAACATCCATATTTATAATGCAAATGACTTGCATGCACCATGTTTACCGTTTTCCCTCTATGACACACTCATCACAGAAATTAATCTTAACAGCTGTGCATGGCATTCTGCAAAGAATCCAGTCAATGTGCCCTTCTTATGACTAATGAAAAAGTCTCTTTTTTCCTGCAAGAAATGAAAGGCTTTTAGAAAAATATTTCACTTTTTATGCTGAGATGAGTGTTCTATAAATGTCATCTTTCTCTTTCTATTTTTCAACAGCTAAACTAAGTTTTATAATGGGGAAAGGAAAAAAAAGTCAACAAAAACAAAGAAGACATGCCTACTTTTGCTCCTCGGTAAGGAAAATTCACAGAAATATGGGATAAATGGCCTGAATCTATGATCCTGTGGTGAGGATGCCATCATCCATGCTGTTCATGTCACATGGTTTTCAGCTGGTGATGAGCCTAAGATAGAGGTTCATATGATAGTCAACAATGACAGGACACCCAGTGCCCAGTTTTACAAAGAACTTGTCTGATGAAGTGTGTTTTCCTCAATCTCATAGGTTTCCATGAATTCCATTATCTCATGGGGAGAAAAACTTCTTCAGAAAATTCACACATGTTAAGTAACCACAATTGCAGACATTCTCTGCTTTGGGTAGGTAAAATCTATATAACACGTTGTAACTTTATTCTCAGCCACTAAAACACCAGTCACCTGTATTAGTGAGTTTTATCACTGCTGTGATGAAATGCCTGTGAAAGCAACATAAATGAGAAAGTCTGATTTTGGCTCCCGGTTTGAGGGTGTGTGGCAGGGAGCATGGTGGTAGGAGATGAGGTGTCCTGTCACATGGAACCTGAACTCAGGAAGCAGAGTTGAATGTTCAACTCACCTTCTTCTTTTTATTCAGCCCAGGAGTCTAGGCCATGGGATGGTACTTCCCACATTCAGGATGGAGCTGATGGAGCTCCTCAGTGAATCTGACTAGAAAGCTTTCACAGACATAACTAGAGATGTGACATCCAGAGGATTCTAAATTCCATCAAACTGACTGTCTGGGTTAACCAACCATCACACCAGGAGGGGTGTGGAGCAATACAGATATCAGCTACAGGCGCGTGCTTCCCACTAGAAATTTGGAAGAACGTGGCTTAAAACTTAGAGAAAACCATGCTAATTATGTTTTATTTTATGTGTGTGGGTGTTTTGCCTTCATGTTTCTTTTTGCACCACATCTGTGCCTGGTGCCCTCAGAAGCAGGAAGAGTTACAGATAGTTGTGAGCTGCCATGTGGATTCTGAGAAATGAATCTGGGTGCAGTGCAAGAGTAGCCAGTGCTCTTAACCATCTCTTTAGCCCTGTGACTTAGGTTTTTTTTCTTTTTTACTTGACTCTCAGTTATTTCTCCACATGTCCTGCAAAAAGGATGCTCCAAAATCACAATAAAACTGTGTGCATTTATGATGGACAGGTCTCAGGAGCCAAAGTCTAGGCTTGAAAGACATTTTCCTTGATACTACTTATTTCTTTTAGCATCAACAAGTAGATAACATGATTAGACTTTTGCCTTAAAAAGGTGTGACTGACTTGTTTTCAATGTGTACATTCAAAGCTTAAAATTTCAACACAGAAGCACATAGATCTACTGGGGTTTATCTCAACTTATATTTTTGAGGGTTCATAGTCCATTATCATGGGAAAGCATGATGGGAATAGCGAGTCTAGCTATGGCAACAGGAGCATGAGACAGTGGGGTTGAAATGTACCTACAGTCCTCAGTGCAGAGGTGCCCTCTTCTGGCCTCCTTAGACACTGCACTCATGAGCACAAACCCACCCAGAGATCCACACATCTAAAAATAAAAATAACCTATTTTAAAAGTCAGGGGAGAGGTAGATTCAGAAAAGAGGATGGGGATTCATGAGATTACTTTGGAGAAAGAATAAGGTAGGGCAAAGTAGAGGTCCAGATTCCAGTACCACAAGTGGGTTATGTAGGCATAATGGTTATTTTCCTTAAGGGGCTCTGTGATTTTTGAAAATGGATCCTTGTTCAATCCTGAGCCCTGGGATGAGGGTCTGTGTGGATGGTGGTCATCACTTAAGTGATTTTTGTCCTCAGTGTCTCCTGTTACTTATCTATGGCACCTCTGCTACTTTGAAAAGTTAGATGAGGTGTGATCTCTGACACAGGGCTATCAGGACTCCTGTGAACAGTGACACCCTCACTGTTACAGCATGAGTTCAGATGGTAGCACATATAGTCATATTCTATTTTCATTTGGAAGCTAGTTGATAGCAAATAAGAATCACAACCCTTTCTTGTCAACTCTAGTATCATTTGAAGAAGTCTAAAGCTCCAATATTGAACTCTGGAATATTGGATAATTCCTAATTGTTTTACTTAGGGTTGCTATTAGATTGTACCATCACCAAAATCAACTTTGGGAAGAAAGGGTTTATTTGGCTTACACTGCCAAATCACTCTTCATCACTAAGGAAGTCAGAACAAGAAAAACAGCAGAAATCAGGAAGCAGGAGCTGATGTAGAGGCCATGGAGGGGTGCTGCTTACTGGCTTGCTCTCATGGCTTGCTTAGCATGCTTTCTCATAGAACCCAGGCCCACTAGCCAAGGGATAGCACCACCCACAGTGGGATGGGTCCTCCCCCATCAATCACTAATTAAGAAAATGCCCTACAGGATTGCATTCAACCTGATCTTATAAGGTATTTTTTTTTCTCAGTTAAGGCTCCCTTTTCTCCAATGACTCTAGCCTGTGTCCACTTGATATAAAACTAGCCAGAACAGTAACCAAGCAGCTCTTACACACAGTTGCAGAAAGCCAATGACTACTGAGGTTATTTTATATTTGTCAATTTATACCCTTCCAAAACATTTTGAGTGGCATGCCCAGAGGCTGACACTGTTAGAGATGCATGGTGGGAACCCTGGAGGTCATGGGTTCTGTTAACTGTACTTGGAATAAGTGTGAATTTTTCCATAATCAAGTCTCTCCTTTTTTTAAAAAAAGGGTGATCTGGCTAAGCTGGTAGAGAGGATGCAGAGAAGACATGAAGTCCTGCACCATTTAAACCCTGTGTGTTGGCACGCGTCCATCACCACAGCACTTGTGACTTGGCAGGAGGAAGATCAGAAATTCAAGGTCATTCTTGAGACATAGAGAGAGTTCCAGCTAGCCTGGGCTGTGTGAGACCCTGTTTCAAAACAGAAAAATAGGATCCTCACTAAAATAACCTCATCAGTCTGTGGCATCCAAAATGTAGCCACCATCTGTGGCTTTCACATTCACCCTGTAAGTAAGAGCTTGGAGACAGGGGTAAGGGGGAAAAAAAAAACGGCCCAGACTCACCCTAAGGTTTGAAGCTATTCATTTATCTTCTTGTTGCTTCCAGTAAGACTCTGCCTGTTTTCCCCTCATTTTGAATTTTCCTCGTTACCAGTATTTGGGCTGTGTACAAGAGCCTGGCAGGGTGGAGGACCAAGAGACATTTAAGGCAGGGAAAAAGCTGGTCCTGTACCATTATTGCTAGCTGTGGCCTGTAGCTGGACTCCAGGTTCACTAGTCTGTGAAATGGGAAATTTACAGAGGATGTAATGACCAAAGAGCACAAAGTATCTAAATATGCCTCAGAATCTGTTTCTGAAGCCACCATGGTGACAGGTGCCATTTACCCAGACAGAACTCTGCTGAGTGCTAGGCCTGGGAGGAATGACAGAGGTGACACCAGCTGACCTGCCAGAGTGATCTTGGAAACTGGGGTTGTTACTTTATGCTTATAAATAGCATTATTTATCAGCAAGTAAGGTTTCTTGAGAACACAGGGGCCTCAAGGTCAGGTTGGACACAGCCTCCTTCTCCCAGCAGCCTTCTCCTGTCCGGTTTCTGCACAGGCCCTCACGGATCAGAGAGAACAGATGACAGATACATTTTATTTATTTATTTTTATTTTCTTTACATATATTTTTATTTTTGAATGGTAATTAGACCAATTTAAGTTAGAAACAAGCTCCTTTTACATGTCAATCTCAGTTTCTCCTCCCTCCCCTCCTCCCCTACCTCCCTCATCCCCATCCCAACCCCTATCTGCTCTCCAAGGAGGGTGAGGCCTTCCATGGGGGATATTCAAAGCGACAGATTCATTTTAAACCCAGTGGTGACCTTCATGCATGTTGAGAACACAGGACCAACACTCCTTTTGTGCAAAGCTGAAGGGAAAGAAATTGCATGTGCCTCAAGCCTAGCAAATTTAGGACTCAGAACAGTGGTTTCAAACCTTCCTCGTGCTGCAACCCTTCAACACAGTTCCTCATGTTGTGGTGACAATGCCGCCCCCCACCCCAACCATGAAATTATTTTCATTGCTATTTCACAACTGCAACTTTGATAGTGTTGTCAATTATAATGCAAATATCTTGGTTTTCTGATATTTTTAGGTGACCCCTGTGAAAGGGTCTTTTGATCTTAAAGGGGTTGTAACCTACAAGTTGAGAACCACTGTGTTGGAATGACCAGCAGCAAGCCTATGGGTCAAGAATAAAATGATCCCAGCCCTCCAACCTTGGCCCTGAGCCATGGGAGCTGTGTTTGGTACTGAGTGAACATCTGGAGACAGAACCTTCAAGTATAAAATGACATTAGACATCATCAGGCCTGGATGAACTATAGCTTACAAATGCTGGGTGAACTTTTCATTTTATTTCCACAAGCAACTTCTGGGATTTTTCTGGCTTTACTTTCAGGCCCTATGTTTGTGGACTGTACAAATGTATTTCTCTCCACACACAAACATCACTTGATCTGATCAAAAAAGGTAATGGCCTAGACAAGAGTGGTTTATAGACATTTAAAAACAAACAGGGAAACCTCTCATAGGATTTGTTTGCACACCTGCAAAGAAATGCCACTCAGATGCACGCCTTGCAGAGAGAAAGGGCTGTGCATTTCTTTGAACTAAAATACCTTTTATCTTTGGAGTTTAGTTGAAAGAATAAACAGAACAAAAAGCATGAAATATGGAGCTAGCAGAGCTCATTAGATGAAAAATTAGCAGAGATGAGTCCTCGGGGTTATGTTGACTCCGTCAAATGATTGTCTTTCAGAACAGAGACAAAAACAAGAAAAAGCTTTACACCTCTTTATGCATGAAATCAATGTTAATTATATTTTCACTCAGATATGTACAGTCCCATGCTTTCTCCATCTTTCTTTTCCGAGGCTTTCACAAGCTTTTTGACTTCTGGTGACTTATGGGTAAGCTGCTGACCCACAGTAAAGGAAGCATAGCCATTTCGGCTTCTTTGTTGCCTTCCTGCGGCTAATGATTCTGGCCTGCTTCTGTATGTACCACAGTTTAGACCGTTAATCCGGGAAGACTCATGTGAGTGAACCTGCAGGCAGCAGAGGCTCCAGAAGATCTTTATCCAAGGAGATAGTGCAGCACATAGTGAGCCTGCTACCTCTAAAGTCTGTGCTGTTTCTTCATGGAACTTATGAGACCATACTGCAAAGACACAAGAGTTTAGGGCTGTATTAGTTTCCTTCTCTGTTGCTGTGATAAAACACTAGCCAAAACCAGCTTAAGGAGGAAAGGGTTTACCTGGCTTACAGCTTCAGCTTGAAGTCCATCACAAATGGAAGTCAGGGAAGAACTCAAGTAGAGAATCTGGAGGCAGAAACTGAAGCAGAGGCCATGGAGGGATGCTTCTTACTGGCTTACTCCTCATAGCTTGCTCATTTTGCTTTCTTTATAACCTAGGACCATCTTCCCAGGGCTATCACCCTTCACAGTGGTTTGAGCCTCCTCCAATAATCAGTCAAGAAGTCCCACAGATGTACCCACAGGCCAATCTGATGGAGGCAGATCCTCAACTGATGCTTCCTCTTCCCAGGTGACTCGAGTTGGTATCAAGTTTATAAAAACTAACCAGGACTGAGCCTGTTTCAAGGTATGTCCTTCACTAAGCCTGTTTGAAGGCATTTCGTTTGTTGTCCTTCCAACTGTCTTCACATGTAAACCCCAGAATTGACTTTTTTTTAAAGACAGTCTCTCCATGTAGCCATGACTGGTCTGGAACTCTCTATGTAGACAAGTCTGGCCTCAAACTCATCAAGTTCTACCTACCTTTGCCTTCTGAGTATGGGGATTGAATGCATTTGAAGGTAATAGAAATTTCCTTTACCCACAATGGCCTGCCTTACCTTAGCTACCAAAATTAGGCACATGAGGTCACTGTGTTGGAAGTGCCAGGGTGCCTGCTATGAAAATTCCTATCAGCACTGGCTTCTAAGAATTGTTTTAGGTCTTGAAATCAGCCTCAAGGAGGGTTTTCTCTCAAACAGGTTCACATTCAGAGCCAGACTCAACTCTCCCTGGAGGCCTTGGTTGTGGGCACTCTGCACTTGGACTTATTTATAAGATGCCTCCTGTAATTGTAGGGCAAAGGGTATAGTACTTACATACCTCTCCCAAGTATAGCTTTACCAATGTGAAGGCATGGCATTTTGTATGAGTGAGACCAGGGCAGAATATGAAGATGTCAAACCTGGGTAGCCCCTAAGAGACTTGTTTCTGCCAAGGATCCTACCTAGTGCATGATAAGACAGCTGAAAGTGAGGTGAGAGGGGCCACAACAGAAAGTGAGGCTTCATATTTTGTGACATTTTGCTGCTCAAGCTGATATAAACCAGAAATGATACATGCCATTTGGTCCAGTTCTGCATGACATCTGAGGGTATAGGTCATCCACTTCCAACCTACATTTCCTTTTTACTTAAGAGTCATCCTTAATTGCCTGCACCACTGTGAACAACACAAACACTGCAAGCAGCCTTGATACATACATTTCAGTGTATGATGGTTATGTTTAGCTGTCTACTTGACTTACATGTGGGATAAACTAAAACCAGGTGGGATTTTTCTTAATTAAATAATTTTGAAGTGGTAAGACCCACCTTTAATCTAGATCTTTTTGAGGTGGAAAATTCCACCTTTAATCTGGGCCATACCTTCTGTT
Organism: Cricetulus griseus; assembly: GCF_003668045.3. Classification (NCBI taxonomy): domain Eukaryota; kingdom Metazoa; phylum Chordata; class Mammalia; order Rodentia; family Cricetidae; genus Cricetulus; species Cricetulus griseus. Next base: position 106,658,277 of record NC_048597.1, on the reverse strand, counting down.
GACAGCTTATATAAAGGATGTAGAAGAAGGAATTGCTTGCACTTGACCTGCTCACCCCCACTCTTTACTGGCAAGTTCATTCCTTCACTGAAGTTAGAGTCTACTTCTTCTGAATTCTGATGTATACTGATGATGAGCTGAGATATGCAGCCACGTGGACTGAATTACTGGATTCTTGAACTTTCCATTGGTAGACAATCATTGTTGGACTAGCTGGACCACAGCATTGTAAGCCACTCTAATATTCTCCAGCTCTCTCTTTCTTCCTCTCATTTCCCCCCCCAATAGATTCATTCTATCAGTTACATTCCTCTAGAAAAACCTGGCCAATACACAATGGGTCCCCTAACCAAGTGACTGTGGAGTGAGTGTTTGTGATTGCCTGTGTCCATATGCTCATATGTGTGCTCCCCACACTGTGTATATAGAGGTCAGAGGACAACTTGCAAGAGTCAGTTCTCGCCTTGTACCATATGGGACCTGGGACTCTATCTCATGTCACCAGTCTTGGCTGCAAACACCATTCTTTACCCACTGAGCAATTCTGCCAGCCTTTATTTATTTAGAATTTTAACATTTTAATAAGGGTGCCAGGGAAAGTGTCACAAAATTATTTTTATTTTAGAGATATGTTTTTATTGTGGTTTCATCCATTTGTATCATTATTGCACTTTGTAATTTCCTCTCCTTACTGACTTCCCCACTGTCCCCATTTACCCTCTTGCTGGTCCCCTACCTCCCTCCAAATGATCTCTCTTTATGCTTTTAAGCACATATGCTGTAGGATATTTGTACACTGTGTGAAGTTGTATTGCGGTGATTGGTATAATAAAAACTGAAGGGTCAATAGGTAGGCAGGAGGTATAGGTGGTATTCAGGGCAGAGAGAAGAAATAGGAGGAGATGAGTTGAGGAGAGATGCCAGGAGACAATAAGCAGGATGGGCAGTACATGACAGAACATAGATCAAAAGAAATGGGTTAATTTAAGTTATAAGAGCTAGCTAAAAACAAGCCTAAGCTAAGGCCATACTTTCACAATTAATAATAAGTCTCTGTGTCATTATTTGGGAGTTGGCTGGCGGGACAGAGAGACTCTTGCTTGTTACATACATAGTCTGTTACTGCATTGTTTGTTTAGTGGAGAGGGCTTGGTTATCCATAAAGGATGGGGTATCTGACCAATGCTCACCTCTCCCTGGATTGCTCTGAGACAATAAAAACACCCCAACAATAACAATACTTGAGCTACAGATTCGGGTAAGCCATGGGGTGTGGCATTTTGTAAGCAAGCACAGCTAAAACCGTGCCACGTTGTTCCAATCCCTGCCCTTGGATAAAGCATGGCAACAATATCTCAGAGAATTATCTCAAAAGGCCACTCATCAACTAAGTAACTGTGATTACCTCAAGGCATGAGGAAGGGGCTGGTGCAGTGAGCTGAGAGAAATCAGCTTGCTTTGAAGTATTTTCATATTTCATAAAGACCATTTCTTACATGCTACTTATGTGATTGCAGTATTTTAAGGTGCTAACCCACCCTTATTGCACGACATTTTTTCCCAAAGAGTTCCCAAAACTCTTTCCAGTCTTCCCCTTCAACATGGGAATCCTTGTTGTTTCAACTGTAAGGGGAAAGAAGGCCACCCTGCTCCACACATGATGCTCTCCTCCCTCCCAACCTGAGCTTGCCTTTTAATGTTTCTCCTCTCTGGCCACACTAAAGGCATCCACTGGTCCCCACTTCCCCTCCTGCCTCTCTCTCTTCTCCTGGATCACCACCTCCCTCATCACTGAGTGTATTCAAAACCCCATCGATCCCCCAGTTGCCACCTTTTCAGCTTCCCGAAGGTATTTTCCTTTATCCTTACAACTGTAACTGAATATCACCAATGCTTCATGTGCAATTCTGCCCTGTTTTCATGTGGCCTCAGGGTCTCACCAAGGGGATGGAGCACACAGGCCAGGAGACTAAGGGAAGAGCTCCATCTATTCAGTAACGGGAACCTCTCATCCATACTGAGAGTAGACACTCTAATGAGGCGACTTTGGGGTCACTCATGCTCCTGCCAGTAATTTTCTGCCCCCACAGTCATGTGAGTCAGTCTAATAAACACATTGGTTCCTCAGGGTGAAGTTTGGTGAAATTGAAAGTTGGGGTGTTACTTGAACCTTTTAAGGAGGGACACAGACGTTGTGTAGTGCCTACTTCTACCACACTAGCATGAAATACCTGTAAAAATCTGAAGTTTTCTTTTCCTCCAAAGCAGAAAATATAAGTTACAAACATACTTTTGGCATCCAATATTAAATAGCAAAATCAGCCTAAATGACAGAGAGCAGACATGCGGTGAACAGGTGGTTCTCTTAGACTCATTTGATACAGACTACCTGAAAATTGCAGATATCATTTTGATTTCCCTCCACCCTTCCCATGCAAGCCAATTTCACTACCTTGCAGGTCTTTATAATTTCACCAATTCCTGGAACATTACAACAAAAATACAGAAAATAACCCCATTTTAACTAAACCCAACTTGTTTGGAGAAGATGGAAGAATACTATTTTCCAGATCTACCTGGTGAAGAGTGGAGTAGACTGGAATTCACACAGGACCTCAGTTGTGGCTGCTCACCCTGGGCATGCCTCATCTTCTCCAGCCAGTGTGTCTTCTAATGCCAAATCAGATTTCCCCATAGATCTTAAATCCTGTCACAGAGTGTCACAAAAGCTAATGTTTTAATGGGAGATAAAAGTTTGGTTCACCCAAATAACATGGTAAGCTGTCCAGTTATCAAGAAGTAATGGCCATGAGACATTCTGCTGGACAGGACAATATCCCACAGAGGACCAAAACTGGCTCAGGGAGAGACTGAGATAGTCCCACAGGAAGGGTGTGTTGCCCCAGCGACTATAAGAGATAAAAAAGCAGGGTGACAAGGGTTTGTGGTTGAAAACCAGAAGCCAATTGAACTTTAGTGCATAAATATATAAAGTGTCCAGATTGGAGTTCACAAGGGCAAAGAATCTCCCCAAAATAGGAAGTGCATTAAGGGATAGTGGACAATGTCCACAGCTTCATATGAAGATGTATATGATTAGAGACAAAAACAGTTAGGGCAGGACAAGAAGCAGAGGCCATGGAAGAACGGTGCTTTTTGGCTTGTTCCTCGTGGCTCTCTCAGTCTGCTTTCTCATACCACCTAGGATCACCAGCCCAGGGGTGGCACCTCCCACAGTGAGCTGAGCCTTTTATATCAATCATAGATCAAGAAACCGCCCAGATAACTCCAGTTTAGGGCCTGAGATAAAGTGATTAAGGAACCAGCTGTGTGAAATTGGCTCACGTGAGTCCCAACAAAACTCTCTCATGTTGCAAAATAGCATTAAATTGTCATACCCCAGTTGTTCCCATGATTGCATAAAATACTTCAGCAATGTTTGCCCAAGCTAGTAAAATAAACGTCTTATGTAAAATGTGCCGATTAATAAAAGATGAGCATTATTAATTCAGCTGTCCTTGCTCGTCTAAATCCCAGCGAATTTATTTCTTTTATTCACATGGAGATTTTTTGTTATTTTTGAAGTTTTGGGTTTTCAATGTAATTATGGTCTAGCGCACACACAGACAGGTTCTCAGGAGTTATGCTGGTCACGTATGTATTTTTTCCAGTTATGATTCTCAGAAATATTTCATTAAAATGAGTTTTGCACCAGGGTTCACCCAGTGAATCGAGTCACTGACAGAAGAACAACGTGCTGTCTGCTCCTCGCATAATTTTAAAACTCTCTGTATGAATTATCAATCACATGGCTTGGCAAATCTCTTTGTTTTCTCAGGCTTGGGACCTGAGAGTTCAGATTGTTATGAGTGTAAGTGAGCAAACTCTGGACGATGTTTACCGCTCTTATCTTACTCTTCTAACTTCCTGGTTTGTGTTTGAGAAAAAAGATAAATGAAGACCTCAGCAGAAACATCGTGAGTGACTCTGAAGTTCCAAGCTACAGGCAACATCCTTACACACCTACTTGCACTTAGAACAAACCGGGAGGAAGCACCCAGGAAGTCCTCACAATGGAGGGCGGGGTCAGATATGACATTAATAATTTATAATGATGTCTTTGTGGAGACAAGGGGTGGATCTGTAGCACCTTCAGAGTGCACTGTCTACACTTAAATGGTGCAAGGGAACCTTAGCATCACCTCCAATTTCTTTCTCCTCTAAAAACCATTTGCAAAGGACCCTGCTTTTTATAGTCATTTGTGTGTGTGTGTGTGTGTGTGTGTGTGTGTGTACAGTGTATGTACATTTCTACATGTGAATGCAGGGATACATGTGCCACGGATGCATATGGAAGTCAGAGGACAACCTGGGTTGTCAGTCTTTGTCTCCCATCCTATTGATGGAGTGAGTCTCTTTGCCCTTTGATCTCTGTATGCACCAGGCCAAGTGTCCTGGAAGCTTCTGGGGTTTCTCTAGTCTCTCAACCTCCTGTTTCCCTTCAGGGCACTGTGCCTATAAAGGTTCATGCAGCATGTCCAGCTTTTATACAATGCATTCCTTTTCTGTAGCTGTGATCAAACACCATGACCAAGGCCTTTTACAGAAGGGAGGGTTTATTTGGGCATCCCATTCCAGAAAGAGAGTGTGATGATATATTATTTATGATTTATTAAAACTTGCCTGAGGATTCAGAAAGCAAAGTCAGCCACAAGCCACAGAAGCCAGACACACACCTTTAATCCCAGCAGCCAGAAATCTAAGAGGTGGTGGTGCACACCTTTAATCCTATAGGTCAGGATTAAGAGATAGATGGATCTCTATGAGTTCAAGGCCACCCAGATCTACACAAGATTGACAAAGTCCTAAAAAGAAACAGGTCACACAAAAATGATCTCAGCACCATCCATCTTTAATCCTGGCATTAGGGAGGTATATAAGACAGGAGCAAAGAGTCAGAATCAAGCCAGCCACACTGAGGAGAGGCAGAAGGATCAGCCCATTCAGCTTGAGGTAATGGTAAGATTTTGTGGCCCGCTACTTTGCTTTTTCTGTTCTTGAGTTTGAAGTTTGAACCCCAATATCAGTCTCTGGGTCTTTCATTTTTCATGTTACAGGAGAGTTGGTCCATAATGTATGGGGAAGCACAGTAAACATACAAACCCTCATAGCTTCCCCAAATGCTTCCTCCAGTGATACCCCACCTCTTCAATAGCCCACAAGCATCCCCAAACAACACTACTCACTTGGAGACCAAGAGTTCAGATATCTGTGACTATGGAGGACCATTCTCATTCAAACTATCACACACTGGGGATTTGAACTCAGGTCTTTGCTCTTGTATGGCAAATGCATTATCCTCTGAGCTGATTTGGAGACATCTACATTTCTATCACATTGTGAAATGACTATCTTAGGATTGCAAAGGAGTTACATACAGCTACAGTGGGGAAGGGTGGGTGTATGAATCAGAGCATCATGGTCCAGCTGTCTCTGTAGAGTCATTGAACATCTTGAAGCCTCAACTTACCCTTTTGTAAAACCATACTGATGTCATCAGATCCCTTCTAGAGTAGTGAAGCAACAGAAAAAAGTGTGAGCCCAAAGGCTGTCATTTGATCCTCATCAGGATGTTGAAGGATCAGTTTCCTAGAAAGTATGATTGACCCTATAAGCAGTCAAACATATTTCTCTATAATAAGTAGACTTCCCCCCTTTTACTTCTTTTTTGAAAATTTCCTATTTGTTACTGAATTTACATCATTTACGTTCTTCCCTCTCCCCCTTCAACTCCTCCCATGTACCCATGACTCCCTTTCAGATTCATGATCTCTTTTAAAATTGTAATTGTTATATGTGTTGTTATACATATAGAGATTCACACACACACACACACACACACACACACACACACACACACACACACACACACACACGAGGTGAGTCCATTTAGCATTGCTCATGTGTATATGTTTCTCTTAGAGGAGAATCTATTTCTCATAGAAGGATACTTTCTAACTACATTGTAAATAATTACCCATCTACCCAGGGGATAACTCTAGCTCTCACTCCTCATCAAATAATCTTTTTTTAATTTAAAAATTTATCTTATGTATTTGGGCAATTTTAGAATCTTCTTTCTATGGGAGAGACCATTACAGAAAGCCACAACTGGTCAAAATGAAGAGAACAACTGACCACAGGATGTCCAGTCCCAACTGACACATTCATAAGACAACCCCTACAACCTAAGGCTCAGGGAACATCACAGAAAAGGGGGTGAGATCACTGTAAGAGCCAGATGACCCAGACACCCGCTACGAGATTGTGTCTTCTATATATGACATGGAAGCAGATTTAAAATACAAAGTTGTGATGTGAGTCTTCGTAGAGGGGTCAACCTGCTTAATGACGACACCAGTTTACATGGCAATGTGGGTGGGGGGATTCTCACATGGCCCCGCTGATAGAAGAGTGATGGGCAGTCAATGGTTGCTGAGAGATGGAGAATCAGTTGTCTCCAAGGATGAGCTCCTGGATAAGTAATAGCAGACATCTTTAAAAATCCACAGCAGCTGTTCGGGGTCTCCATTTTACAAGTCCATGATTCTTAGCTATTTCAACATACTTTTTCACCATTCAGGAAACCTCTTTGCCATTCTCTACAAATTATTTAGATTAATGTCAATTTCATTATGGAAATATATACAGGAGGTCAAGATTCAACTTTAATTTCATGGAAGCTGTCGTATAAATATTCATTAACTATTCCTTATCTCAGTGAGAAGATACTGAGTGCCCCTTTGGAGCACATGGTTCAGTGGGTCCAGGGGTCCCTCCATGAACTGCTAAATCTGCCTTCCAGCTGATGGCTTCAGATATAATTTCTAGATGACAAGAAATTAAGGATGATAGTCAATATTCAGGATTTCCAAAATTCTCCCAAAGTATCCCAGAATAAAATTTCTTCTCCCAAATCTCACTGTTACTTTTCCAGAGTACTCAGTACTGACCCCTGTTGATCAAAGGTCTCTGTGTTAATATAGAAGGATTAAAAATATATATTTTAGCATCATGGATGATGGGACCCAGATGAACCATTAGTATACTTAATCCTCAATATACCTTTCTATAAATTCATATTGACGTCTCCTTCTGCAGTGGGTGAGAAGATAAAATATGGAGATGTGTGAGAATTGAGTTTGTAGGGTATTGTTTTTTCTTTACAGGTCCAAGAAAATGCTACACCAAGTTCAGCCATCAGTGTCTGTTTTGGGTTGACCAGAAGGGATGCCATCAACAAAAGGATGGAAATCTGGATGTCAGCATGGAAACATGAATGGTGATGGCTTTTAAAGAAGGTTCCTTACAGGAGTCATGAGTAAAGTTTAGAGGAAGTACAATGGGACACATACACTTTCCACCTGAACCTTATAGTCAGGATTCTGAAGAATCACCAGGCTGATTTGCATGAAGATCAACACACATAGGGGTGAGGGGATAGACAAGTTAACCACTTAAACTTTGCTTTGAACTTCCAACAGCCTTAGAAGCTTTCTATTTTTGTATTTATTTATTTATTTGTTCACACACATTTGAGCATGCCATGGCACATGTAAGGAGGTCAATGGACAACTGTGGTATTTGGTTCTCCTTCCACCATGAGGATTTCAGAAATCAAACTCAGGTCATCAGACTTTGAGCTAGCACCTTTGCCCACTGAGATCTCTCCTGCTGTCATTAGAAAGCATTTGACTGGTGAATATGGCTTCATTGTGCCCTCTATCTAATTGAGGATTCAAGTCATCTATGGGGAGTCAGACACTAGGAGGAATGGACTACGAAGGGATGTGGTAGGAAGCAATTAGGCTTCCAAAGATACCCAGATGTGTCATGATTTGAGTATCATCACCAACTGGTAGCAGAGTGTTGACAGATTGCTTATCCTTTAAAAAATGAGGGTCTAGCTGCAGGAGTGTTGTGTATGGTGGGGTGAATCTGTGTCACCAGCTATCTTTGCCTCCCAGTCTATTAGATGTGTGCAAACAGCTGCCGCCATCAGAGTCACACACCTGCATGCCTCCCTCACCATGATGGACCATATCCCTTCAATCCATAAACTGTCTTCTCTAAGTTGTTTTTGTTGAGCATTTGGTCACAGTGACATGAACCTGGCTAATCCAATATCCTCATCTCCAGAGATTGTGAGTGCTTCACCTTAGCTGGCAAAGGGGACTTTGTAGCTATGTAGCTATTCTTAAGGATGCTGAGGTGAAGAGATTGTCTTGTTTCCTCAGATGAGCACAGTTTGGGGTCAAGATGAGCTGTAGCTACAGAAGCATGGTCAGGGAAAAGACATCCTATGTGGAAGAGTTTTAAGTGTCTGCTTGACACAACCTAGATCCGTTTGAGAAGAGAGTCTTAGTGAGGGGTCACCTGTATCAGCTTGCTGCTGCTAATGTTGCTGCTTTGCAATGAGGGAATTTGAGGCTCAAGGAGGACAAAGATCAACTCCAGGGTCCCATGTTTAGATGGGCACAAAGTCATCTCTTCAATGATATCACCATCGTTTTTTTAATTCCCTAAGGTTTTTATTATAGGAAGACCAGCAGGCTATAGGAACATGGGTGTTTTAAATAGAACCTAATCTAGCAAATAAATAGTCCACTCTTGTCTCTTTCATCACTAAGGTAACATACATCCCAGAGCTCCAAGGACATCTATAGTGTTATCTTGCTTTGTCAGTGAACTTGTGGTGGCAGCCAACAGACTTCTTTGTTTTCTAGACAAGGACTCTCTACCTATTCAGGCTGGCCTTGAACTTGAAATCCTCCTGTTTCAGCCTCCTGAATGCTGGCATTTTAAATGAACACCACTGCTCTTGGCTTAAGCACCACAGCATTTGCCAAGGATTCTTACCACATGGCAGAAGTATGGGAAGACTTAACCTAAATGTCTAGATAAACATCCCAATCTATACACAATTTCAGTAACTTGTATTAATTGCAATAATAATTATCCTCACTATTAGATAGCTGAACACTGTTCCCTATTAATTCAGACATCTCACCCTCATGATTTTCACAGGCAACATCAGGACAACGGTTGGGATCTGTCCTAGTTCTGCAGGGACCCCAAGCTTCCCCCATCAGGCTCTCCTCTTTATTCCAGTGATTACTGTCTTCTCTGACCTTGAGGACTGAAAAAGTTCCTCTCATTCGAGAGTTTAAAAATCACATTCCCTTAGCCACTCAGAATGAATACATTTAAAGCCCAGTAGACTTTTCTTTGATGGAATAGATTTTCTCTGAAGCCTTGTACACTAGGTGGGGTAACCAAACTCCTGGGAAAGGACGAGAAGGAAAAAAAGAGATGTTCAAGGAAAAAAAAAATCGCAGCCAGTGTCTCTCATCACAGGTTCCTACAGGTTTATCTTCAATGTCAGTCTCTCATCTTGATCACAAGTACAAGTGGCAAGAACAGAGGGAGGGGCCATTCTAGAGGCTCACCTCACGATACCCAGGAGGAAGGAGCAGGGGTGCTTGCTGCTCTGACTCATTCTCTCCATTTGCTTTAATAAAATGAAACAGTTGATGAATGTTGTTGTTATCAATTATTTTTCTTGATTTTTGTTTTTGGGGCACAAAGTCATTGTACACAGTACTGGGTTTCATATATGGAAATAATTACATATACACAATTATATTTTAATTATTTATATATATTCTGCATAGGAGTAAAAAAGCACACTTTGTGCCTATTATTATTCCACCAGTTACCCAGCCAACCCTGTAATCCCTAGTCTTTACTGAATAATGAATTAATTTTATTTTTCTATCATTCTTACAAAAATCAGTGAATAATATTCACAGCTCAGAAAGGATGAATTTTAGAGGGCAGTTTATTATGTAGATTCATAGGTGGCATAGTATGTGTGTGTATGACAGAGAGAGAGAGAGAGAGAGAGAGAGAGAGAGAGAGAGAGAGAGAGAGACAGAGACAGAGACAGAAGCAGAGAGACAGGGAAAACAGAGAGAGACAGAGGGAAGGAGACACACACACAGAGAGAGAGAGAGAGAGAGAGAGAGAGAGAGAGAGAGAGAGAGAGAGAGAGAGGGAGGGAGGGAGGGAGACCTTATATAGCAGGGAAGTTCTCAGGACATAGAGAGCCATTAAACTAAGAATCTGGGGACTTTTTAAAGGATTTAAGGCAGAAACTGGGGTGATATATAAGGATGAGGTAGAGTCCGGATGACTCAACTGACATGTGTCCCCTGTCAGTTTCTGTTGCATCATGACATGTAGCTTTTAGGCAGAGGTGCTCATTTAGGAGATACAGACACAGGAACCAGAAGTGGTCTCTAGCAGGGGCACTCTCAGATAGGTTGTTTTGGGATTCCCACCCTATATGGCCAGTTTTCATCCCCTATTCTCTTCATTATTAATAAGCTGCCATCTATTCCATATTCTAGGATCCTCTTTGCACGTGTGACTCTCATTAGAAGGATGGGAGCTGATCTCATATCCAGCATGCCCCTGCTTCCAGTTTTGAGGGAAGTAGGAAGAGATACAGCCACATCTTAGCAGTGGCTATTTTCTTCTTGCAGGCATAAGTCAACTTGGATTTGTGTTTAAAACCCCACAGATCTGAAGCATCAGTGCAGGAAGAAAAGCATCCATCATCGAAGACTGACAATTCTCCCAGGGGGTGGGGCTGCTCTGCCCACCATGCCTAATGGTCAATTATCCAAGATCATTCTCCCACACCTCCAGACTCAGACGTGGCTTCATGTCTTAAGTAGCAAATCATGGTCCCTCTGGCCTTTGAGGTAAGAGAACTGTAAAAAACACACTCAGAACCAATGATCACCAGCCCCTCAGGTGGGACTCACGATGCAAGCGTTAGTCACCTGGAACAATTCAACCCATGAAGCTCAAATCCCCAGCCAGACTCCCAAACTAGAGGATTTATTCTACTCTCTGGAGACTCATGCCAATTGCCACATAAAACATACAGAGAAAAAGGAAATTGTTCCCTAACGCCTACAGAGAAGAGATTAGGTAGCACACCACAAAGTCTGGATGCCCTTCTTCGGATAGATTCTAGATGCATGTATTTCGTGACAGTGATGCAAACTATTGACAACTTAGTGACTTAAGACAGGGGGAACTTAGCCACAGGTTAGGACAGAAGCCTGCAGCCATGGGCATCTGCAGGCATGCGCCTCCCTGCTTCTTCAAGAGCCTGGCTTTGGAGTGTTCTCGGCAGCATCTGTGAATACAACACTCAGTTCTCTGTCTTTACATTAATACCTCCCTCTATCTACTCCTCCCCAACCCTACTCTTTGTTTCTATATTTGGACTTAGGTCTAAGCCTAAGTGGAGGATGATACATTTCAAGAACCTCAACTTGTTAATGCCCACAAACATTCCACTTATACATTTCTTTCACTGGTGCCAGAGGTCAGGAGTAAAGGGTTGACATATCTTCATTCACTCCACTGCAGTGGAGAATGTGGTCTCCAAATCACCAGCCTGCCACATTTTCCTCTGCCTTCTGCTTGGTCAAATTAATCTCTCGATGCATCATATATCTGTGCACTTGAATGTCTAGGATTTGATTCCAACATATGTTGCATACATGAGTTTGAATGAGCCAGGTTAACATGTTACTGGACAAAGTTAAAAGAGTATGAAAGGCATTGGGAGCCTGGAGGGTGGAGAATCAGAAGCTTAAGGTTCTGTTTGATTACATGGCAAGTTCAAGGCCAGCCTAGGAGACCCTGCCTCAGATATAACAAAACCCAAACAAACAAAAAGTGGGGTGAACATTTATTTAAAACTCTGCAAGAGAGTAGAGTGGACAGACCTCAAATGGAGCTCAGCTCCTCTGAACAAAGTAAGTTTTGAAGAGTTACAGTGAGAGTCACCTAGGTTTGTTCCTTGGTTTGATCCAAAATAAAGCAGACATTGTCTTATTTATTTCTACGACTGGAGTGAAGTTTCCACAAATCTGGTCAACTACAAAGGTCAACAGGCAAGGACATCTAGTTCTGGATTCATGACAGCTCAGAACCCCAACCTGCTGACTGTCGGATAAAATCTGCTGGCAGTTTGATCCCCAATAAATTTTTGTTTCCACCTATGGAGTGATCTAGTCCACTAGTTTCTCTGCATCATCACTTACAGTAATTACAAGTGCCCTACAGTAAATGATCCAAGAAAGGGAGTTTATCTGCCTCCAAGAAAGTTACTTAAATCCTAGTTCAGTCTTGGGGCACTGAGGCTGCCTTTGCCCCGCCTACTCATCTTATCAGGGCCCTGAGAACTGAAATCATTCCTAAGCTCTTCTCCCTCTAACTCCTTCCAGATCTCCCACTACCTCCAAGATCATGACCACTTCTTTAAGTATTACTGACATATATTAATAATAACATATACTCAGTTATATATAGTATAAACATATATTTTATATAATATAAATTAATAAATATATACAATATTGTATATTCCCACCCTCTCCTTCCTCTAACTCCTTCCAGACCTCCCATTACCTCCAACTTCATGACCTCTTTATTAGTTATTATTGACATATATCAATAAAAATGTATATTCAGTTATATATTATATTAAAATATATATATTATGTAATATAAATTAATAAGTATATATGTTATATAAATGAATCCATTTAGTGTTGCTCATGTATACATGTGTTTAAGGCTAGTCACTTGGGATTTATTTTTAACCTGATGTAAACTTGGAGGAAAAAAAATGAGGTCTATGAATACATATACATGTATTTTTCTTAGTTGTTTTTTTTTAGTTTTTTGCTATTTATTTTGGATATCAGATCACCCTGCAGTTAGAGTCACAGGCAGTTGTGAGTCACTCTATGTGGGTGCTGAGAACATATTTTGGGCCCTTTGGAAGAGGAGTAGGTGAGTTGTCTCTCTAGCTCATGTATTACTTTCATATGAGAAATATTAATCGCTCCCCCACAGATCTTTCCAAAATTAACTCCATAAAATCTTCTAGTGAGATCTAACCAAATACAAGGACCCCAGCAAACTATTTAAGGTGTTTGATCACATGCAAGTCTTAACATACACAATATATACGTGTGTGTGCATGTATATATAGCGAATTTACACAGTATACAATTCTTCTATTTAAAATGTAGACTATAATAGTTTTTAGCATATCCACAAACTTAAATCTGCATCACTGTGGTCAATTTTAAAGTGTTTTCATTGCCTTGAAAAGTAATACACACCTTAGCCATCCACTCATTTCTTCCACTTCTGGGTGTCACTGATGTATCTTCCTCTGGCTTTCTTCATTCTTGAGCCTCCTCGTAAATAGGGTCATATAACATTTGTTTCTCTTTGACCCACTTCTCTCACTTAGCATAATGTCCTCATGATTCATTCAGGCTGCTCATGTCAGAGCTTCATTTTCAGGGACAAATGATGTTTCACTGTAGGGGTGTGCTACATTTTATTTATATTTCAGTTACTGTGCCTTCGGGCTGTTTCCACTTTTTGTTTCTCATGAATAACTCCACCATAACCATTCATGCCCAAGATCTGACATGGATGTATGCTTATTCTGTTGGGAATGCTGGGCCAATTGTAGGTCTTTTAACTAAGAGATTTTTAGAGCAAGTCACTAAGATCTAAAGGAGAATCAGGATGTCATTTGGGTCTTTGAGGTCCTCATCGCCTGACCCTTACAGCATCTTAGATGAGTAAAGCAAGTCAACCCCACATTGTGTACTCTTGTATCTTGTACCACTGTGTCAACAGCCTTCCTTGCAGTGTCTAAGAAATGCAACTATGAGACACAGAACGTTTTTGAGCCTAACCAAATAAAAACTTCACCTTCAATTTCCTTATATGCACACTGAGAATAAATATCTCCCTTGCAGCAGAACTGTGCAAGGATGAACTATGATGACTGTACGCAGAGCATAGAGTGTTCTGGAAAGGAAGAGAGACTGTAGAAACACGGGTTGCAGCTCCTCATTTTGTTAGGGTTTTTGTTAGGATTCCCACACTCCACTAGCATCCTGGAGCCAGACACCGAAGTCATGAGTCATTGCTGATTACAGTCATCCCTTTTGAATTTCTGGACAGTGAGGTTCATGGCTGATCTGGTGATGTTTGCTCAGTCTTTTTCCCATTGATGGCCCCAGTAAAGTAGAGGGTCCCAAGCTGTTGTCATCAGAGTTGATGGCTCCTTCCTTAATGACTACACTAGGAATCCTGGACATTGAGCTTCTGTAATGGAATGCCTGACCTCCTTCAAACACTGGGTTCTAGATAGTTTCCATTGGCAGGATCTGTGACTTTGGGGTGAAGGTGAGAGAATGCTCAAGAGATTGTTTTTTCTGTGTGGTTTGGTGTTTCAGCTTTGTCTGGGTTCCTGTCAATGAAGTCACAGCTACAGTAGCTTTGGCTGTCATGGCTCTCATTGTTTCTACTACAGGTTGAGGTGATGGTGAAGAGTTGATATATGGACTTCACACTGACAGCAGCTCCCTGGTGCTTATACCATCTCCTATGGAACTGGTCCTAACCCATCCATTTAGACACTGTCTTTAGGGACTGGGGAGAAGTATGAAGTACCACAGTTTGGACCCTCAGCATCCAGGTAGATGCTAGGTGGGTGGACAACTCCTTCTAATCCCAGAATTCAGGAGGCAGAGAGAGGGGAAACCTAGAGCAAGTTGCCTAGCTATGAAATTGGAGTCTGCTAATTTAAAGAGAGATACCATCTTACTGCCTAAGGTGGAGAATGATGGAGGACACCTCACCATATCCCTTGACTTCCATGGGCACACTCATGCATACAAGAACATATGCACACACATGTACACACACAGATATGGAAATTACTTTTATTAAATTAATCTTTGATATCATGTAGTTCCTATGAGGAAGCTAATGGTTACCTTTAAGTTAATAATAATCTTTGCATCTAACTTGTCTGCATTCTTCCACATTAAGTCACGTCCTGGCTGTGTTCATGTACCTAACCCACATCCTCATCATGCCAATGTGAAATAGGGATTCTCATCATCTCTCCCATCCTTTTTAGATTAGAGATCATAGCTAGTTAGTAACAAAGCTGGAACCGAATCCTCATTGGCGGGCTTGTCACATCTATGTATCGGTCTTTACATGGTTCAGACCATCTGTGGGGGTCAAACTTCTTTACAGCGGACACTCAACTAGCTGCTTTGCTTGGCAAGATGTTGATTGTGAGATAGATTACTCTCTTTGGACTTCAGGAATCACCATTAATTGGGTGAATCTATGTTCAATGTGACCAGTTGAGACACCTAAGTCTACACAGGGAGACTGTCAATTAATCTGCTCAAAAAGCTCACAGCTAATATGTGATCACTGTAGATGGGCCAGGTTCACACCCCAGGCAACACAGACCCAGGCAGAAACAGGATGATTTAGACACAATCAATGGCTTAGGAAGTATCATCTTCTCATTAAGAGGAATAATAAAACTCTGGGACCCAAATTCAGGTCCTCATGCTTGTGAACACGTTACCCACTGAGCCAAAGCCCTCCTCCTCATCCCCCCCCAGCTCACTTCTCAACTTTTTGCCTTAGATATTTGACAGTCCCAGCTTTCCTAATCAGCACAGCTTTTTATTGAACCTTAGTACAAAGTAGCAGGTTATTCAGCTGATTTATTGCCTTCGTGGGAATCTGGTATTGTAGCCCTTAATATTTCTGTATAAATTTTATATAACCAGCTTGCCAATTTCCTAGAAGAATAAGCCAGGATTTATGCTGAGATTGTTAGGCACAACTAGGGTACATTCCCTTCCCTTGGTTATTTCCTTTTTTTGTGAGTTGAAATATTTTAAATTATAGATTCATTTTCTTTACCTGTTAGAAAATTATTCAGCTATTTCAGCTCTTCCTGTGTGTGTTTTCAGTGGGTTCTCTGCTACATCTGAATCTTCAAATTTATTAATCATAAAGGTTTTTATATTATCATTTTATCTTTTTAATGTCTCGCACAAGCACTCACCCTCTTTTTATTTCTGGCATTGCTTTCCTGCCATTTCCATCTTGATTTCTCAGTCCTCAGTGGGGCACTATTAGCTTTTCAGTGTGCCAGCCCTTTTAGTAGCTAGTGGAATTATAGTTTGCTTATTGTTAATTAATTTCTGCTATTTTTCTTGATTATTTTGCCTTTCTACTTTCCTGGGGTTTAATTTGCCTTCTAATTGTTTCAGATGAATGTTTAAGGGATGGTTGTAGAACCACTCTTTATTACAAATGTTCGCCTTTCAGGATCAGGATGAAAATTCCACTTGGTGAGTACTGATCTAACCACTTTTCACCTGGTACTGCCTCAAATTCAATGATGCCTTGGTGTTCAAATGCTTTAGGATATTTATTCATTCCCAAAGATTTTAAACTTTTGTAAAGTTTTTAAATTTTCACTTATACATTATATCTCAGGCTACATTGTCAGATATTTTTCCAAGGAGCTGGTCTTTTTGGTATTGTTTACAGAATGAATAGCTTCCAAACTAGTTCCATGTCAACACTTGAAGTGAATCTCTTTTTAAAATAATTTCGTTTTAACCTAGAAAGATATTTATTTTACTAAATTTATTAGAAGACTTTATTAGAGGAGTTAATCTCTTTACATGTAATTCAATTTCCACTGTATTAAACTTAAAATTAATCTACTCTCCTCTGCTAAAAAATCTATGTGTGTATGTGTGTGTGCTTATATGTATTTTTGGGTGTGTATTCATGTGTTTGTATTTATATCTCTGTGTATATCTATATTAGTATATGTTTGTGTTATCTATATATGTGTGTCTATCTGTATAATTATATTATGTGTCTGTGTATGTGTATGCGTGTGTGTGTGTGTGTGTGTGTGTGTGTGTGTGTGTCTGTGTGTGTGTGTGTGTGTGTGTGTGTGTGTGTGTGTGTGTGTGTGTGTATCACTGTGTGTATGTATCTATTTATGTCTGTGTACAATCCCCTAAAGGGCTTTGATCTTTGCATTATGTTTCATTGCTCCAGTGTTCTGGCCTTTGCAGAAGTTAGATCATAATGATGGTGAGGTTCTCTCCTTTGTCTAACACTATCTCAGCTCAGATTTCTGTTTGTGAGTCCTTCATCCTTCAGGAAGAAACCAGATAAAATAGAGGCTTCATCATAAATGTCTTAGAGAGAAAATACAATAGTCCAGTGGGGATTTGTTTTCCTTTGAACATGGAAGGACAGACAGGAAGCTCTGAGGTGTTCTCTCTGCTCACATAATTTTCAAAATTACCCAATCTATAATAAAAAAAATCACAGACAAGCCGAAAGCTTCCTAGAAACATGGATGATAAATGCAGTTGATATTAAGAAAAATCTCTTTCCAGGAAACAAAGAGAAGCTGTCTGTTGTCCAAGGATCCTAAAGGGTTAAAAATTCTTAATTTAACACATAATTATCACACTCTTTCTAAGAACTAAGTGTTGTTCCAATATCAGAGATGCAGACCAGCTCAGACTTGGAATTAGGAATGTCAGTGTCCGGACACTGAAGCAGACCAAGGCTCTTGGCAAAGCACTTGTAGTAAGGGTCCCATTGAGTAGTAAAATGTTGTCCTTCCTGTTGAGTTAGACACCTTGTTAATTGTCATTCCACAGATCCAATCTTTAGACAGCCTACATTTATCATCCTACAGTTGGGGAAGACCCAAGTTTAAGACAAATATCCCCACAATCAAGATATCCCAGACTTTCTGGAGGCTTCAAGTTAGATCCTCTTGTATGTCAACCATTCTTGACATCCCCTTTATAGCATGTGGGTACTTCCAGGCCCCCATGGCAGTGTCTGTAGCATTTGACCCCTGCTTCTGTCCTCAGAGCTCTCTCTGTGACTATGACTTTCCTCCCTCCTTCTAACAAGGATCCTTATGATGCCTTGGGTCCACCCAGATGACCCAGAACAATCAGTTGGCTCTTGCTCTGGTTTTCCCTCAGCTTCCCAGTCCTGTGACCACCATCATATGGAGCATACAGGGTATTCAGTAGAAGACAGATGATGTTTATTGTAAAGTGGGGGACTCTCAATGTTTTAGTTTGCTTCTTATTGCTATAATAAAGACTATAACCACAAGCAACTTGGGGAGGAAAGGGTTTATTTCATCTTCCATCTTGTAGTGTATCATGAAGAGAAAAGTAATAGCAGGAACTCAAGGCAGGAACAAAAGCTGAGGCCATAGAGGAGTGCTGCTTACTGGTTTGCTCAGATCTTTTCTTATGTACTCAGGGCCACCTGCCCAGCGATAGTACTGCCTCCAGTGATCTAGGTTCTCCCACATCAATCAGTAATCATTAGTTAAGACAGATTTCCACATACTTGCCCACATGCCAGTCTGATGGAGGCATTTTTCAATTGAGGTTCCCTCTTTCCAGATAACTCTATGTCAAGCTGACAAAACTACAACACTTGGGGAATGAGATCCAGCAATGACCAAAGAGACAGTTACCATAATCTGTAGTTTGGGCAGGCTTTATGTTATGTGTAAAGTCTCCAGAACATCTTCTCTGAGAGACGTTTCAAAGTCCATTTTCCAAGTGATTGACAGGTCCAGGGGATGGACAGATCCAGTTGTATGGGCTCTTTCAGGAAGAACAATGATGTCTCCTTCTTCTTTGTCAAGAAGCCCCTGCTATACAATGACCTCATAAGGCTTATGGCTCCTGGTACAGGGTATAGACAGTTATTAACTGACCAGCCAGGCAGTTCAGGATGCCATGTCTGTGTCCAGGGTCAGAGCTGTGACTCAGGTCGTATCTTTCTGAGTAAGTACATCCCTGCTGCTGCCTATTACAAGGTCCCAGGTGACCCTCAAATCTTGTCATATCTAACTAGATACCCAATAGAATGAACTTTCACCTCTCCATTAAATCAATCCTTCATTACATGCTCAAAATTCTTTTTTCTGTGGCATACAGCAAGCTCACAGACTCTGACTATGAGTATTTTCAAGGGGACCAACTATTCTACACATCTTATTAAAGTATCCATGTGATAGCAAATTTACCCTTCTTCCTTATGCTGAAGGTATACACTCAATTAACAATAAAATTACTAATAATTGATGGCAAATGTCCCAAACTCCATCACTGGTGGAGATCCCTGGAATCTCTTATCAACAACAGAGTGGACTCCATAATACCTCCTCAGCAATCTTGCAAACTGAAAACCATCCCAACAGGGAAATGTATTAATAAAGACATTTCTGCCACTCTTGAAAATCCCAGGAACTTGTAACAGCAGGGTATGCTTGTACAGAAGCAGCTGAGTTATGGATAGTTCAGCTGATATCTTATTGGGTTACTCCTTTGTGTTAATCAAAGCTCCCAATATGTCCTGCTTCATTAAGTCAGACCACTTCCCTGGTGGATTTGGAAATTTGAGAGTGCAAAACAAAATAATTACACAGATAATTTGATAACTGTTCCTATGATCTCCAGCACTGGAGAGGTCAATGGCTGCAAGAAGGCCCTGCCAAGAAGCCTGTGAAATCCCATTCACTTCATCTATGGCTGTTTTTCATCAATGGGGCTGGGTGATTGCTTGTATTAGTTCCCTTTCTTTTGTCTGGGCCAATATACCTGACAAAAGTGATTTAAGGAAGGAAGGGAGGGTGACCTGGTTGGTTTCTTATCAACTGACACAAGCTAGAGTCATCTGGGAAGAGTGAATCTCAGTTGAGAAAATGCCTTCAACAGACTGGTCCACAGGCAAGTCTTTGGGGACATTTTCTTGACTGATGATTGATGCAGGAGGGAGCAGCCCATTGCAGGTGGTGCCACCCTTGGGAAAGTAGTCCTGTCTTGTATTAGAAAGCAAACTGAGAAAGTCATGGGGAGCAAGGCAATACGCAGCACTCCTCCATGGTCTCTGCTTTAGTTCCTGTCTTCAGTTTCCTGCCCTGACTTCCCTCAGTGTTGTCAGCTGTGAAGGGAACAAACCCATTCCTCCCCAAGTTCCTTTTGGTTATTTTGTGTACAGAGATGATTTTATGACTGCTGCTATGACCTGCAGCACAGAAGAGAACAAGGTGAAAGGCTTTACTTTGGCTCACAGTCTGGGGGTATAAGGAGGCCCCAAAGCCGTTTATGCCCTAGAACCCACAGCTCATGAGGTTCTCTCTGTCACTGCACTTTATAGCTTGAAGAATTTTAAGGTCTATTAAATAAGAATTCCTTTTTGTCCATGATGTCCGAGCGTTTCTGGACAAGTGCATTTGCATCAAGAATTGCTACTTAAGAGCTAGGTCCTTCACACCAGCTGCTGTGTGGGAAAAAGGGCAGGGATAAGTATGCAAACGGTTGTTGAAGCTGATGAAAAATTTGCCTCTGGCCGAGAATCATGTAAATCTTGGTGTTATAACGTTAAGCAAGGTGTCGAGTCATTACAGCATTCAATTATTTTGATGCTTCAAGGCAAATGTTTCCAGGCCTGGAATATTAGTCTATTTGACAGGCAGCAAATGCTGTTGTGTTTTTATGGAGTGATGCCCATTTGTAAAGACATGATCTCATGCTGTTCTGTTTGCTCTCTGCACTACCATTAAAACACCAGAGACTCATGGAAGGGATTGCCCTGGGTCCTTTTATAAGGGAGATGGAGCTAAAGATTTCTGAGGAGCAATTACAAGATCAGAGAAGACCATTGTCTTAGGGTCCTATGCTTGTGTTTAAACCCCATGGCCAAAAGCAACTCAGGAAAGAGAGGGCTTATCTCAGCTTACAGCTTGGAAGGAAGTCAGGGCAGGAGCCTAGAGGCAGGAACTGAACCAGAAGCCATGGAGGATGCTGTTTACTGCTTTGTTCTTTACAGCTGGCTCAGGCTGTGTTCTTTTTTTTTTTTCCAGACAGGATTTCTCTGTGTAACTTTGGAGCCTATCCTGGCACTCGCTCTAGAGATCAGGCTGGCCTCGAACTCACAGAGATCCGCCTTCCTCTGCCTCCTGAGTGCTGGGATTAAAGGCATGCACTACCAACGCCTGGCCAGGCTGTGTTCTTTATAACCCAATACCACCTTCCCAAAAGTGGCATCACCCACAGTTGGCTGGGTGATCTGTCCCACACCAGCCATTGTTTATGACCTCAGGTCAATCTGATAGAGGCAATTCCTCAAATGAGGTTCTCCCATCCCAGATGAGCTGATCCTTGTCACATCAACGAAAACTAACCAGCATATCCTTCCATAAAACCTTATTTGCAAAAAGCAGGGAGTAGGCAGATATCCTCAGGACTGTAGCCTGATGACAGTCCACTGCTATGTTTGCTATATCTTCTAAGTCTCCTCAATGGGCCTTAAGGAAGGACAGGGATTCCTTACTTATCTATTCACAAAGCCATTTGACTTCATTTGTTACACAGGAACAATTTATTTAGTGTTTGTGAACAACATTCATATGTAAGGCAGTGTGCTTACACTTCACATATAGTATGCCACATATCTGTCATAAGTGTGGATAGATAACAGTGGACATGTAGAGTAGACAGACTATAGTCCAGAGGTCAAACCTGCGCCTTCCTGTATGTTTTATAAATGAAGTTTTATTGACATACAGTCCTCCCCACAATGGCTAGTTTTCCATTAACAAGGCAGAGTTTAGGTATTAAACTCTGTTTAATTTAGGTATTGTTTAGTTTAGGTATTGTCTTTCTCATGGCTGTGACAAAAGGCCCGACAATAGCAACCCAAGGAAGAAAGGACGTTTTAATTGGGCTCACAGTCTGAGAGTACAGTTTGTCATGATAAGGAGGATCTGGTATCCAAATCATTCCATAGCTCCTTTGACAATCACCAGGATGTCAACTCCTTCAGAGTGTTCTTGAACCATCCTGTATCCTCTTGACAACTCTGTGGAAGGTGACACTGAATAGGAGAACACCTGTGTTCTTCAGGGTTGCTTGCCCCCATCTCCGACATCCTGAGCTTATGACACACCATTGAAATTCCCAGCCTGCTTTGCATGCTATGATCTCTGACATCCACCGTTACTGATGGTTGGCATCACATCTGTGTGATGCTTGGGCTTATTTTTCTCTCTCTGATTTGCTGTGGGCTTGTAAGTCAAGTGATTACTTTCAGAAGAGTTGTGTGAAAAGCAAGGCTTAAATAAACAGTCCTATTGCGTTTATCATTTTTTTTGTATTGCCATTGGACATGTTGCACATGTCCATGTTATGGAGGACAGAGGAGTCAGTTTTCTCTTTTTATAGTCTGTGTCCTTGGAATTGAATTCAGGTCTTCAGCCTTTGTGGCAAGTGCCTTTACTTGCAGAGCCATCTTTCTGGCCCCAAATTAGTTCTTATTTTCAACTGTGAGGTTTAGGGTTTTCAGTATTTGCTTCCATTTCAAGTACCTCCATATTCCCCAGTATATAGCCCTGGACACTCACTGAGGTATTGCCTGTGGCTGTTGAAGGATGGGAGGTTTCCTACACCCACAAACAGGCATTTAGCACCATTCAAAACCTGGACATCTTAAGCAGGACATTGATACATTTGTCTCAGAGCCTGCAGAAGGAAGGACAGATCCATATTCTTATCACAGGTGCTCATTTGGACTTCCTTTCAGAGAGCTTGGCTATAGTGCTATACAAGACCTCCATGCCTAACCAACTTCACCCTGTCAGGAAACCTGAGCCCAAGTCTTCTTGGAGCAATATATTTCACCCCTGACACTCTGTGATTCATTCAACCATCTCACAATGAATATCATCGTTGCCAAATTACAGCACAGGGGCAGACCTGATTAAACCCATTGATTCAATTTTAGTGTGACTGAGTTATTGACATGGCTGTGAATTATCTTATTTGTGTGCAGCCAAAGGCCAGTAACAGAATTTGAGGAGAAATTATGTCTGGGTAGCATGGGTGAGAACATGTCTAATTCAGGGACCCTCTCACACCAACAACCAACAAGAGGTCTTTTCCTGGGGCATTCAGGTTGACAGAATTCTCTATTGTATTAACCTCATCTATCATCATCCCTTTGGATGTGCTACTGGGGAGACAGGTAACTACAAAAGAGGTGAAAAACAATTTATGTGAATTTCTTTTAAGTTTCTCTTGTTAGTTTGCAAATGATATATTTTGGAATTCTAGAATAGGAGTTTATTTTATATTTTCAAGTCTAACATATCTGCTTTATTCTTGGACTGATACTGTTTTTATGCATTAATTACGAGAAAGATAAAAACTGCTGGATCATACATTATGCAGAGCAAACAATCCAGACACCAGTGTTAAATATCATGTGCTTTTTAGTAAAGTACTCTAGTCTGACTATTTGCTAGCAATATGGGTAAAAGGGTTTGGGTGTACTAATAAATGTAAGTCTGTGTCTTACAAAGTGAAAATGTTCTGGACACTTCTTGTTCAACAATGGGTATATACTTGACACTCCTGGACTGTACACTTGATTGTGTTCTGGGGATCAGATTTCCAAGTTTGCAAACCAAATGCCTTTCCCTTACCACCGAGTCCTTTCACTGGCTTGAATTGCATGCTTAAAAATGACTAGGACACCAAATTTGATGTTCAGTGTACTTCATTATGTTTAAAAACTCCTTGGAGCTTGGGAGAGAGCTCAGCTGGTAACATACATGCCATACAAGCATGAGGATGTGAGGCTTGCTCATGAAATCTGGGTGCTGTGTTTTGTTCCTTGACAGGGGTGGTGGCAGTAGAGACAGGAGGATTCCTGAGTTTCACTGATAAGTTGTTGGAACATCACATTCAATGAGAGACCTTCCCTCAAAGAAATACAGGGGAGAGTGACCCAGCATCATCATCTGTCCTCCACATGCATTCACATATATGTACACACATGAACGTGTACACGTACCACTCCTATCAGTCACAAGATTTTTTAAATCATTTTTTATTTGAATTAGAAACAAGATTGTTTTACATGACAATCCCAGTTCCCTTCTCCCTCCCATCCTCCCCAACCACCCCCCAACTAAAACCCTATCACATACCCTTTCTTCTATTCTTAACTTGACTCAATCTTTCTGCTCCCCCATGTACTCTGCATCCCTCCTCTTCTTCCCTTCTCATTCTCCTAGATCCCTCCCCCCTCTTCCCATGCTCTCAATTTGTTCAGGGGATCCCGATTCTTTCCCCTTCTCCAGGGAACAATGTTTGTCTCTTTTAGGGTCCTCCTTGTTTACTAGCTTCTCTGGCAGTGTGGATTGTAGGCTGGTAATACCTTACTCTATGTCTAACATCCACATATGAGTGAGTACATATCATGTTTGTCTTTTTGTGATTGGGTTACCTCGCTCAGAATGGTTTCTTCTAGTTCCATCCATTTTCCTGCAAATTTCAAGATTCCATTGTTTTTTTCCGCTGAGTAGTACTCCATTGTGTAAATGTACCACATTTTCTCTATCCATTCTTCAGTAGAGGGGCATCTAGATGGAGATCAAGGGAATACAAATTGGAAAGGAAGAAGTCAAACTCTCACTATTTGTAGATGATATGATAGTCTACATGAGTAACCCGAAAAACTCTGCCAGGCAACTCCTACAGCTGATAAACATCTTCAGCAAAGTGGCAGGATACAAGATTAACTCAAAAAAAAAATCAGTAGCCCTACTATATACCTTGGTGGAGACACTTTGGTGGAGACACTTTGGTGGAGAAAGAAATCAGAGAAACATCATCCTTTACAATTGCCACAAACAATGTAAAATACCTTGGGGTAACCCTAGCCAAAAAAGTGAAAGACCTGTACCATAAGAATTTTGACTCTCTAAAGAAAGAAATTAAAGAAGATACCAGAAAATGGAAAGATCTCCCATGCTCTTGGATAAGTAGGATCAACATAGTAAAAATGGCAATCTTGCCAAAAGCAATCTACAGATTCAATGCAATCCCCATCAAAATCCCAACACAATTCTTCATAGACCTTTAAAGAACAATTCTCAACTTTATATGGAGAAACAAAAGACCCAGGACAGCCTGTACAATAGAGGAACTTCTGGAGGCATCACCATCCCTGACTTCAAGCTCTATTACAGAGCTATAGTCCTGAAAACAGCTTGGTATTGGCACAAAAATAGAGAGGTAGACCAATGGAATAGAGTTGAAAACCCTGATATTAACCCACACACCTACGAACACCTGAGTTTTGACAAACAATCCAAATTTATATGCTGGAACAAAGAGAACATCTTCAACAAATGGTGCTGGCATAACTGGATGCGGACATGTAGAAGACTACAGATAGACCCAAGCCTTTTGCCCTGCACAAAACTTAAGTCAAAATGGATCGAAGACCTCACATAAACCCAGCCACACTGAACCTATTAGAAGATAAAGTGGGAAATACCCTTGAAATAATTGGTACAGGAGACCGCTTCCTGAACATAACACCAGTAGCACAGACACTAAGATCAACAATTGATAAATGGGACCTCCTGAAACTGAGAAACTTCTGTAAGGCAAAGGAGACAGTCAGCAAGACAAAACAGCAGCCCACAGACTGGGAAAAGATATTCACAAGTTTTTTTTTTTCTGAATTAGAAACAAGATTGTTTCACATGTCAATCCCAGTTCCCTCTCCCTCCTCTCCTTCCCTACCCCCCACCACTAAAACCCTACCTATCACATATCCTTTCTGTTCCCTAGGGAGGGTGAGGCCTTCCATAGGGCATCATAAGAGTCTATCATATCCTTTGGGATAGGACCTAGGCTCAGGGAGTATCCCTTTATGTGGAATGGGCTCCCAAAGTTAACACCTATGTTAGGGACAAATACTGAACTACTACAGGAGGTCCCATAGATTTCCACGTTCCTGGGGTCTGGATCAGTCCCATGCTAGTATCTCAGCTATCAGTCTGGAGACCAGGAGCTCTCTGTTGTTCAGGTCAGCTATTTCTGTGGGTTTCACCAGCCTGGTCTGAACCCCTTTGCTCATCACTCATCCTTCTCTGCAACTGGATTGCAGTTTAGTTCAGTGACTAGATGTGGGTGTCTGCTTCTACTTCCACCAGGTGCTGGATGAAGACTATAGGATGGCATATAAGTCAGTCATCAATCTCATTACCAGGGGAGGGCATTTAAGGTAGCCTCTCCTCTGTTGCTTAGATTGTTAGCTAGTGTCATCTTTGTAGATCTCCCGACATTTCCCTAGTGCCTGATTTTTCTGTAAACCTAAAATCTCTCCCTTTATTATGGTATCTCCTTTCTTGTTTTCTTCTATTCTTCCCCCAACTCAAACTTTCTGCTCCCTCGTATCCTCCTCACCCCTCCTCTTCTCCCCCTCTCATTCTCCTAGATCCCTCCCCCTCCTCCCATGCTGCCAATTTGCTCAGGAGATCTTGTCCCTTTCCCCTTCTCCAGGGGACCATGTATGTCTCTCTTAGGGTCCTCCTTGTTTAGTAGCTTCTCTGGCAGTGTGAATTGTAGGCTGGTAATCCTTTATTCTATGTTTAAAAACCACATATGAGTGAGTACATACCATGTTTGTCCTTTTGTGATTGGTTACCTTGCTCAGAATGGTTTCTTGTAGTCTCATCCATTTTCCTGCATTGTTTTTTCTGCTGAGTAGTACTCCATTGTGTAAATGTACCACATTTCCTCTATCCATTCTTCAGTTGAGGGGCATCTAGGTTGCTTCCAGGTTCTGGCTATTACAAATAGCAGTCACAAGATTTTTTACAATAGACAAAGCCGACACAATAATAAAACAATAATACATCAATTAGATGCTGAAGCCCCTAGAAGCTTTTAATACAATTGTTTCACATAGGGGAGGAGAGGTTTCTAGCACAAGGCACAATCCAGGCTAGCAAGAAACCAAGAGCACTGGCTTCTTCTAAAATGTGTGTGTGTGTGTGTGTGTGTGTGTGTGTGTGTGTGTGTGTTTGTGTGTGTGTTTGTGGTATGTGTGCATATGTGTTTGAGTGTTCTTGTGTATTTGCGTACCTATGTGCATGTGTATATGTGTGCACATGCATGTGGAAACCTAAGATTGACACTGAGGGTCTTCTTCAGTCACTTTACATGTCACTCATTGAGGCAGAATCTCAACTGAATCTACAACACAAGGATATGTCTAGTCTCTATCCAACCAGTGTAGAGATCTCCTCTCTGCCTTCTTAGTGATGCAATTGCAGGTGGGCCACCGCACTGTCACCTGGTATCTACAGGTGTGCTGGAGATCTGAACTCCAGACCTCACATGTGCACAACAAGTATTTTAACCACTGAGTCGAGTCATGTCTCCATACCCCTATTAAAATTTTGAAAAGAGAAGAGGAGGCAAATTAAAATCTTTTTTATATTACTATCCTATTCTGGGAGAATATGACAGACAAGAAACAATGCCAAGTGAGATGGGAGATGTATTTCAGTAAACACCATTCTCTGACAGTCATCTGTATAGTGAAGGAGTTGGGGGCCAGAGGAAACAGATCAAACTTAGGAAACAACAGAGGTTTGTTTTAATCTGTTCTGGAGAGCATACAGTAGCCTGGAAAACAGAGTTCAGAGATACTGATCACCGTGCCTTGGCCATATTTGATGGTAAAATATCTTCACCATATGGAAAGGACCGTAACTCTAGGTATAGGCAGGAAAGAAATGTTGTCCCCAAATAATAAGAAAAAGGTGCAAAAGTTACTGTTCTGTGTGCTGTGTTGGCCATTTTCAGACATTGTTTGTGTTACCTGTAAATGTATGTGTATGTGTATATGTGCATCCATGTGTGTTTATGTACACACATGTGTGCAGGCATGTGGAGGACAGAAGGCAGTCTTGGGTGCCACTGAATGTCAAGCACTATCCAGTTTGTTTCTGGAGGCAAGTTGACTCATTGGCCTGGAACTTACCCACTAGGTAGCATGCCAACAAGTCCCAGGGATCCTCCTGACTCTGCTTCCTTAGTGCTGGGATTACAAGTGTATGTAACACCATGCCCAACTTTTTATACACTTATTCTGAAATTGGAGCTCAGGTCCTCAAATTTTGTAAAGCAAGCAATTTACTGAGAGCTAACTTTTCAGCCCAAGATCTAGCTCTTCAGATCATGGCTGCAACTTGAACATTGCTCACTGTAGAGCTAATGTTACCCACTCCTTGGTTGAGACCTTGAGTCACCATCCAATCCATTAGGAACCATGAAACTTCCACTTGGCTGGTAAGGACTATCTTCAAGAAATCTCCTTACAATGCAGGCACTCACAATGTTCTGTACAGTCCTTACAGCTCCACCTCTGAAGAGCTGTGGGGGTGGGTCCTCGGCACCACACTCTACTTCTGGGCTCTGTCCTGTTGGTTCTAGGGACTCTGCACTCTAGAATATAAGCAGAGAACCTGCTAGAATCTTCCTCTCCCTGAGCAGGGAGTTATTAGGGTTCAGAATCCATCCACCTTGCATGCATTGTTTGGGGACTACTGTCCTTTGATGTTGAGCACCTTCAAATCCATTGTTCTATATATTCTGATTAAATTGGGCCAGAATGTAAAACTCTCTTTATGAGTAGACCATGGAGTGCTCTCACCTCTTCTAGGATAGTGAATACATGCATCTGCTTTTGTGCACACATGCACATTTACCATCGTATCTTCGTGTGTGAAGTACTCACTGCAATGCTTTTCATTATTTCTATTGAATATTATTTCTTTTGTGTGTATCTACAGTGGTTCTGTGGCAGCTTGCCTTCTCTTACAGATGTGTTTTATTATTATTTATCATCATCATCATTATTATTGTGTGTGTGTATATACATGTGTACCATGCAAACTATGGCACACATGTGCAGGCCAGAGGACGAATTTCAAGAACCAGTGCTCTCTGGATGGAACTTTGGATTCTGGGGATCAAACTCAAGCCATCATGCTTGCACAGCAAGCTTCTTTACCTGCTGAGCCAGCCCTGGATGTGACATTTTTTTTTTAAATAGCTTTACTTAAGTATTATTAGCAAATAAAAACTGTACTTAAAATTCTTCATTTTAATTTAGCTAACTTTATCTTTTCCTATAAGGAATTTCGTTTTCTTTCCAGGGCACTAATTAAAACTTGTTGCATAACTCAAAGATGTAACAAGATTTTCCCATGTTCCGCTCTAGAGCCATTGTTGTCTTCCAGCTCACT
The DNA here is from genome assembly GCF_003668045.3 of Cricetulus griseus. Classification (NCBI taxonomy): domain Eukaryota; kingdom Metazoa; phylum Chordata; class Mammalia; order Rodentia; family Cricetidae; genus Cricetulus; species Cricetulus griseus. The sequence continues at coordinate 106,629,092 of NC_048597.1, read as the reverse complement.
TCTAGACAAGTGGTCAATGCAGAGTCCTGTGTTTAAGTTTTCCAGAAGTCTCACATTCTTTTCTGTCCCCTGTCCCGGTGACTATTCATTGGAGCTGACACCACACACCGAGTGAGTGGTTCTCTGCTGTACAAAGGTGGCACTCTTGTCATGCTTCAAGTTACCCATTAACTGTAATTTTCATCTCCCCAGCACTGCAACGCCTCTGAACACTATGCTTAGCTCCTCAGTCTCTTAATGAGGTTTCTCAGCAGGCACTGGGCTTCTGCAGAGAAGATGAGGTACTGTCAAATGCCTCGAGCTATGCAGAACCTCCGATTCCTACTTTGTCTGTCTCTCTTTCCTTCTCCCTCGGTCCTCACAGTCCCAGCTACCTTGAGGGTTCTGAATTATGATTTTCATGTCTCTGTCTTCCCAGGAATGCTGGGTGTGCCAATTGGTCTGTCTTTGGTTAGAGCTCCTGCCGAGGCCCATAACCCACACCCATCAGTCACATAGGCAACACCTAGTGGGTGAAAGTCATGGGAGGCTTCAGGTCATAATGAGATTTGTATTTCCAAGTTTCTGTCTGTGGTGACCTTCCTTCAAAGCTTCCAAAAACAGCATTTTAAAATTTACTTTGATGGTACATCTTTGAGTGTTTGCCTGCATGTATGTATATATACATATATGTGTAAGTCTATGTGTGCACATATATTTATATCTCACAAGTGTTCTTGGTGTCTTCAGAGGCCAGAAAAGGGCATCAGACTGTTGTGAGCCACCACCATAAGGGGTCCTCTGCACGAGCAGCCAGTGCTCTTAAGCACCAAACCATCTTTCCAGTCTCTCTCTCTCTCTCTCTCTCTCTCTCTCTCTCTCTGTATATATATATATATATATATATATATATATTATATATATATATATGTAACATATTACTTTTACTTATTCATTGAGAGTCTCATACATGTGCACAATGCATTTTGATCATACACCCCCTCTGCAATTATTGCCAGCATCATTACTACATGTCTCATTCTGCATATCCTAAAAAAAAGCCATTGAACCCAATTAGTGTTGCCCACATTCACAAGGGTATGGAGTCATCCACTGGAGCATGGGTAACCTATGAGGGACAACAGCCTTGAGGAAAATTGGTTCTCCCTTCCCCAGCAGTCATCAATTATCAAGAGCTCTTCAGCTCAGGGTGGAACCTCATGATGCCCTTCCAGCTCTGTAGCTATAAATTCCTAAGTGCAACAGCCCAGTCATGTCCAGAGGCCACCACTTCCTGGCTCTCCTCCCCCATCCCCTGGCTTCTACAAAGTTTGCACCATCTCTTCTGTGTTGTCTCCTGAATGCTTTGTGGGAGGGGAGTTGACAAGGATGCCCCTTTAGGGATGAACACCCCAAGTGTCTTCCAAGATTAGGCTAACTACAAACTTGGCAGCCAGACCCAGGAAAAAAAATCTGCTTTCATATCTTAGTTATGAGTATTTTCTGTCACATATGCTTCTACTGTTTTGGGCTTATATTAGGAACCTACACCTTTGATCTAATTCTAGATCCACTAGAATAGCACAGTTCATCTCAATCAGTGTAGATGGACAGCAGCACTCTGGACAGGCCCTCAACCAACCCATGCATTCCATCATGGCACCTGTGTTAACAGCTCCAGGGAATGATAGTTCTCTCATGGTGATGAAGATCAATATCTACTTTTAAAACTTACGAAGAGATAATGAAATCCTGCAGAGGGAATTGAAACCAGGTAGGAGACCCTCAAATCAAGGTGACTACACCCGAGTCAGCTTCCCCACAAGAAGCGATGGCATGGTAGATCTGCCACCAAATTAGCAAAAACCTTGAACTGGCTAAGTTACCACGTGGCATCTCTACCCCTTCTGGCTTTAAAGTGTCCCCACTTGTGGTGTCTGTGATCTTCTCAAAGGGCTAGGCAGCTCAGCTTGCTTACTCATTACATGTCACCTCTTAACATGGGTGAGAGAAAAGTGGAAACAGGCCAGGCCTGTGACTGTGACATTGAAACCCAATGGGGACACAGGTCACTCTGGAGTCCCCTGCTCCAAGGGTCCTCTCTCACCCAATTGGAGGCCTTGAGAGAGACCCCTTCTGCAGAAATTGCCTTTTAATAATGTCAACACAGAAGTTGTGTATTTATTATTGTCTTTGACACTATTGTTTTTTTGACAAATTATTGATATTTATTATTGTCTTTCCTCTAATCTCGACCTTGGGACTCCTGCACAAGGACTGGATTTACAGGAATGTGTCACCTGATCTCCATGGCAACTGCACCAGCAAATCACAGAAAGGACAAAGGTTGCAGTATCCATTTGTTTATGGTCTTTTTTTTTTTTAAATATGAACTAGGGCGTTGGACTGCTGGTTTAGATAAAATGAAACAATTCATTTTGGAGTGGTCTTCTGTGTCTTCTTCATTATGGGCTATTTGCCCAATATTTCTCTTCCTATAGGGTGTATGAAGAGTCATCAGTTACCACCATGCTTCTCCAGCTCTATACCCTATGGAGAAAAATCTCTCCTGTTTCCAAAACCCTGAGTCAGTTTGTTAGAACATCAAACCAAATTGGATGGAAATTTGTAAGTTTCTTTACAATGCCAAATGGATTTTTCTGAGGGTTTTCTCTGGCTGACACAGGAAAAATGGCATTACCTACATAGAGGGCACAAAGCAGACGAAGATGGAAGAACCACAAGCTTAATGAGCATATTGACAACTGAAAGGGTCTTCACAGAATTTATAAAACATTTCTATGCTTTTTCTGTTTTATAAAAGAAGCATGTGGGTCTACTAAGTGTTTTAAAAATACCGAGATGGGGTAGGGGGTGTTGTAGAGATGGATCAAGGGGTTATAAGAGCACTGGCTGCTATTAGCAGAAGATCCCAGGGGAATCTAATGCCCCCTACTGGCCTTCCTGAGTACTGCATGCACACGCTGCACAGAACTACTCTGAAATGTAAAGCTACCAGCTGCAATAAGTCTTTTATTCTTTAAGTTGTTCATGTCAAGTATTTTAACCCGTTGATGACCTCTGCTCTACAACTCCATCCTATTCCTGTGGCAGACATCGCTAATCACTCCCGGCACATTCCCACTCGGATCACGCAGACATAAAAGCCTTCCTGATGCTGCCAAGGCTTCTCGACTTCCACTTGATATGGATGATGAACACACATCATTCTGGAAACAAGTTGACATTATGATAATGAGTCATTAAGGCTAATTCCTGTGTTTTTTTCTCTGTATGATAACATTTTTAAAAAGAGAGAAGTTTGATACTGGACTCCAGGGAACAACTTTAATAAAATAGGTACTCCACTTATGGCACAATTTAGCCTAACAATTTGCTAAGTGGATGTGTAACCTTTCAGAATCTACAGTGAGGTTTTTCAAAGAACCACAGAGAGATCCCTCTCCCATGGCGATTTCGTCCCATAGTAAATATCTGAGGATGGAAACTTGGAGGTCATTCTGTTTCTTTGAAACTTAATTTGTCTTATTCTAGAATGAAATTTTATTTGTAAAACATAAGATCAATCAAGCATCAAAGGGGAAAAGACTTAAAAAAGATCTGAGAGAGGATGGAGCTGTTTTATAGTGACTACAGATTAAATAAGTCCCAACTATCTTTAGCTTTTGTGACTCAAGGCTTCCATTTTGGAGAATTCACAGACTGTTCCCATTGGCCAAGGGAGCTCAAGGCAGTCTGACTGAAAACCCCACCTAAAATTACTTCCAAGTAGTCACATCAGCTCTGCGATGACCAGAAGTTGGGATGTGTGCAAGGAGCATCAGTGCTGGGCAGAAGAACATACATAGCCTGTCCTCTATGGTCACTGAAATGGAGTGTCAGGAGGTAGAGATGAAAAGGGCAGGCCTTGCATTCAGAATGGGGTCATGAGGAACTGATGTTCTCTGAGTGGAAAAAGGTCTAGTGTAAGCAGATTGAAGAGAAGTGGTGAATGTGGAGAAATAAATGAGGGAGAGTAAAAGGCAGAGGGAGAAGGGAGAAACAGACAGACAGACAGACAGACAGACAGACAGACAGATATGTAGATTCTGGAGCAAAGGGAAGTATGTATGAGGGGTTTTGCTAGCTCAAAACTTAAGAGGTAATGGTGAACCATGCTTGTCTAATGGTTTTTCAGAAGGATGTATCTGTATGAAAAGACGTGAGCATATTTTTTATCACTATGACCAAGTATCTGACAAAAAGAAACTTAAGGAGGGAAGGATTTGTTTTGGCCCACAGATGGAGGATACTGTCTATCATAGTGGGGAAGGCACAGTGGCAGGAGTGTGAGGCAGTTGGTCACATGACATCAACAGTCAGGAAGATGAGAGAGATGAATGTTGGTGCTCAATCTTTTATTCACCTCATTGTGTGTCTATGGGTTTTGCACCCAGCACCTACATTGATCCATTACTCATAGCTTCCTGCAACTCCAATTCCTTGGAAATCTGATACCTCTGGCCTCCATGGGCACACAAGCACACATGCACTCAAATGTACAAGCACACTTAATCACACATAGTTTAAAAATGTCTTAAAAATTAAAGACACACCCTTTCCGCTGACCTTTCACTGACCAAGAAATAGGTGAGTGAGTCTCTGCCCTTACCCAACTCCTGCCCAAAACATCACTCACCCTGACCACCACACCCCCCCACCTGTGCCTGCTGGCTTGGAGTAGACATGCCCAGGCAGGGAGGACCTCCCTGCTCCCTGAATCTGGTAGCACCCCACTCTTCCATCCCTTTCCGCCAACCAATCCACAACCAGTGAGGAGACTACCAGGAGAGGCAAGACCATCCAGAGTTGTGGACATTGAATTCCTGGCCACCACACAATATTGGGTCACAAGAGGAGATAAAGAGACCCCACCTGCACCCACTAAAAGAAGATATGGGAAGAAGACAGAATAAGATTTCACTCAACAACAGAAAGACCAATATGACACCACCAGAATCTAGGGATTCCACTCCAGCAAGATTTGAAAAGCCCAACAACACAGAGCATGAAGATGAGATGGACCTCAAAAATTATCTAAGCAAGATGATAGAGACCTTTAAAGAAGAAACAAGAAAATCCCTTAAAGAAATAGGAGAAAAAGCAAACAAAAATTACATGAAATGGAGGAAAAGACAAACGAAAAAATTCAAGAAATAAACAAATCTCTTAAAGAATCTAAAGAAACCCAAGAAAAAACATCCAAACAAGTGAAGGAAGTTCTTGAAACAGTGCAAAGCATGAAAGCTGAAATAGACAAAATAAAGAAAACACAGAATGAGGCGATGCTGGAAATGGAAAGGCTGGATAAACGATCAGGAACTAAAGATGTGAGTATAACCAATAGAATTCAAGAGATGGAAGAGAGAATCTCAGCTATTGAAGACTCGCTAGAGGATATACATTCATCAACCAAAGAAAACCTCAAGTCCAACAAATCCCTAACACAAAATATCCAGGAAATATGGGACACCGTAAAAAGACCAAATCTAAGAATAATAGGTGTAGAAGAAGGTGAAGAAACACTGCTCAAAGGTACAGAAAACATATTCAACAAAATCATAGAACAAAACTTCCCCAACCTACAAAAGGATATGACTATGAAAGTACAAGAAGCTT